>NC_137083.1:73439490-74039490 GCF_951640355.1 Cnephaeus nilssonii | reverse complement strand
TTCATGTCATCACTTGATTTATTTTATTCATGGTTGGTGTCTGCTAAATGCAAGTCACCAGTTGCTTATAGGGAATTTCATTATGACAAACTCCTGCAAAATAAAATTGAATTAATATATTCAGCCTTGAATCCAAAAGTGGGTTGGCTCTAGGGTTGTAGGGAATTCTATTAGAAGATTGAAGAATGAGCTTATTCTGTGCTACTAAAGACTGGAACACCCTTCCAGCCTGACATATTCTTCCCAGCATCTTGACCCTGAACTCCATCATTCAAACTTGTTTTAGGTCTGTAGCCACGGTAGCCACAGAGAAAATTGGAGAGATTTCTTTGGGTTGCAAAGAAGTCCAAGTTTGCTTAATAACCTTTGGCTATAATTTGTTTCTTCTTCAACTTTGAAGTAGAACAAGACTTGTCCTTCAAGTTGTGTTCTACTCCCTCAGAATGAAAGGCTTATGGTGAACACAGGGCTAGAGGACTTTCACTCTCTTACTGATTTGTAGCTATAAATCTTAACCCATATTTATTCTGCTATACACATGTAAAGCCTTGCAAAAAATCAAGTCACAAACACTTTAGGTCAGAGAATCATCACAATAGTTCCTTACTTAATCTCGGCCATTTCTCAGCATTCAGGATCACTTTTGCAGAATTTGCATTCCATGAGCTACCCTAACCTTGCATCTCTGCTCCTATCCCAGGCACAGTCTTCTGGTAAGAAGTTGAGACTGTTAGTGATTCCCAAGCCCGCTTGATTGCAAACCAAAAGTGGTGGCCATGTTCTGGGCTACCCATTTGTTCAGAAGTATGGAGCAACATCCCCAAACCAACTTGAGTAGCCATGACATTGATGTCATCTCTGTATGAATTTGAGGTTAAAATCAAATTTCATTTCACAACTTCATAATTGAAAATTAAAACTTATATATAATGTCACAAATATCTGTGGTTTTCTTCCTAAAAGATTCAGTCTTAGGCATTCTTCTTCCAGAATGCCTAAGACTGAATTGAAATTCCAACAATTGTATGAAGCCTATATTCTTAGAAGCATAACATTTCAATTTTGGACAAGAACACATTTTCACCACAAAATTCCAACAGCAAGGTGGAGGATTTCTCTGGCTTAAATCTAGAAAGCCATATTTTAATCTGAAATTAAGTTAAGCATATGAACTCAAACTCTCTAAGGAACCCCAAAAATGTAAAAGCCGGATCCCAATAAGACCTACCTTTTGTCTTAGCTTATTGAGATATAATTGATATATAACATTGTACAAGTTTAAAGTGTACAACATGATAACTTGATACACAAACATATTGTGAAATGATTATCACAATAAGGTTAGTCAATATATATATATATTGCCTCACGTAATTATAATTATTTCTTTGTGTTGTGAGAACATTTAAGATCTACTCTCTTTGCTACTTTTGAGAACATAATAGAGTATTGTTAACTATAATCAGTATGTTGTACATTAGTTCCCCAGAACTTGTTCATCTTATAACTGAAAGTTTGTGACCTTTGACCAACCTTTCCCCTTTACTCCCAGCCCCCAGCCCTGGCAACCACCATTCTACTTTGTTTTTCTCTAAGAGTGTGCTACCACCCCAGTTAAGTCTCCTTCCATCACAATTTACTCCCCTTTTACCCTCTTCTACCTCCCCCCAGGCCCCTTTCCCTCTGACAATCACTATACTGTTGTCTGTGTCCATGAGTCTTTTTTTTTTTTAACTTTCTTAATCCCTTCACCCATTTCACTCAGCCCCCAACCCCCTCTCCTCTGACAGTGGTCAGTCTGTTCTCTGCATCCATGAATTTTATGTCTCCACACATAAGTGAAATCATATGGTACTTGTCTTTCTCTGACTGACCTATTTCACTTAGCATAATACTCTGCAGGCCCATCCATGAGATCCCACCTTTAAAAGAGTTGTATTTAAGGAAGCACAGTAGGTGCTCTTTCTCCCAGCAGCACCCAGGCCCCTTTCCCCTCCTCATTCCTCTCCCCCATCCCTCAGGAGCCCTTACCCTTCTCTGTAACTTGCTTCCGGAGCCCATTCTTCTACCACTCATTTCTTCTACCTCTACGACTTTCTGAATAAACATTATATATAAATACATACATAAATAAAATAAAATAAAAATACACAATAACATTCTCAAAAGTTCTTCCCTTTGTACTTATCTTTTACTTCATCACCTGCTTCCACTAAGAAATGGTAATACGTGAGATACAAAAAAATGTGTAAATGTTCTAAATCTATTTTCTCAATATTTCTTATTCTCAAAAAGCAAGGTGATTTCTAACTTCTCTCCCATGAGAACAAGTTCAAAGTCTGTTGTTTTAAACTATTCAGTTCCCACGTTTTTAATCACTCATCCTCCATTGCTCTCAACATCTTCAGCCAAGGGACAGGAAAGATTTACCACTCTCTAATACAGATAGGGTCTCTTCCTCCTCAGCCAATGACAGATTCAACGTTCACCTCTTCCCTTTCTAGCCAATGTCAGCAATCTCCTCTCTCTCTCCTCTCATGCAAATAGACATATGCACGTGTGCACACACACACACAAACACACACACACAGAGTTTATCCTCATGCACAGGCATGCACATATGTAGCACACATGTACATTGCTCAGATATACTGCATTTCCTCTGTGCGGTCCTATTCCTTTCTCACCTATCTTGTATCTCCTTCCTGTTTCTAAGATTGGGCAGTAGTTTCTCTTTCTAGCTATATTTTCTCAATGGGTATTTTAAAAATAGGTTAAAACTTCATGGCTTAATATGAAGGGTCAGGTAATGTATCAGTAATTTTCAAACCCAGATAATTATCAGAATCCCAGTGAATTATCTTGGTAGGTCCACTCTAACAGAATATGTAGTAGGTCTGGTGTGAAGTCAGGGTAACTGTATTTAAAAAAACACTCTACCAGTGATTCTAATGGCCAAACACAGTGATTCTAATGGCCAAACACAGGGTGTAGAACTGGCAGATGGTAATGTAATATATATAACACAATTATTTTTATTAATATTGTAGCCAATAGGAGCAATAGTTGGTGACACTTACCCCTGTGTTGCAAAACAGAATGTTAAATAATCCTCAAGGAAGTGTATCCTTATTACAAAAATTTGGGGGAAATCTGAGTTCATCAGTAATAAACAAATTTACTTAAAGCAGGACTGCCCAGATATTTTAATATGCTAATGTTAAAAATGAAACTGCAAGAGATATATACATCCTCAAACTTAATTCACTCTGTATCTTTCCCTGTTAAGTTAGCTTTTATTTATTTATTTCTTTTGTTAATCTTCACCCAAGGATATATTCCCATTGATTTTTAGGGAGAGTGGAAGAGGGAGGGAAAGACAGAGAGAAATATCAATGTGAGAGAAACACATTGATTGGTTGCCTCCTGCACGAGCTTCAACCAGAGCCCAGGCCAGGGAGGAGCCTGCAACCAAGGTATGTGCCCTTAACTGGAATCGAACCCAGGAACCTTTGATCCACAGGCTGGACGCTCTATCCACTGAGCCAAATCAGCTAGGGCAAGTTATTTTTTATTTATTTTGTTTTAGGGAGCTTCTTGATGGACCAGCATTATGCAGAATACAGTTTGGGGAAGGCTACTCTAGGACTGGCTCAGATACTGACAGCATTCTGATGCGGCACATCTGTGTGGGTTATTTGGATCAAAGCTTTTCAATTCTGTTTGCATGTTACAATTACATGAGAACATTTAAAATTCACAGATATCTGGGGCTCACGTGTCATTAGTTTAATCAAAATTTCTAGGAATAAGGCCAGATATTGAAATTTTTAAATAAATACTCGGATGATTCTAATGTGCTGGTGAGGTGGAAAATCATTGCTTAGAAACTGCTAAATATATTCTAAATTATTGGCTACCAATAATGCCTAGCATCTATTGTTAATTTTGTGCCAAGCATTTTCCTCATGTATTCTCTGCTAAATCCCCATGGTTATTGTATGAGGCAGATAACACTGTTATCCCCATGTATAACTTCTAAAACTAAGTCATTAGGGATAAAAAAGAAATTTTCTCAAGGACATGCAAGTAGTAAGTCAGGGAGTCCATATCTAGGTAGTTTGATCCCAGAACTTGAACATTTAACCATTACACTATATTATCTCCCTAAACTCTTATTTCGGGACACTCTCTATATGCTTAAAATGAACACATTATCTACTATACTAAAATGCTAACAATAAATCTAATTAGCTTTAATTCTAAGTCCCTCTCCTCACAAAATCAAATACTCTAATATTTTGACCATTGCAAGATATTTTTATATTTTTAAATCTTTTCCATCATAAACTTCTGTACACATAGAACAAAATAAAAGTTGTTTTCCCTCTCACTTCCACTTTTGATGGTAAAATACGGAATTGAATTAGGCCAAATCTTGATGCCAGTAAAAAGGCATTAAAGCTGATTAGGGAGTCAAAATAAGTCATCCCTGCTTTCTCGTGGGTTGTGAAAATGTTTTTACTGAATTTGCATCAATCAAATATTTTAAAAATCCCTTAATCTAATTATAATTCCCTTTTAAAAGCAAATCCTCAGTTGAATGGACTCCAAATAATGGAACTGTTAAGTAACTGGGGACATTTCTTTTAACATTCTATTTCTCCTTCATTGAGAATCAAAGGAAGATCAAACAATTTGAAATCAGAGACCTTCAAGAGGTGCATCACTCCTGTTTCGTCTTCTGAAATACCACTCCACTAATTATCTGCATATTTAAATAATGTTAGTTTTCTTTGGAATCTTTTAGAAACCATCCATCACAGAGCTGGCTGTTATGATTTCAGAATCAGGAAGACACATGATCTCTTATTTGGCATTTAGGACATGCAAACTTGTATTGTTATTTATTCTCCTTTCTCTCAGACATCCACACTGATATTGCAATTAGATATTAAGTCCGAGGGTCTGTACATTCTTTCCCTTTTGATGCTCAGCTCCTAGCAATAAACACATTAAGGATAGTTTGGTGTCGATGAAAGGGATGCAGAACCAATCTCCTGTGCAGCTCTGGCTTCTACAACAACTGTGACATATAAGCATATTGATATTCTTAGTAATTTAAAGGTCATAAATAAATATAAATTATTATTGATATATGTTTACTATGTTATATTTATAATACCTATTAATGTTTATTTAAAATATTTAGACTTAACTTATGGTATTATTCTTTCTCTATATTTACATTCTGTACTCCCTCTTCAAATTCATATATTGAAGTCCTCACCCCCAGTATTTCAATCTGTGACTTTATCAGGGAGTAGTCTTTAAAGAGGCAATTAAGTTGAAATGACATCATTACAGTAGCCCTAATCCTATAGGACTGGCATCCTTATATGAAGAGGAGATTATGATACTGACAGGCATAGAGGGAAGGTCATTTAAAGAGGCTGGCCAACCTAAAGAGAAGAGAGAAGATGGGGGAGGGGAGAGAGAGAGAGAGAGAGAGAGAGAGAGAGAGAGAGAGAGAGAGAGAGAAAGAGAAAGAAGTATCAATTTTTATTGTTCCACTTATGTATGCATCATCGGTTGATTTTTGCATGTGCCCTGATGGGGAATGGAACCTGCAACATTGGCCTATCGAGACAATGCTCTAACTAAGTAATCTGGCCAGGGCCCTGCCAACATCTTCATCTAAGACTTCTGACCCTCAGAATTGTGAAAAATGTAATTTCTATTGTTCAACTTTGTGGTACTTTGTTATGGCAGCCCTAGCAAACTAATGCAATTAATTTAGTCTCTCTCTCTCTTCTTGAGCTGGGATGTCCATTTTTTCCTGCCCTCAAATACTGGAGCTCCTGGTTCTCAGGACTTCAGACTCTGGAACTTACATCAGTGACACCTTCCCCCAATCCTGTCTCTCTAGAGTTCACTGGGCTTCAGACTCAGCTTTCCTCATCCTCAGCTTGCTGGCAGGAGATTGTGCGTCCTCTCAGCCCCCAGAGCCCTGAGAACCAGTTCCTATATACATCTTATGTAAATCTTTATATCCTATTGGTTCTCTTTATCTGGAAATGCAACTCCCAATACTGACTCTTCTCCTAGATTTTGGTTTTGCATTCATTCTCCAAATGCAACCAGAAGGATCAGCAATAAGAGCTGACATAATTGTGTCAGTCTCCTGTTCAAAACCTTTTGATGTGGCTGTTGGTTTATTTATTTTTGCTCTTTTAGAAATAACTTTAAGCTCTTTAGATGGCTATAGGGCTCTTCCATCAGCTTCTTTCTTCAACCTCACCTTTCCCCTCTGATGTCTGTTACTCCAGTCATATCAAGTTACTTTCAGTTTTATGATGGGTTATATTCCCTTTAATTCATTGTTGTTTCTTCATAGATAAGAATTTTTCTCCAATGACCATCCTCTATCAGACTCACTTAGGAGCCCCTGTTAGGTACTTGGATATAATCCCATGTTATACTACATGGCCCACTGTATTTTAATTATCTCTTATCTGCATCTCACCCAATAGACTGTAAGTAATCTGTGTCCTACTCACTTGCAAATACATAGCACTTAACATGTTAGTCATTTCATACATTACAATGAAATTTTATCTCTTTAGTTTTCTTTTCATATTCCTTTAATAGCAATTTATGTCATACCTTCATTGTTTAAATGACTTTAAAAAGTACTTACAGACTTAATACAGATTCTATAGCATATGAAATATGAAATACTAGATACCTACCCAATTCTATTAAAAATTTAAAGATACTCTGATTATAGGGGCCTGAAAAAAAAGTTATAATTTACTAAAGTTATTTATATGTTACTAAAAACAGAATCTTTCAAAATCTTAAAATATTTCTAAGTTGTGCTATTTCTTTTATTTTTTTTTCTCCTTGGCAAAATTGTTTTACTTTTCTTATTAAACATAGGATGTAACCACTATTAACTTGATTATATGCTGCAGATGATACAGCTAAAAAAAGATTTTAAGAAGTTATTCTTCTGCCCCTTGATAAGGCTGTACTTAAAGTTTTCCAAAGGCAAATTTGTTTAAAAATAACCTCAAAATGTATGTTTTAGGTAGAAATGATATAGGATGAGCATTAGCTATAATCAATATTTAAATGAATGTAGAATGTAGGCCATTCAAAAATTTCATTTTGTCAACAAGTGATACTGCTTAACATTGAAAAAATACTGCAATGCATTTTATAGTAGACTCCTGAATAACTTATTTTATATGCTAAAACATTTATGTATACATTTAGATAGCAAAGATAAAATATCGGTCATATTTTTCCCCACTTGGGAAACTTTAGTACTTCTGTGAGCAACATGAAAAAAAAATCTCAGTTTAACAAATAATGTAAGTTTGTAGTTTATTCCAGGATCTGTGACTTTTCCTGTTTAGTTTTTAGCTTACTTGGTTACATAAGCATTGCTTTTCCGTAAAGGTCAGCCAAGAGTAAAGTTATATCTTGCTAAAGGTGAGATATAAACAATGTCTGATCTTACCCTGCAGTTTTTCTTAAATCTTCCACAGAGCTGGGTGAAATTTTGCCGATATTCATAAAAGAAGATTATGTTTTAGAATCTGTATTGTATTATTCAATAAATATTTCAAGGTGTCTGCAAACAAGGATTACAATGGGTATTACATTTCAGGAAACAAGGAAGTAGCAACCTGAGGAATTAAATAAAACAGACATGTTTGATGCTCATATAAACTGTAATTTAAAATAAAATGTGTGTAAACTTCCTTCTCCTTTTGTTTCATTTTCCTGTCATAAGATAATACAGAATAAAATAAAATAAGGCCAAAATAAAAAGAGATTAAAAAGTCAAAATTTGATCTTCACGCTGAAGAGTGAGGCCTTTTTTATTTGTATTTTATTTTTTAAATTTAACAAATCTTTATTGTTCAGATTATTATAATTGTTCCTCTTTTTTCCCCCCATAGTTCCCCTCCACCAGGTTCATACCCCACCCTCTGCCCTTACCTCCCCCCAACTCATCCATAGGTGTACGCTTTTTGTCCAGTCTCTTCCCACACCCCCCACTCCAATTTTCCCCCAAGAATTGTCAGTCCACTCCCTTTCTATGCCCCTGATTCTATTATATTCACCAGTTTATTCTGTTCCTCGGATTTTTTATTCCCTTGGTTTTTAGATTCACTTGTTGATAGATACATATTTGTTGTTCATAATTTTTATCTTTACCTTTTTCTTCTTCTTCCTCTTCTTAAAGAATACCTTTCAGCATTTCATATAATTCTGGTTTGGTAATGATGAACTCCTTTAGCTTTTTCTTATCTGTGAAGCTCTTTATCTGACCTTCAATTCTGAATGATAGCTTTGCTGGGTAGAGTACCCTTGGTTGTAGGTTCTTGCTATTCATCACTTTAAATATTTCTTGCCATTCCCATCTGGCCTGCATAGTTTCTGTTGAGAAGTCAGCTGACAATCGTATGGGTGTTCCCTTGTAGGTAACTAACTGTTTTTCTCTTGCTGCTTTTAATATTCTCTCTTTGTCTTTTGCTCTTGGCATTTTAATTATGATGTGTCTTGGTGTAGTCCTCTTTGGATTCCTTTTGTTTGGGGTTCTGTGCGCTTCCTGGATTTATAAGTCTATTTCTTTCACCAGGTGGGGGAAGTTTTGATCACTATTTCTTCAAATAGGTTTTCTGTATCTTGCTCTCTCTCTTCTTCTGGGACCCCCATAATTCTGATGTTGGTACGCTTGAAGTTGTCCCAGAGGCTCTTACACTATCTTCAACTTTTTGGATTCTTTTTGCTTTTCCAGTTGAGTGTTTTTTGCTTCTTTGTATTTCAAATCTTTGACTTGGTTCTGCAATCCTCTAGTCTGCAGTTGGATCTCTGTATAATATTTTTTCTTTCAGTCAGTGTATGCTTAATTTCTAGTTGATCCTTTTTCATATCCTTGAGGGTCTCATTAAATTTATCAGCCTTTTCTAGGAAATTCTTGAAAAATGTTATAACCGTGGTTTTGAACTCTATATCCAGTCATTTACTTTCCTCCATTTCCTTCATTTGTGACCTGCCTCTTTGTCTCCGCATTTTGGCTGTTTCCCTGAGTTGATGGATTGGCTTTGTGTGCTAGGTGTCCTAGCAGGGCCCAGCAGCTCAGCCTCCCCAGTTACCTGAGGTGGACACTCTTGGTGTGCCCCTTTGTGGGCTGTGTGTGCAGTCTTGTTGTTAAGCCTAGATTGTTGTTAGTATCACTGGGGGGAGTTGACCTCCAGGCCAATTGGCTGTGAGGATCAGCTGTGTCTCCACTGGGAGAGCTTCTGTGCTCAGCTTGGATGGGGTGGAGTCTCAGGGCTGAGCAGACAGCCTTGGTTTCCCATCAGCCCCGCCCTATGAGGCCCCTGTGTCTCAGTGTCCCGTGGCAAAGGCTGCATGCACCTCTGAGAGAAGGCTGCCCTCAAGTTTTGCCTGCTGCCAGACAGTCCAGTTTTTCCCCAAATGAGTTTGGGTACTCAAAGTCTCACCTGGAACTGGATTTCAGTGCAGTCGGGAGGTTTTGTTTCCCTCCCGAACGAGAAAGCTAGCCACGGGCTTGTTGCCCACCCTCTCCGAGCACCACAAGTAAGCCAGCCGTGTATTCAGCTGCCCACCCTTTTCCTGCGTGCTGGTCTCTGCACCTTTGTCCTCCACAGCTCCTCTGGATCTCAGTGTCCTTTTATCTTTCCTTCTAGTTGTAAAATTTCTACTCAGCCAGCTTTCTGGTGGATCTGGATGATGTCCGCTCTGTCTTCCAGTTGCAGTTTTGAAATTGTTGTGTGAGGCAGCAGTATAGGTGTTTACCTATGCCGCCATCTTTGTTTCTCCCTCCGTGAGGCCTTTTTTAAATTATCAGTGTTAATAGTCGACTATGGTGCCTACATGCACTTAAAACATCTGGATGAAAAATGCATGTTTCAACGTCCCTGTGGTGTGTTTCAATGGCACGCTGCAAGTTGGTGCAATTGGAGGCATCTGGACATGATTGGACACTACCATGTCTTTCAACTGAAACTTTGGGTGTAGTATGTATTCAAACATTAATTTATATTAAAAGTAACTAGAATATGTGGGAAAATTCTTGGTTTTTCAAAATCATATTCTATTTGTGTCATGATAGGAAAAGAGTTAGTGATCATAAATGGGATTTTGTATCGGCAACAAAACTACAAGAGCCTAGCTGAATGCTCCATCCCAATGTTTCTATCTCTGTTCCTGCAATAGAAAAGTCTAACTGGGGCAGCTACTACTAATACCATTATAATTAACATGGTTATTAATAACAGGAAAGGAGCAAAGGGAAGGCCAGATATTATAGACATGTCATGTGGGCAGCTTCACCAGGAAGCTAAACTTTATACCCCCATGGGTCCAATGGGTGGGAGATAGGTGCATGCCCAGTAAAGTTGGTGTGACAGGGAAGGTACTTGCATGTCAGTCACACCTGGGAACAGACCATTGACCATAATAGGTGTGGCCAATGCAAGGGCATGAAATTTGGGATATTTAATCCCATAAACAAAGGAGTTTTCTCTCTTGGTTGACTTCTGGCTCACAAGGCTCTCATACTCCTGCTCCCCTGCATCCTCTCATTTGGCCCACAGCCAAGTGGACCCCACACATACACACAATTGAATGATGAACTGCAACTAACCTGATGTTGAACTGGACCCAGCTGTAACATGAAATGGAAACGCTGGACACTGGCTCTGAATTTAGCCTTACTGAATCCCCAGCTACACTTCTTCTAGAACTGGCTTAAGAGAAATGGGACTTCAGAAACCCAAAATCCACCCATGCAAGTCTCAGAAATTTATTTTTCTTAAGATACTGTAAGGAGTCCACCCATAACACTCAGTGGGGAAAGGAATACCTCTATTTCTCCGGCAACACTACTACCTAGAATATCTGATAGCAACTTAAGAGTAATTTTCTTATATTAACCACATATATTTTTATTTTTGAAATTAAAAAAAATGAGAATTGTATTCTCTTCTTCAAATGTAGCCTAGACCTTGAGCAAAATAAAACAAAGTACAATCTAGGACCTCTTTTAAGTGTTATTTTCATTGGTGTTTCCTTCCTAGAAGAGTCATATTTTTTCAACTAATACAGGTCATATTCCAGGCTAGGGTTAAGAGCTCTAAGAAAGACTAATGCTCCTCTTTGAATTTTCTATTTTATTTTATTGTTTATTTCCTAGTGATTTTTTTAGATAAAATTGAAATATAACATTATTTTAATTTTAGGCTTACATTATAATGATTTGATATTTGTATATATTGTCAAATGATCGTCATAATAAGTCTAGTTAACATCCGTCCAAGTGTTTTTTATGCAATTAAAGCTTGAGAAGCAAGGTTTATAAAAGTGGTTTTCAGCCAAGGCTTCTAAATAGGATCTCCTGCAGAGTGTCAAAAACTATCATCACCTGTGTTCTTCCCCACAGATCCTGTCAAGCATCAATGTTGGTTTAAGTAAGTGCCCTAAGTGATTGTCAGGTGAGGTAAGGGTTTAGTATGAAGACTTCCTAGTATATTTATGAGAGTTGAGTCCAGACTTTGGTCCATGGGAATGTGACAGTGTCTGCTGTCAGCACATTTGTCTGAGAAGGTCAGTGCAGTCCAAATTATCTGAGCTGTAGAAGAATTTGGGTGCATCTGTGGAGAAGGCCCCAGGAAAAAGAGAAGGAGAAGCTCAAAATTGTTCTCATTGTAGGAGCTCGCTGGTCTTGAAACTCTCCTGAGACAAAGGACAGGGAAGGGTGAGCTTTTCTGTATTTCATGCCCCTTGTGCCTGTGGTGCAGTGGTAGCACCTGCAGGGACTGTGCTGAAAACTTTAAAGGCTTATCCTGGAGATAAATATGTACTTTCCTCACATAATCTCACCTGAGAAAGAAAACCAGTGAGGGAAGAGAATTCGTTCACCTTATGTACAAAAATTTACTTATGTAGACGTGTTTGTGTAATTAAAATTAAGTATGTGTAAAAAGTTAAATTTCACAGAAAAGTTTTCTATATGTATTACTGTAATTTTAAATTTATACTGAGTAAGTCTAGTAAATGCATGCATTCACCAGTAACCAAGAGTACAGTCAAACCTTGGTTCTCAAATGTCTCCCATCTTGAACAATTCCATTCTTGACCAAGCTGTTCACCTAAAAAATGTCTCCCCTGTTGAACAAACTTTGGTTCTCAACCTGACATCCCTTTCATGCTGATACATCAGCATGACAAATAGCATCTTTCAGGCCACAAACAAAGGAGAGAATGTACTTGTAAGGGTCAGTTTACTGCTAAACCTTAGGTTGTTAACATCTCAGGAAATTTTACTGTGAAATTTTTGTTGTTGTTTTGCTTTTGCTGCTTTTGAAATGGACGATTACCACGATTTCAAAACATAAAGAGGCCATCAAGAGTGCTAATATTGCTAATTGTGTGAAACAAACAATGATCCCAGGTAACTGAAGAAAGAGGTAGACAAACTGCTGTTGATTTGTATAAACAAAAAGGAGTTAGCTCTGGCCAGTGTGGCTCTGTGGTTAGAGTGTTGGCCAGTGCACCAAAGGGTCACAGGTTTGATTCCCAGTCAAGGGCATGTGCTTGGGTTGCAGGTTAGCTCCACACCCTGGTGGGTCGCATGCGGGAGGCAGCCAGTTGATGTGTCTCTCTCACATCAAAGTTTCTTTCTCTCTCCCTCTCCCCCCACTTCCTTCCCTTCCACTTTCTCTGAAAAGCAATGGAAAAAAATATCCTCAGGTGGGGATTGACAACAACAACAAAAAAAAAACACAAACAAACAAGAATGATAGATCCTCCCTTCTCCCAACTGATGGACGGAGTATGACGTAAACTCCACCTGCAGCCGGACATTCCTGAACACCTTATATGGACTGTACATTGAACCACCAATCAGCACCTGTCATATACCCTAAGCCCCCAGTTCCTAAATCCCTAGGCCCCTAACCATGTACCTTATATGAAACCACCAATCAGCGTGGGCTGAGTACCCTAAGCCCCGTCCTCTCTTTTCCTAAAAGGCACTCTCACCCCAGCAAACTCTCTCTCTCTCTCTCTCTCTCTCTCTCTCTCTCTCTCTCTCTCTCTCTTTCTCTCCCCCTTTTCCCCTCTGGAAGGCGGCCGGCAGGGTGATCGCCAATAAAGCCTGTGTCCTGTTACCCCATGGTCTCTAGCCCTCTGTTTCATCTTTCAAAGAAAGCAGTTAGCTGGTGACAGCATTTTGGAGGCAATGACATGTGAAAAAGGGAAGATGCTGCATAATGACCTCCTGAAAGACTCCCCTGGCATGAGTGCTGAAAGTGATTCCTTTAAGGCTAGTAGGGGGTGGTTCCATAAACTTAAGAAGTGTTGTGTTTGTTTATAGATTAAACAGTACATTAGACATGCACTGTATAGAAGGAAGGTTAACAAAGGGAATCGTTTGGGGGTCTGGACAAATTAATTCAATTTACATTATTTCTAATGGGAAAAAATAATTTGGTTTTTGAACAAATAACTTGTCGAACAGCCTACCGAGGTTCCACCGTAAACAAATGCACAAGACTGGGGTATTGCTTAGTGAACATCAGAACATTGGCCTGTGCGCATTAAAACTGCTGCAGAAAGTCACTGCATGCGACAACAGAACCAATCACCTTGGGCGATGAGGTGTGATCACATGATAATCTTTCGCCAAACACTGTTTACAAGCAGCGACTCTTGGATTTAAATATGTAGAAAACAGTTGTAGATGTGCAATATTTATTTATGTCAGTGATATTAACACAGTGCTTTTTCCCCAACAAATGGCTTATTCACTAAGATTTGTTAAAAATAACAGTGAATTAATAACCTGTTAATTTAATTATAAGCAAATCTTGGTTAAAAGCATTTTAAAATTAACAGGGTGTTAATTTTCACATGTGACATATGGACCAGAAATTTTGTCCATTAAGTCCAAAGTCCATTATGTAGGGAGCGGCTATAGGGTTAAGCCTCGGACTGACCTGTGGCAGGGCCACACACAAGTGCCAGCTTGGAGGGCAGAGCCCTCTTTGCATAATTAAGCTTGACCTTATAGCCCTCCCTAGTTCCTTCCTAGGTAGCTAATGGGCTGTGGGAGGTGCAGCAAGTGCTGCCAAAACAAGTGAAACTCACAAGAACATTGTAAACATGTTGACTACTTCCCTTGTTTTGATCTCACTATAAAATAAAGCCTCGGCTTGCAGGCTGGGTCTTTCTGTGTCCTCATCCAGGCACAGGAGATCCGCCAAGCCCCAGCTGTATTTTCTTGTCTGTCTTCTTTAATCATTCACCGACCTTCCTCAGGATCACCGAACCCTTGGCTGTGCTGGTGCGACACACATTAAATCTAAGTTTCCAAAATTGAGGGCTTAATATACTTATAGCTCTGGTGTTCCAGATTAGCAAGTTTCATTTCAACAACTTTGCTGCCTTCTTTTTCCATGTGTCTCTTTAGAACACTTCAATCCTATATCCCAGAGCCTTCTATTTTCTCCATTCTGATATGCATTGAGCAATTTCCACAGTTAATTACTACCTAAAATGTACCGTTTCTTACATAGCAACTTGGGGAGGTGTGGATATCCAAGCTCTGATGTGGAATGAGGTGGGGTTCTGAAATGCCCATGAAGAAGAAGAATGTGTAGTTGGTAGGTCACATCTGGATGCTCCATCAGGTCTGTGTGGACCAGGATTAAGAAATTACACAGCTAAACAGAATGGCTTTAATCACCCAGAATAACAAAAGAATTTCTGAAAGGGAAGAGTAATTAGAAGCAATGGGCTCCTTAGAATGCTAAAGAAAGATAAGCTATTAGAGATTACAGAATATTAGTGCTATATTTAGCTTGACTTTGAATAAAACTGATGTTTTTCATGATTACATTTAAATTATGACTTACTTGTTTTTTTGGACAATGATATCACAACAGTGATATTATTAGGCAATTTGTCCCATTACAGCTGAAGTTAACTTCACTCACATGGTTCATATGCTCTCTGCTAGATTTTTCCATCACTCCTCTTTGTACTTAAAAAAATTACCTAAAAATAACCTAAAAATGTTGTTGAAGGAAATAAATTTATGTTGAATTGTTTAAATGCCATTTGTCTATAAAAAAATAAAAGTATTCGTGTGGCCCAAACCACACATATGTTTTGGACTTGACTGATAACAGTATCAGTGCACTTGCCCCTGTATAGTTTTACACCTAGATCATTCTCACATCTGATGAGTTATTTACTAAAATTGGATGCTGGTGGCATCCAGTCCTCCCACATTGCCTGCCATTATCTTAGAAAATAAATCATCTTAAATACCCTCAGCTTGGTCTTCGGTTTCTGTTAACCACATTTAAGAGTTGCTAAAAGTAGTTCTCTAGACTGGTATCTCACAAACCTGTCTCCAGAAAGTCAAGGAGATGCATTTTACAGAATCTATTATAGTTGTTACCATAGACAGTTGAGTGTGCTCAGCTGGGCTCACCACTTTGGAGTGGTGGGTGGATCAGGGAAGGAGGGCTACTCAGAGGACATAGGTACACTGAGATGCAGGGGTACCCCTCAGACTCCAATCTGCTCCCCCAGATTCGGGGGGGGGGGAGGGACATGTCAGAGACCTAATTAGATTGAGAGCTGCAGCATCTCCAGGCTTCCTGAGAGTAGGTCCTGCAGACCCTGCTCCCACTGACCCTGATACTGTAGACCAGTGGTCAACAAACTGCGGCTCGCGAGCCACATGCGGCTCGTGAGCCGAGGTTTGCCGCTCTGTTGACTAATGAGTTTGCCAACCACTGACCTAGACTCTCAATTCCAATAAATACAGGCTGTTGTTGTTCCTTGTGATTAAGCCCCTATCCCAGTGGTCAGCAAACTCATTAGTCAACAGAGCGGCAAACCACGGCTCGCAAGCAGCATGTGGCTCGCAAGCCACAGTTTGCCAACCACTGCTGTAGACAGTCAAGGAGTCTCTCCAACTGGCCAAGATGTCACAAAGATAGGTTCTTATACTGAGTGCACTAAATGGTAGAAAAATGAATAGATATGCCCAACAGCTAAAATCTAGCAAGATAATTGGATAGAAAAAAATGAAAGCTCTCCCCTCCTATCCCTGGGCTTGAGCAGGAACAAGAGTTGGTCTTTGAGATGGGAGTCCACTATTCTCCTAGGTCACAGCACCTGAATAAACCTCTTTCCTTTTGCATCAGCACCTGTCTCACAAGTTTGGCTTTCCTTGCAGGCAGACAGCTAAGCCTGCAGTTTCCATTACAGAGTTAACATTAAATTTAACACTTAAGAGACAGTCTAAGAAAAGTACCTTACATATTTATGATTTTGGCCTGTGGATAAGAAGCAAGAAAACAAAGCAAATACATTTAAATTTGAGAAAATATCATTTTTGCCTAGGTACAGTCTTGAAAGTGAAGTTGCTATTTGGGAGGCCAACAATTTCCATTTATAGTTAATGTAGTAATATTTAAAAATACTATCTTGAAATTATAGTAGTGAGAAAATCAGCAAGAAAGATTAGTTTTCTCTACGCAAATCCAGAAACTTTACTGGCAATCTCATTTGCCAATTTCTTCACTAATTATAGCCTAACCTACTACAATCAAATTTTAACTTCATGAGGAAATAACTATGTTATTTTTTATATCCATTTTCACCTTTCTTATCTATACTAATAAAAGGGTAATATGCTAATTAGTCCTGATAGACCAGACGTCTTCCAGACGTCATTCTGGACGTCCTTCCTGACAAAGCTGGGGGCATGGCCAGCCTGCAAACCGCCTGTGGCCCCTTGCACAGGCTGGCTCTGCCCCCTAGTGGGGACCCCCCACCCCGATTGGGGGCATGGCCGGCCTGCAAACCACTCACAGCCCCTCGCTCAGGCCGGGCCCATCCCGCAGCGGGGACCCCCCCATCCCGATTGGGGGCGTGGTCAGCCTGCAAACTGCCCACAGCCCCTTGCCCAGGCCAGCCCTGCCCTCACTGGGGACCCCCACCCTGATCCAGGGCCCTCCTCAGGGCAGGATAGCCGGCCCCCACTTGTGCACAGGCCTCTATCCTATATAATAAAAGGGTAATATGCAAATTGACCCTAACGGTAGAACGACCAGAACAACTGCTGGACCAGTCACTATGAGGCGCTCTGACCACCTCTTGGTCCCTTTCCCCTGGCCAGCGAGTGGGCGGGAACAGCCGACCTCTTGGTCCCTTCCCCCAGCTGTCAGGCAGCAATCACTTGATGGCAAACAGGAAACTGGGGGTAGGTGGTGGGGAGGGGTGGGGCTGGCTGTGGGCAGCTGGGGAAGATGGCCCTGATCGCAGGCCAGGCCTAGGGACTGTACCTGCGCACGAATTTCATGTGCCAGGCCCGTAGTAGTGATATCATTTGTGACTTTTAACTGAGAAGATACTATCCAAAAATAAAAATTACATTTCCCTGCCTCTGTTATCTAAGAGTTATCTAGTGTATTTTGATTCTTACGATTTGAATGAAAGGGAGAGTGATAGGTGCAACTTCTGAGATGTTTTCTTATTGAGAGAAGGCATGCTCTCCTTTCTTTTCTATCTTCTGGCTGGCTAAACGGTGGACACGATGGCCAGAGCTGGCACATTCACTTTTGGTCATTGAGATGATCTGGACAAAGTAAGTTATGGTAGAGCAGCAAGATAGAAGAATCCTCAGTCCATGACATCTTGAAGTAATGAGTAATGAATCTGAGTCACTGACCTTTGAACTTATTTGTATCTGAATCTTATATGTCTATCTGTATCCATGGTTCTCTACCTTAGCTACTCATTAGTTCCACCAGGGGAGCTTTTAAAATCATTAGGTTCAGCCCACACTCAAAAAAGGTTCTACACAGGAATGTCATCTTAAAATGCTACCTGCCATGATACTTACTAATGTGCCTAGCATAAGACATACTAAGTGTAAAGTACTATTTTATAGAAGTTAAATTTTCCAGCCTTCAGTATGCATGAGCTATTTTATTTAATAATATTAAGAAATTTACAATACAAAGAGAAAATATAACAATCTTTATATATACAGTACCTTAAGAGTATATAATTATAAGTACATAATTAAACATTAATTGACAGGGGAACAAAGCAATCTTTCAAAGTTATAAATTATTAAATTTGCATTACAGCTTATAAAGTTAAGTACTAAAAGAAATATGGTTTAAATAATTATTTTAATTCAATTTTCTTAGACAATTGGATCATTTTCCAGTAATATAAATCCATATATGGTATATTATAATAGTTTTTATAATATAGTAGATATAACTTGATTGTATAGACAATTAATTACTTATTGGCTTGATTTTTTAGTGACAGAACTCATCCAAAATCACCAAAAGTCATTATTTAACTTAAAAATTGTTTTTCTAAAATATTGATTTGTAAAAATTTATTACGTACATTATTTCTATTGTGCACTTAAAATGGGGAAACAAAATAAGTTTGAAAATATTTCTAATATAAGAATAAATTGTGTCTCTTTTACTCAATATTTTGAAATTACCATTGGGCTTCTACTGAATACATTAAACTACATGTACATAGAAAGGTAAAAATATTTATTAATATACTAGAGGCCCAGTGCACAAAACTTGTGCACTGGGGGGTGTCCCTAGCCCAGCCTGCACCCTCTCCAATCTGGGACCCCTTGAGGGGTGTCCGATCGGGCCTAAACCTGCAGTTGGACATCCCTTTCACAATCCGGGACTGCTGGCTCCTAACCACTCGCCTGCCTGCTTGCCTGATTGTCCCTAACTGCTTCTGCCTGCCAGCCTGATCACCCCCTAACCACTCCCCTGCCAGCCTGATCAATGCCTAACTGCTCTCCTGCTTGCCCGATTGCCCCCAACTGCCCTCCCCTGCTGGCCATCTTGTGGCGGCCATCTTGTGACCACATGGGGGTGGCCATCTTGTGTGAGGGCGTGATGGTCAATTTGCATATTACCTCTTTATTATATAGGATTTGTGAGTCAAAATTCTGTATTACACATAATCCTGGAAGCAAGAGCCTTATAAGTAGAAGTTATCACTCTTTGGAGGAAATTTAACAAACCAAAAGTATTATGTTAAAAGCTTGTCAGAGACCAAAAAGTAGATTTCTTTCAGTTCATCTTGCTTAAAATGTGCTTTTTTTTTTTTCTGTATCTATAACCTTAGCTCAAAAGCTACTAGGGAAATAGTTCAAATGCTGATTGTTTTACTGCCGTTTTCATCTTTCTTTTGTATGAAGGTCTCAAATTCTCTTATCAAAAGGCTTCTCTTTTTCCCTTGCCCCATTGTCTACAGTACTCTGACTGGTGTGAAGGCCTGGAGGACAGATGTGGCTCCTTGACTTAAGAACCATCGAGTATTGGAAAGCATGACTTTAGCAGAGCCAAAGAAGGGGGGCAATTTATGTTCTTTATACTTAACTAAGTTCAAGAATCATCATTTGACTTATTTAAGAATCCTGTATAGCCTTGTTTCATAGTTATTCTTACTTTAGGAATTACACTCAACTTTTTAAAATGGCTTTTAAAAAGTGATGCTAAGAAAATCCCAGACTTTCTCCAAGAACTGCTTTATCAGAAAATGAAAGCCTCGGTGGTCTTAAAATACCTTCTGGTTGTGAAGGTATTCACATCCTTGTATGAAAGAGGTTTAGCGACAGTAACACTAAATGACCAGCGGCAGTGTCTGTCAGCTAGCATCTAAGAAAAGGGCACTCCGGGTCGCAGCACAGACCCAATGCACTATTCTAGTAGTTGTAAACACTGGAGTTTCAATTGGTGATACTTTGTTTCGACCTTATCTTTCTTACTATCCTAGTCATGAATGATTGTTTTATATAATTCATTTTCTTTTATTTTGAAACTAGAGGCCTGGTGCATGAAATTCATGCACGGGGGAGGGAGGGAGCGGGGGGAGGAGCTCAGTCCGGCCTGCGCCCTCTCACAGTCCGGGAGTCCTCAGGAGATGTCTGACTGCCCCAGAGGCGGGAGAGGCTCCCGCCACCACCACTGTGTTCGCCAGCCGTGAGCCTGGCTTCTGGTGCACTGACCACCAGGGGGCAGCTCCTGCATTGAGCGTCTGCCCCCTTGTGGTCAGTGCGCATCATAGTGACCGGTCATTCTGCCATTCAGTCAATTTGCATATTAGCCTTTTATTATAGGACTAGAGGCCCAGTGCACGAAATTTGTGCACGGGGGGAAGGGGTATCCCTCAGCGCAGCCTGCACCCTCTTCAATCTGGGACCCCTCGAGGGATGTCCGACTGCCTGTTTAGTGGGATTGGGCCTAATCGGGTAGTCAGACATCCCTCTCACAATCCAGGACTGCTAGCTCAGAACTGCTTGTCTGCCTGCCTTCCTGATTGCCCCTAACCGCTTCTGCCTGCCAGCCTGATCACCCCCTAACCACTCCCCTGCCAGCCTGTTCACCCCTAACTGCCCTCCCCTGCAGGCCTGGTCCTCCCAACTGCTCTCCACTGCAGGCCTTGGTCCCCCCCGCAACTGTCCTTCCCTGCAGGCCCGGTCACCCCCAACTTCCCTCCTCTGCCAGCCTGGTGACCCCTAACTGCCCTCCCCTGCAGCCCTGGTCCCCCCCAACTGCTCTCCACTGCAGGCCTGGGTCCCCCCTTCTGCCCTTCCCTGCATGCCCGGTCACCCCCAACTTCCCTCCTCTGCCGGCCTGGTCCCTCCCAACTGCCGTCCCCTGCTGGCTATCTTGTGTCCATATGGGGGCAGCCATCTTTGACCACATGGGGGCAGCAATCTTGTGTGTTGGAGTGATGGTCAATCTGCATATTACTCTTTTATTAGATAGGATAGAGGCCTGGTGCACGGGTGGAGGCTGGCTGGTTTGCCCTGAAGAGTGTCCGGATCAGGGTGGGGGTTCCCTTGGGGCGTGAGGTGGCCTGAGCGAGGGGCCTGTGGTGGTTTGCAGGCTGGCCACACCCCCTGGTGACCCAAGCGGAGGCCCTGGTATCTGGGGTTTATTTATCTTCTACAATTGAAACTTTGCAGCCTCGAGCAGAGCCAAGTCTTCTGCTTGCTCCATGGCGGCAGCCATTTCTCTTGGGACTTATGTATCTTCTATAATAGAAACCTTGTAGCCTTAAGCGGAGGCCTGGGCCGGCCAGGGTGTGCGAAAGCTTGGCTTCCTCCATTGCAGGGGGCAACCCTAGCCTCCCGCTCTTTCCAGCTCCGTGGCTGCCGCCATTTCTGTTTGGATTTGTTTACCTTCTATAATTGAAACTTTGTAGCCTTGAGTGGAGGCCTAGGCCGGCAAGGGTAGGCTGAAAGCTTGGCTTCCTCCATTGCCTGGGAAACCCAAGCCTCCCTCCTGCTCTTGTAGCTGTAGCCATCTTGGTTGGTTTTATTTGCATATTCGCTCCTGATTGGTTGGTGGGCGACGCTTGTGGGCATGGCTTATCGGTGTAGCGGAGTGATGGTTAATTTGCATATTACTCTTTTATTAGATAGGATAATTTTATAATCATGCCTTTATAAGGAGCATTCCATCTTTTACTTAAAAATTTTATCTTTTACATATTAGAGGGTTTTCCAAATGCCACCTTCTTGGTTATAGAAAGTCTCAGAAGAGATTTTTCTGCTCTTCAGAGTCTAAAAAATAAAGGCTGTATATAAAAAATAGACAGATGACACCAAGTGACGACACAGCACTATGTGCAACATTTTTCTCCTGTTGGTGGTGTTGCAGATTATGATGTAAATACAAGTGAGTCTTCTAAGCATATATTCTCTTTGCCATCAGGTGTATATAGCCAATAGCATCTTGGGAATACTTCAAATGAATTTTTGTTTGATCCCCTGGGGGCAACTGAGTGAAAAGGCTCATTGTTAGGGGGTAAAAACTTAGTCATAAACCCCTCTAATATTATTCTGAGATGAATTAACAGCTTTAGCAATGTGGAAGTGTGGTGCTATTTTGATGTAGGCTTACATGTTGAAAGAAATACATAAGGTTTGGAGTTCTCTAAATGTGCCCGTTTCACCTTCCCCAGTACCTTTGCACTTGCCCTTCCTCCTTCCTTCTTTTCCCTGCTCCTGTGGTGAAGTCCTCATCCAGGGTTTTCCTCAGACACATTTGATTCTTCAGATTCCTCTCTCTCCAGATTGGGTTTCGTGCTGCCTTTTGTGTCCTACCTAATAGTATGAGTCACATTATATTTTAAACTTAATTTTACTTGATATTTTTTTTAAAAAACATATATTTTACTTGATATTTAAAATATATATATATATATATATATATATATATATATATATATATATATATTAATTTCAGAGAGGAAGAGATAGCAACATCAGGGAGAGAGAGATAGCAACATCAATGATGAGAGAGAATCATTGATAGGCTGTCTCCTGCATGCCCCACACTGGGGATCGAGCCCGCACCCCAGGCATGTGCCCTGACTGGGAATTGAACTGTGATCTCCTGGTTCATAGGTCGATGCTCAACCGCTGAGCCACGCGGGCTGGGCTTTACTTGATACTTTTACCTACTCTGCTGTTAAGTTCTTTTAGAACAGGGACTTCACTTCTATTTCTATACTCTCTCACAATCTCTCTCACAATACTCCATCATTTTTCTTCACTAACCACTACTTGTAGTTACATATTTATGTGCAATTACTTGACTAATGTCTACCTGCCTTCTAAAACTTTATGAAGTCCAAGACACATCTGCTTTGCTTTCCATTTTATCCCAGTGTGTAGCAGAGTACCTGACATCTTATAGTTGATCACAATACCTGGTATACCTAGCTTCACTTTCTATGTACCCAGAAAATGCCTTCATATTGTCTATTGCATATGATATGCCCGTTTTCATTTCTGTCTTCACTCATAATGTTCTTTTCTGACATGTGCCACTGTATGCCTTAACATCTCCCTCCCTTCATTCAAAACACAAGCAGCAAAGGACAGTGACAGCAAGGAAATGCCCTGAAGGCCAGTGCCGAAGGCCAGTGCCCCAGGCCATCGGAGTCAGCCGACTGAGAGCTTGGAGGGGAAGGACAAGGAAAGCTAATTCAGCAACAGGAGAGTTTGTGTCCAGTTCTTTGAGTACGCTTTTACCACAGAAGATCTTTGAAACCCCTAAGTATAAGATCAGGTGTGCCCTAGCTTCACCACCACTTAAAAATAAAGGGGTCCTTTACATGCCTTATCCAGATGACTGGAGCAAGAAAACTGGTTATAAAGAAACGTAGGCGCTCGGCGCTGGCTCAGTAATGAGCGCACAACAGGACTTTCGCCAAGTCATTTAACTACTCTGGGGCTTTCACACTCTGTGCCTTTGTAGGCATCACCTCTTCTCTCTGGAGTTCCCTAAGCTCTTTGACAAACAAACTTTTTACTCATCAGCAGTAGTCAGCTTGGTGTCACCTTCCCCCTTGAAATAACGTGGACTCGCCCCACCTACGCCTGAACAGTTAGGTGCTGCCTCCTCTGTCCCCATGTAGGACAGTAATTATGTATGTGACTGTCCCTCTCCCCCGCTCCCACGCTGCTCTCTTCCCTCACCTCTAGCCTTACACAGGAGCTCCCAGCCTGTCCGCTAGGGTTGAAATCCTAGTGCTCAGCCTATGGTTTTGCATAAACACTCAATATATGTTTGTCGAACCTAATGAATAAACTTTACGTATTTATATTTCTTCCTATGTACATGGGGCATTTGGGCAAGACGGATAGTTTTCAAATGTTTAAAAAGTGGAAGAACCAGTTTCCTCCATTAAAAATGTAGGGGAAGGACCGCTACATGAGGTGGAAAACAGAGGAAGTGCTCTGTTTGAAGAATGCGCTTTTAGAAACCTGTCCACTTGACCTCTTCTCTTCAACAGAGCACTAGGAGGTGGAAAATACAGCTAAGCATACTGCCCTAGAACCGCAATTGCTCATTTTCCTTGCAGCTATAAAAATGTAATTCTGTAAAAATTATTCTTTCAAGAAGCAATATTTTTTGATGTGAACATTTTTTTTTTGCGTGTGGAATTTTTCCTAAAATGTAAAGATACTGACCTGCTTCCCTAAACTGAATGCAGCGCTAAGGCAACTGACTCTTTCCTTAATGACTCAGGCCCTCATTAGGAACAGCCACTGCTCTGTTTCCCTGAGCTGAATTCACGAAGGCATTCTTATGACGTGTTTATTTTCCTGCATCTTCCATGTCTGTCAACTGTCATTTCTTCTGCTGTCATTTCTTCTGACCTAATAGCTCCCTTAGCTAACCTCTTTTTCTCAAAGCCCCTGAGCCCTAAATTTTCTGTGAGCTGAAACAATAGAAAATAAAGTTTGTTTAGAAGTGTACGTCCCCCCTCTCCCCCTCCCCCTCCTGCCAAATAGTATTGGAGAAAGTCGGTGGCCATCATGTTGGTACTATATGAAGACCATTATGGTTATTTTAGGTATTTAGAGGCCTAGGGTTATTTTCTGTTTTCTATGTTTTTGGGTTTGGGAGTTTCTCAAAGTCATGCTCCTACGTAAATGAGGTCAGTATGGATATGTGTGTGTTTTTTTTTAAATAATTAACATTGGTAAAATCTGGGAATAACTGAATGAATGTACCTTAAGTGATTTAAAGCACTTAAACCTTTTGTGTTTTTCGCAGAGCAAATACTAAAATATTTTTGAGCAAAACCCCTAATAAATGTTTATTTACAAATTATACACAAGTACTCTTGAACTAATATGTTATATACATCATAAAACATACTTGAACATAAAAGATACAAGTAAGAAATCAAATATAAATGCTCATTCTAATATTTTCTCCTCACATTCCAGATAACTGTTTTGTGTACCTCCTGGGATACATGCACAATTACACACCTCACTGTAGATCTCAGGTTCGGATAACTATGTAATGATAGTAACCTTGACTTTCCTTAGTCTCTGCCCAAGTGAAAATTAACTTAGCTTCTTTTTAAGACATCAAATTATTTGTTTTTCACTCTAGAACATAACATGTGTCCTAGCATATAGAGGCATACAATAAATGTTTGATGAACATTAAATGAGTGAATGATGAAGGTTAAGTAGTCCATAAGGATACTTTCTAAACACTCTGATTCGTTCATTTGCGTGGCTCACGTCAGTCCTCTTTTACAATGGGTTCGCATATTACTGTATCATCATTAGTGTGTGCGTCATTAAACAGGAATGGCTGTAAGGCACATTTTGGACTTTAATGGCAGAAGGCTTTGAGTCAGGGATAGTGCCTTCAGTGGAAGTCTGGTCCCCATGCCAGGTTTTTACCCATCCAGATTGCTATAGTATGAGCCATGGCAAACTCTGGCTTAATAAAGACCAACATCATGTGATACCCAGAGGCATCTGGAATGACGGGTAGCACACTGGCAATAGTAGTAATTAAATAACAGTAATTCTCAAAGACAGGCAGATAACAGCATTCTGATGTTGGGGAGAGTTTGGAGAAAGGGAGAAGGGCCATTAAGGACCCATTTGGTTTGAGATTCAGGGAATAGGTGTGTATTAGGTCTTCTGCTCTTCCACTACACACTCACCTTGGGCTTTTACACTACACCCATAACCTTCTAGCTAGTAAAGTACCATCTATGTGCTCATATTCCAACACTGGTCCAGGAGCCTACGAGATGGTTCCAATTAGCTGTCATGCAGGCAGCTCAGACACTCCACCATCTGCATTATTGCCTCAGCAGCTTTCCCTCAAACCTGATTCTCCTGAATGTTTCCATCTCTGTCGGTGGCATTGCCACCATCCACCTAGAGGCAGAAACCTGGAAGTCATCCTTGATCCTCTAGCTCCCTCATCCTCTACTCAGTCTAGTTGACTCTATTCCCTTTGCCAATATCACCCCTTGCCTCCTAATTGAACACCCGAGCTCCAATCTTGTGCCTCCAAATTATTTTACACATTATACCAGAGTGGCTTTTATAAATAGAAATTTGGATAATATATCCTCCTTGTTCAAATAAGATAATACGCCTCCCTGCTATGCTCTTCTCTTCAACTTCAGCCCCCATCACTCTCCCCCTGGCATTTGATTATCCTCCTTTGGGTATCATCTTCTTTCAGTTCTTCGAAGCTGCTAGGCTGCCTTCAGCACTCTGGGCTTCTACCCACACCGCTACTCTGCCTGAGCATCTTTTCTCCTCTTTGCCATTCCGCTTGTGGTGTCAGTGGAGATGTTTCCCTGGTTCCTAGATGAGACTACAGCTCTCCACTAGGCGTTATCATAGCATCCCACTACTTCCCTTGGCATCCCATGCAGTGACTGCTGTAAGTGGTTGCACACAAATTTCCCTCTAGACTGTGAGGAGCATGAGGGCAATGGACACATTATCATCTTCACTGCTGCATCCCTAGCACCCCTACAGGGCCCTCAACTTTCATACATGTCTGTTGAATAAAACAATGAGAGGATGAGGGCATTGTGGTGCTCATTGGGAGCCAGGCTAAGTGATTAGTCAGAAAGACTAAACAAATACAGCAAAGGATGGGGTAAATGGGAAATTTAAGCATAGGTGTCCATACTTAATTCCTGGTGTATCAAATACCAAGCATATGGACTTTAGGTCCTCCCAGAGGGGAGACCTGAGTTTACCTAATGAAGTAGGATAGCCTTGCAGGCAGACAGACTTGAGCTCTAAATTCTAGAGGTACAATCCTGGCAAATTACTGATAGGGCCGATGGAATAATTATGGGGATAATTTGTGCAAGTGCATGGTGACCTGGTATTTTGATGTGGTCCTTGTGAAATAGTCATTATGCCATGTTCTACATTACCCATCAAAATGCTTCTGCTGTATAATAATAAGTCAATATCTTTCAGCACCTTTCCTCAAATCTGATATTCTTCCGGATGACATAAGATAATTATTTTATTTACTTCTAATGGGATCAGATGAAGAGTTGCTTTTATCATTTTCACTTAATGAGGCAACCAAGGCATAGAGAGGTTGATTAACCTGACCAAATTTGCACCGTGAAGCAAGATACAACATTTGACTATCTTGGTAATTCTACCACACAATCCTCATTTGTTCTTAATGCTTTTATTTGAATTTATTTCTTCCCCATTAAAGGTCAAGATGTTTAAACTTAATTCAAAGAGTATTTATTGAATTGCCTACCATTTGTGTCACCTTAATTACTGTGTGAAGTTGAATGAACAATTATTTATTACTAACTCTGATTTTCTTAAGGAGCGCTGTACCTTATTGATATCCATGGACTTCAACATTGAGGGAAGCAGAGTTGCCACCCCAAAATATTCATGTTGATTATTTTAAGCTGGTTGTTTTACTAAACAAAGGACTCAGAAAGAACTTTCCATCTTCCCTCTAACTGCCTAAAATAATTTAAATAGAAGACCTACTCTAGGGAGGGCACGATCATCGTAGTGAACTGCAGTTTAATATGAACTACGTGTGATAGGGAGGAACCTAGCAAGGCCCATTTGATTGACGTTGCCACTGTGTCCAAAGAGTTAAAGATGGTCCAGCAAACAGTTATTCACCGAACACTTGCTTTCCCATCTTCATCTGAATCGCCTTCCTGCCCTTTGAAGTCCCAGACTTCTCTTTACATCTAAAATGGCAGATAGTCCTCTATTGTCCAATGAGTTCTTGGGTCTCATATTTGTATGGAATCCCCATATGTCATATGCAATAAATGTGTTCATTTTATCAACCTGTCCCATGTTAATTTCATTATTAGCTCAGCCGGAAGAACTTAAAAAGGAAGAAGAAGATAATTGTTTCCACCCTACAACATCTTAGTGAGGGGATGAAAACACACACAACTGGGACACTGCTTTCTAGCCCACTCTTCTGGTTGCAGGTTATGCTGCAGTGACCAGTGATGCTTCCTACATGTTTATTCTCCAATCATCTAATGGCAGTACGTTCCATCAAGCAGGTTCCAAATAGTCCAGGCTCCTAGGCAAGTTTTCAGAAGAGTGGAGGCACTTTTATACACAACACTTCTGAAGTCTCTAAATAACACATAATGAAAAAGCATTTGTTTGTTATAGGTCATTAGGCAAAATGTCATTGTCTTATAGGAGTATCTTCTGAGTAACTATCTTCAGAAACTTCAAAGGCAGTGTTTTTCAGATTTAACTGAAAGTAAGTTTGGCTGCACTGACTCTTTAAAAGTTAAAAAAGTTGTTCTTCTCAATCAATTGGAATTAATTACAATTTCTTTTTAAGAAATGATATCCTGGGCTACTTAATGAAACACCTAGAAAGATGCATCCAATGTACATTTTCTCCACTTTTGATAACATTACTGTGATTCCTCTCTTGTCCTGGAAATTCAAAAAAATGACAGTTCTAGCTTTAAACAAATGAATTGCACATTTTATGCAATTCAATAAAGAGCAAAAGTTATCTGAATGTATTATTTAAACACTTTATATCTGCAAATTACTTTATTCTTTTCTTGTCTCATCAGATCAAGCTACAATCAGAAAGCTTCCTTTATAAGCGGAGCATTGATTTGCTACTTGCTTCCAATCACAAGCTTATCCGGCCACACAGAAGTGAGCAGTCCAGGCATTGGACCTGCAATGGGCCTGGCTTGCCTTGGGCCGGGCATCCTCAGCCTTGCCGGCCTGGATGCCTCCAGTGCATTCATGCAACTGCAACTGGTTTTACCAGATCCAGAAACCAGTTTGACCCAAATAAACAAAGAACTGAAAAAACAGAATAAAGGGAATTTCAGAGTCACAGATCAAGAGATTATACACTGAAACTCTGTAACTCTGATTGTACAGCTAGGGGTCAAGGTTACACAACCATACTTTATTCCACCAAAGTTTCATTCCCCTACCCCCCCCCCCCCCCCCCCCCAAATTTCAGTAGTTCTGGGCTGTGCTGGGAAGAGTAGTTGGGAGACTGGGGGTAGGATGGCTGGGGTGGGGTGCGGGGTGTAAAGGGGTGGGGGAAACTACTCCTGGGCAGCCCGGGACCCCTGGATGACGCCCTTTCCCTAACCTGCGGAGGAACCCCGCTCTGCCCCCGGCTTCGGCCTCCTGACCCAGGCCAGGTGGGGCGCAAGGGAGCGCGAGGCCGGCCGGGCCGGGGCCGCGGGCCAAGAGTCCCAGGCCTCCGTCCGGATGTGATGAAAGGAGCGCCCGACGAGGAAGTGCTTTGGGAGGCGGGAGTGGGGGCCGCGGGAAAGCGGGCTCCGAGGGAGCGGGGCGCCGCGGGCGGGGGCGGGGCCGCGGCGAGGGAGGGAGGGAGGGAGGCGGGGCCGGCGGGGGCGGCCCCCACCGTCGGGCCCCCGGGGCGAGAGGCGAGCTTGGCCGGCCTGAGCCTCACTAACTTTTCCGGGCGGAAGAGGAGGAGAAATGGGCTTTGACCGAGTTGTGGGTGGGAGGATGCCGAGGTAGGTGGTGGTCTCCCGGGCCGGGAGGAGAGGGCTTAGTCCTTCCCCTGGAGTTTCTCCCAAATCCGCTCCCCTCTCCCCTGCAGCACCCCCCTCCTCCCCCCAGCCCCCCAGCAACTTCCTGAGGCTCCGCTGCCGTCAGCTGGCCGGGCGATCCGTTCTTCCCGCTGGTTTCAAATCAAAACTTCCCCGGGGTGGGGTTTGGGGGAGGGCAGCGGGGGGGGGGAGGGAATGGTGTGCAGGGGTGGTGAGCTGGGCTGCAGCAACTCCTTTCCTCCCGTCCAGCAGCGGCCCGGTCCCTGCGCCCAGCGCCGGCGGGGCGGCCAGCTAGGCAGCTGTCGGGGGAGCGGCCCATGTCCGACGCCGGCGAAGCCCTGGGTCCGGGGCCCCGACCGGGGGCCGAAGCTGGCGAGGGCCGCCTGGGCGCCCCGGCCCAGGGTGAGTGCGCGCTCGCAGGTTGCAAGCTTCCTCGCTGTTGTTGTTGCTTTTCACCGTGTGCTCACACATGTATGGGTTGGGGTGTGCATGTGTGTGCGGACCGGGGTGCGGGGAGGGCTTGTGCCCGCTGGGAGTCGTGAACTTTTGCACCGTGTTCCGTGCGCCCAGCCAGTCCGCCAGGGTCCCGGCCCCAGCCCCGCACCGGATGGGCGGGCGGGATCCCTGGCCCCTCCACTCCCCCTGCCTCTGGCCGTGGAGCGGCGGGGTGGCCGGATTGCTGCTTTCTTGAGCTTATGCGTGGAGGGGCCTCGAAGGTGTGAGCTCTGAAACCGTTCTCCGCTGCCACTCTTCAGTTTTCCTGTCTTCAGCAGCCCCAGGCCTGCCCACGTCCCTGCACAAGCACGCCTTCCCTTCACCTTGCTGTTTCTGGGGGGCCGCTCTGCACCTGGGGTTATAATCCAGCTTTCTGTGCCCAGCTACTTTGGAATGGCTCATGCATACGTTTTCAACAACTTTTGCTCTAAGATAAATATTCCTTTAAAGAAACACTTTCCAGGAATGAAATAGGTGCTCTGTGTTCTTACGAAGTGTAAGCGCGTACAGTCTATCTGAGAAAAGTCTCTTGTTTCTGAGAAGCCTCCACAACACGCTTGTAAACAAGCCAGTTGTCTTTCTGTTCTTAAAGGTAACAGCAGGTTTCCATAGGCGACCATGAAAAGAGCAAGGACCTTACTCCTCTTGAGATATTTTCATCTTAGGGTGGTTTTTATTTACAGGCTTTTGACATTGACATGAACTCAATGACTTTCCAGAGCTCAAAAACCTACTTTATACTCTTGATGTTAAGTATATGTGATACCTCCCTCCCCCCAACAGTAATGGAGTGGGGTCTTTGGCATATTATTTTAAAGGCAGCAAAAATTGAAAAGAAGTGAATGTTGAACCTTCAATAGGTAAAAGCAGAAAACATCCATGGCTGAGTCAAAAGGTTCTGGCATTTAGGCTGTTAAATTGAATTATGTTTATCATTGTTGTTGTTTTTTTGTGCTTCTAAAGAGGAAGTCATTGTTTTTTTTTTTCTAAACAGATAAAATATGAGAAAATGAGACCTAGAATGAAAAACCAGTTTTCCAGAAGCAGCTCCTGTTTTACACATTGTATTGCCAACACCATCATTTTCCTGCCCTTAGGCAGGTCCCCTGTAGTCAGAGACTCATTGATGGGCTTTTTATGTTCACAGTTCAGCTGCTAATCACTATTGTTAAATAATGCTTCCTTATGTCAAAAATCAGCATCAAACACTGGAAACACGATTGATTTGGGACTTTTTTGATGTTTACCATGTCCAACTTGAATAGTAGGCATTTTAAAATCACCTAAAAGACCTTACAGTGATACTGGATCTAATTGTGCAGACATCATGCTGTAAGGTATCACATGATCTGACTTGAAGAAGCAGAATGGGCTGAAGACTAATCTTGGCTTCATGCAACACACACAGTATCAGTGTGGAAACTCTTGGGTTCGATTTTAACTGAAAATTGGCTTAACTTAAGCAACAAAATTGTTTTTTTAAATTAGTTTTACTTCGAATCACAGCATCCTTTTAAATAGGTATCAATTTAATTGTAACTAGAAGGTAAAGTTGATTTTTTTTTTTTTTAATAAAATGATCAGGATCTTGTTAAAATACTGGGTCTCAGGCAGATTTCATAAGGTGTATTGACAGAAAAAAAACATTGTTGAAGAGAGTGGGTAGAGAAAAAGCTGCAAGATGTAGGCTTCCCTGGTTGGCTAGGTTGATTTTACTGGTAAGCACACTGGTGAAGAAGGCTTCCTAGCAGGCAACTCAACTCTTTAGCCCTTCCTCGAATTCTTTTCCCTATGTCCTTGAATTTTTTCTTTTCTGAAGAATAGCTTAATAATTCTCTGGTAGGATGTGGCTGCTTAGTTAACTGAAATTAATTTTAAAATGACATATTAAAATCAGTGAGAAAAATTGAATGTTTTATAAAACACAATGTCTTTTGCAAAGTTAAATATATGTATGAAGATATATGATATTATGACCTATGCATATGAGCTCATACTACTGACCAACGATAGAGAACAGTAAAGTTGAAGGTAATTTTAGGGGGTTCTCTAGTCTGAACTCCCCCTCAAGTCTAGAATTCCTTTCTCCATTCTTTTAGGTGGTTAGTTAGAAACCTACAGTGTAGTGCATTCTACATGGAAAAAAAAAGGGGACATCTGTAATACCTTCAACAATAGCATTATTAGGAAGGTTTCCCTTATTGCGAGCATAGCTCTGTCTCTTTAAAATGTCTACTCTTTCGCTGTGATTCTGCGAGCAAAATTCTATTGCTTTGAAAACATTAAAAATCTTTTCTGTGAATTTGGAAAATGGTTACAGAGCAAGGACATAAGCTCATATACTCCGGTCTGTAAGAGGGAACCAGGATGGTATCAGAAGATAGGGAGCAGTGGGGATTGTGGGCCCTGGAGAACCACCCCGGGCCAGGACGAGACACTTTTCAGCTCCAGCTCATCTTTGTCATTTGGGTTCATATTTCCCCACAATAAGCCAGTCAGAGGAAGACAGGTGTCACATGATCTCATCCTGTGTGGAATCTAAAGCACAAAATAAACCGATGAACAAAATAGATCCAGGAACAGAAGCATGGAACAGACTGTGGAATCTCAGAGGGAAGGTGGGTGGGAAGAGATCAACCAGATAACTTATTTGCATATATGCATCACTCATGGACACAGACACTTGGGGCAGGGGGTGGTGAGGGCTAGAAGGGGTCAATGGGGGGAAAAAAGGGACATCTTTATACTTTCAACGATAAAGATAAATTAAATAATTTTCAATGTTCCACAAGATACCAGAAATACGGATTTTTATGTAACATATCTCCCTTTTTAAGAGTTGTTAACTAATTAAATGCAATTATTGTCTAAGCCAAGCAAAACAACCACACCTGCAGGCTGCAAACGGCCTCTGAGCAGCTGATTTGTGATCTCTGTTATGGAGAATAAAAAGTAAAGGTACACTTTCAAACTATTTCCCTATTTGTGACTAACTTCTGAAAGATTGATTTGATTTGCCATCTTATGCAAAATGGCTGTGTAAGTATCTTGATAGGTGAAGGACAATTTGGGTCAAATTTATTTTTGTTTTAAGAGAGAATGGATCTTATAAACATGGTTCATCCAAGTGTCATTTTTATTGTTTTAGATTAAGCATCTTAAAATTAATTTTGCTATCAACACTGAAAATATAAGTAGTTGTTTTATTGGTGCTATAGTTATTAAAATCCATATAGTTGAAAAGAGCCTTTTAATTAAGTGCTTCATTCATAAATTTGTAACTTGTAACTAGAAGGATCTTTAGAAATAATTTAGTTCAACTGGCTCATTTTTTGGAAAGGATGCCTGGAGAATTTAAGTGACTTGCCCAAGGTCTCATACCCAGTCACTAGAAACCAGGGTGGAAGCACAAATTGTAAAGTATATTATATGTCATGGTGATAAATGTGGTTGAAGCAGAGAATCAATACAACTTTTCCCAATAGATGGATGAATTAAAGATAATGGGGTTTGGATACTGTGAATCACTTGAGCCTTTTCCCATCCCGGCACACCCCACCCCCACCTCATTGCATTTGTCAAGACTTAGCCTGTTGGGCTGGAGTGCTGGGATATACTTTAATGTGATAATGTGTGATTTAATGCACTCTTCTCTCCTGGGAGAGTCCTCTGAGATTATTAGGCGGACTTTTCATAGCAGGATGCAAAATGCCAGTGAAGTTAATTAAAAATAATTTAAAATAGAAGCGAGGGAGAAAATCTTCACGTTGAAATTACAGGAGAAGAGATTTGACTTAGAAGCATAGCTGACTTGTCAGGAATTTATAGTGGCTAATCAGATATCCTTTATGAGAAGACTGTTTATTTCACTGGATCCAATGTATGCTTATAATATCTCTTCTCTTTCTTTCTTTCTTTCTTTCTTTCTTTCTTTCTTTCTTTCTTTCTTTCTTTCTATTATTTGTTTTAAAATATATTTTATTGATTTCTTACAGAGAGGAAGGGAGAAGGATAGAGAGTTAGAAACATCAATGAGAGAGAAACATCGATCAGCTGCCTCCTGCACAGCCCCCACTGGGGATGTGCCTACAACCAAGGTACATGCCCTCGACTGGAATCGAACCTGGGACCTTTCAGTCCGCAGGCCGATGCTCTATCCACTGAGCCAAACCGGTTTCGGCATAATACCTCTATTCTTCTACTTTTTGCCATATTATTTTATCCTTTTGATTAAGGGTGGTGTTTCTCAACGTGTGTCATGTTTGGACAACTTCTATCTCTGGTTCTCAGCTGGGGAGGATTATGCCCTCTAGGAGACAATTATCAGAGACTGGAGACAGGTTTTGTGGTCATAACTGGGGATGGGTGGGTGATCCTGGCACCTGGTGGGTAGAGGACAGGGATAATGCTAAACATCTCACAATGCACAGGCCGGACAGCCCCTCACAACAAAGAATGATCGGGCCCAGCATGTCAGGAGTGTTGAGATACTATCCTAATCTCAAGGCCACTGGCATTGTTGGCTCTGAATTTCCTGGTGGGAGACTCAAGAATCTGCATTTTTTTTTTACAAGTTGCAGGTGCACTTTATTTCTAGTTGATAGTCATTGTTTTAGAGGCTTTTATCTGTAGAAATTGATAGATTTTTTAAAAAGTATTCTGTTAGTAGAAAAACGTCAAGAAACTTTAAAAAAGTTCTCTTTTCAAGTTCCAGACTTTAAATCACATCATTCCACGTACGTATATTTTTTTATTTGTGTTCCAGCACGTTCATCACATACTCTAATTTAAACATAGTTCTGAGAATTCATCCTCAAAAAGTTTATTTTTAAAATTATATGTACTGAATACGAATATATTTTGAATATTAGCAAAAAATACATAAATAAAAATTAAAAAGGATGAGATAAAAATAAGTAGGTAAATAGATTTGTTACTATTTTCTTCTACCACCTAGTAGATATTCTTGTCCTGCCACCCTATACTTCTCTTTGATGATCCCAGTTTTATGGAATAATAAGGAAATAAGTCCCTAATTTGCACATGAGTTGTCATTTGTGAGTTGGAATTTTGGAACCCAGACTGCCTTTTCTCATAGAAACAGAGTGATAAATTATATTCAGTTCCATTATATATCTCAAAGATTGTTGGAATTAAATTGTATTTAGTGTTATATGTTTATAATGATAAATCATAGAGAACATTATACTGGCAACCAAATATTAATAACCAAAAATAAAACTACTAAGTTGAATAGAGACTCTTTTGGAACACTTTTGAATATAGGAGCTTGAGCAAGGACAGGCTTAATTAGAAAACTATAGAACTTTGTCTAGATTTGGAAGATAATTTAGGGGCATTTTCAAGCACCTTAGAACTTATACTCCCAATTCCTTTTTATGTCTAACAGAACTAATGTGCATTTTATAAGGATACTGTAGTTACAAAATTGTAAGGCTTATCAGCTAGGTATATTTCCTTTTGCTAAGAAAAAGAATCACATGGGTAAGAAGAGGATGTAGCTGGGGGAAAAAAAAAAACTAAGAGGGGAAGGTGGGAGGGAGGAAGGAAGTGATTAAAGAAGATGCCTTTAAATTTAAGAAAGTGTTTGGAAAGTTTAAACTGTTTGAGCTGAGAACCATGGAAAAACGTTCTAGAGGATAGCATGATATGAGCTGATCTGGTGGCTGGCATGTTAAGGAAGGAGATGATAGGGTAAAATCTTGAGTTAGGTAGGTAGTACTACTAACCTTAAAATAGGTCCTAATACATATTTGTTGAATAAATGATTGGGTAAATGGAGGGCTTGATTGCTGTCCAGAACAAGTGTGAGTCAGGGCAGCAAAAGACAATGAAAAGGAACAGTTTTGGGGTCAGGGGGAAGAAGGATGGGAATAGGAAAAGTATATGTGTGTTTGTAACTCACTTGTATTGACGTTTAATTTTAGTATTGATTTGCATCTCTATCATATCCTTTTTGTTTCACTTTACATTGTTGATTTCTACCCTACTGAGATGCTCTATAAATGTTCAGGATCTATCTATCTATCTATCTATCTATCTATCTATCTATCTATCATCTATCTATCTATCTATCTATCTATCTATCTATCATCTATCTATCTATCTATCTATCTATCTATCTATCTATCATCATCTCTTATCTTTCTAGAGAGAGAGGAAAAAGGTAGGGAGAGAGAGAATGAATGAACCCTGATATATGACGAGTACCCAGAGAAACAGATTGACTAATGGAATCTGGGACTTGCAGGATGATGGGAGAAACACATATATTCACACATACCTATAATACAAATGGGCTGATGGTTGCTGTAATAGAGGCACAAAGAAAGCGTGATGGCAGAACATGGGAGAGAAAGCATCTCTAGCTGGGGCATTTGGAAAAACCTCAAGGAAATGTTTAATTTGAGTTTGACCTAGAAGCATGGTCATAGGACTCAGCTCTGTGGAAAGGAGTAATTGAAAGCAAGGCTTGGAGGGGATTATTACAAAATGCTAAATACTTCACTGAGAAGTTGTATGGATTGTGTGAAGGAACAGAGAATGAGGTGAAGTTGTAAAGATAGCTTAAAGTCATTTTGAGGATAGTCCTGATTTCCCTGCTGAGGAGTTTGTATATTCTTTCCCTAGGCAGTGGTCGGTAGGCCCTTAAAAATTATTGAAAATGGGAAGGACAGAACCAACGTGGGGCTTTTAAGAAAATAAATCTGGTAGCAATTCAAAGGATGATTTTGGAGGGAGACGCAAGAGTGAAGGCAGTGATTATTCAGGGGGATGTTACAATACCCCGAACAGTTCTCCCAGTGGGACTGGAATTGAGAAACCAGATTTAAGAACAATTTGCAAAAGTAGGAGCTCTACCTAGCTGCGAGAGCCCGAGAGGGCATTGATTTTTACTTATCCATCTTTGAATTTCCTAAAACTGATCACAGTATCCAAATCATATTGAATTGGATTGATATGGTTGGGCAAATTATTTAATATGGAGATGGTGAAAAGGCAGAAATTTAAGGTAATCTGTAGGTTTGCTTTTCAGCTTGAGTGGAAATGTAGGAGTAGCTGTTGCGTCTTCTTTTGATCATTTTGGTTCCACAGAACTTATCCTAGCCATGATAAGAGTACCGTATTTTCCGCTGTATAAGACCCCGGGGTGTATAAGATTTTCCTGGGTTAAAAAGTCGTCTTATACACCGGAAAATACAGTAGTCCAATATATCTAATCCATTATATGTAATCCCATCAATATAGTCCAATATACCGTATTTTCCGGCGTATAAAACGACTTTTTAACCCAGGAAAATCTTATACGTCCAGTTGTCTTATACGCCGGAAAGTACGGTAGGCCATTGAAAAAGGGAGTTTGTAACTAGGAGAGTGGTGAGGGTCAAGATCAAGAGTTCATCACAGAAAGCTGATGGATTCCCACAAGAGTGAAAGAGAGGACTGAGGTCCATATTTGGGGGAATGACTATACCTTAGGGAGGAGAAGGAAAAGAATACAGAAGAGTTTATTAGGATTGGTCACAGAAGCATTGGATGTTTAGTGGTCATGGAAGATGAGAGAGTTGTGGTGTTTTAAAGAAGAAACAGTGTATTATTCTTTTGGATGCGTGGATTTTGAGCATGCTCATCACACATTAATAGAAAGAAAGCCAGGGATAGAGAGAGGTTAAAGGTGAAAGTGCGTGGAGTGGAGCAGTGGCACGGTAGATGTTTTTAAGTGAGAGTAGAATTCTGGGAAGGAATGAGATGAAGAGACAGACCATTCTTAGAAAAGTTGGCAATGTTCCCTTTGAAATGGGGATGAGAGAAAAGTCTGAGGGATAATCTAGAGAAAATTTGATATGAAAAAGAATATTTAAGGGGGTTAGGATGAGTCAAGAAACTTGAGATGTGTAGAAATGATCTAGGAGAATGACGAATTCAGGAGGGATTCAATCTGGGGCAAACAAAGGGCTGCTCAGTAACACCAAGGGCTTAGCTAAGAGTGAGTGGCATGACTTTTTAGTGGACACGATCAGAACAGTGGGTTGCCTCTCAGCAAGGAGCATGCAGGAGCTTAGGAATGGAGGAAAATAGAATGGAGTTTTGAAGTTTGTGCAGGGTTGGAGGTTGGCAAGGTGGTAGCAGTCGGGGGACAAGGGAGGAGGATCCTGCATGTGTGGGAAGAGTGCGCATGTGCTTAACGGATCTTGTGTTTCAGGCTGCTTGGGAAACCAAAGAAACCACAAGTGCTGTGGGTTAAGGTTTCTGGCCAGCAAGAATCATGCCTCGCTGGCCTTGTCTGGTTAGTTCACATTCAAGGACTTAATATACAGTATATAACTGAGTGACCTTCACAGGGCTCCTGGGGAAGCTGTGGAATTTTTGGGTGTGTAAGGGACTTGCCTGTTTCTTTCAACCGTATTTCCTGGATTTTGTTGAAGTGATTTCATGGAAAGGTCTAATAACAGTGTGCAATTATTTGAGTAGCTTTGTAATTTTTTTAAAAAAATACATTGTATTGATTTTAGAGAAAGAGGATGGGGGGGTGTAGAAATATCTATGTGAGCGAGAAACACCAACTGATTGCCTCCTGCACATATCCTGACTAGGGATCGAACCCTCCACCTGGGTATGTGCCCTGACCAGGAATGGAGCCTGTAACTTTTAGGTACATGGGCTGATGCTCAACCAACTGAACCATTCCGGCCAGAGCAGTAGCATTGTATTTTTATAATAATAAAGGATTAGAGAAGATTATGGAAACATAAATTGACACAATCTAAAATTATGCCATTTGCAAGTGGAAAATTACTAGAACAATAACAAAAAAAGAGAAAAAGCAGCCAAGTTGTCTTTCTGAGTTGACTGTAATTATTCTACTTTGTAAAGGCAGGGGATGTGATTTTTTTATTTCCAAAAGTCTATGTTCAGTTTGTATTAAAGGAGCACTGATTCAGCACTGACTAGATTCTAAATGTGGACAGTTTAACTTGGGCGACTTGTTTAATCAGGATTAAAGATGCTGCGCCTTGTCCTGTGTCTTGATCAGTTGATGCTTATGCACCAGTGTTTTGGATGCCTCTCTCTCTCTCTCTCTCTCTCTCTCTCTCTCTCTCTCTCTCTCTCCTTTTTGCTCCCTGTCTCTCTCTTTGTTCCCTCTCTGAACCCTTTGCATTAACACTTTACTGAAGTTACTTAAACTTTCCATATATATTTTTTAACAGTGTACATACTCTGAGGTAAACTTTTCAGCCTAAAGTTTTGAAGTTGAGTCATATTTTCTATATTATAATTCTAATAACTTAGGGTTCACTAAGTAGAAACTACGAAGAGTTATTTTAACATTAATTTCCTTTGTGGTTTCTACTTGCAGTATACTTCTGTTTTCAGATTCACACCCACGTGTTCTGAAGTAAGATGATTCATATGCATGTGCTTTTTTTGTGTCTGAGTTTTTAGTAGTTTCAGAAATACAGTCTGAGATAATTTTTCATGCTAGGACATACAATTTATTATCAACACATTTATTTGAAGGAGAAACCCTGTCAACAACTATTTTTGTGTGTGCCTCCAATGTACAAAGTCTTTTGAAGATTAAAGATGTTTAATACATAGTTTTGCCCACAAGGAATTTATAAACTCGATGAGAGAGAGGATGTACCAAATTAAATTGCAGTCCCTTCTCTAAGTGTCAATTCACTATTACCACAAGAACCGTATGAGAGATTAGCTCATGGCCAGTTGCCAGCTGACTGGTACACAATGGAGTGCATAAACGTAGAGGTTGAGAGAGGCTCAGGATGGCAAAAAGAGCTTGTTTTTGTCTGGGTTGGGCTTCTGGTGTTCCCAGCTGAAGAGTACACAGTTTGTAGATGTTTTTGGTTGGGATTATGCAGAGTTGAGCACTAAAATTCAGGCAGGCATCTTTTGGTTGAGCAGGTGACAGGCCCTCTGTAGGTAGGTGGCCCAGTGCCAAGGAACCAGCTTCCTGTAATCACTTTTTCTATTCCAAGATGTAGCCCTTCTGTTTTTTGGTGGGGGGCCAGCCCTTGATCTTTTGGGTCTCCATGAACACAGACCTTCGCTGTTCTTATTTCTTCTATCACCCAAGAAACTTGCAGGATTTTAGTAGGGTTTTCTGAGGGTTTGTACTATTTATCTCTCTCTGAACTGTAAGATGAAATTAGGGAGTATGTAAAAGGTATAGGAGTTGCCACATTAACATGTAGAATGTCAAAATAAACTATATTGGTTTTTCAACAATATGCAAAATACTTGCGCTAAAGAGTAATGTACTCATGCTTTGTGTCAGGAGAGTGTTTGTGGTTGGAGAAGAACAGGATTGAAACACTGTTAGTGGGTATAGAAAAGGAAGTACAGATTTGAGAAAAATCAAGAAGTTGTAACTAGCAGGATGTCGTACTTGATTATGTTAGAGCAGGGGAAATAAGGGGAAAATAGACTTAAAAATGATTCTGTGAATACCATTGACTAAGGTAGACCAAGATATGGACCACAGTTGGAGAAACGGGCAGAGACTTAAGAGAAGTGGAGATGAAATTTAGGAAATGTTGATTTTGATTTGCTAAAGATACATTCATGTAGAGTTAAAACGTTAAATCTTTAGGTCAGGACAGGAATCAGGGCTAGGGTCCTGGATCTACAAGTTGTTCTCTTGGAAGCAACGGAACCAGATTACTGAACCAGAGAAGACAGCGTCCCAGAGGGATGGCCCAGAAGGCAAGATGCTGAGTTAGCGAGTTAATGAGGGGCTTCCAGGTTTGGACCTTAGAAAAATTACCGGTAACGGCACAGCCCCTGGCTTCTGATCCATAGTCGTAATTCTGAAGTCTAAGAAATACATTTCAATATGCTTCTAATTCTCTTATTGTTACCTTATGTGTGATAAGATTCAAATTGCACCTTTGAAATGCCTTTAGAGGTGAACCCCCTTTCGTTCACTTTTGATTTCCTTTGTCCTTCATTCTTATTAACCAGAGGGAAAAAGAAAGTGTTCTTGGTAAAATCACTTGTTAACTGAGAGGTAACAAAAGTTTTAAAAATTGCGGCACTTAAAACAGTGAGCTAAAGAAGAATGTGTGGTGTCATTTTAAAAAGGGGAAGATGGCCGAGTTCTCAGTTTTCTTTCAGTAATAGAGCTCATTGACTGCAAAGTAAGGGACCTGCCATAGATATGGCAGCTGGATTTCAGCAGGCTTTAAGGAGACTCTCATGATAGCTCTCTAGACAAGAGTGATAGGACTGTCAGGCCCCTAAGAGTGAATAGAATGAGAAGGCTCTGAAAAACCATTGATCTAATTGAGGGTATTTAACAAAGAGAAGATAAAGACAAAAACAGGAGATCTTTTCTAATGTGAGACTGTCACACAGAGGGGAGATTAGACTTTACTTTGAATTGCAAAGAGCAAAATATGGTGAATCAGCGAAAACTATAGGGAAGTAGATTTTAGATGATTGCGAAGAAAGTCTTTAAAAAATTAAGTATTCCCAAACTGGAATAAACTGCCTGCTGAGGCTGGTTTCCTTTTCCTGGAAGAACTTATCACTACTCTCCTTGGCTTATTCTTGGGGATGTTGGATGTTGAATGTTTTTATCTGAATTCGTGTTATCAGAGAACTTTATGAGCCCATCAAACTGCAAATTCCATGAGTCTGTGTTTGGTTTTAGCATGCGTATACTTGGTAGACAGAGCAAAACTGAACCTGTAATTGAGAAGGCAGGGGTTTAATATACCTCAGGGTCAGTCACCCTGAAAAAATACTTTTAAGATAAGGAACTTCAGATTTAGATGTAAAAGGTGCAGGGGATTAAGATGACTGACATAATGTGTCTTGGTCCTCATATCAGCCTGCGGTCATTTAGCCTTCCCACCTTTTTTGAAGTGGAAAGTGCCTAATTCCCCCCTCCCCCCATTTATTTAGAGCTCTTGTTTATTGAGATATTACTTAAACAAATACTGCAGTTTGTACCTATCATATTCATATTCATATTCAATTGCCTATGCATGTAATTTTGTAATTGTTTTTCACTTTGCTGTATATATGACCCACTCCTCTTTACCCACTCGCAACCTTTAAACTAGTTGAATCCAAGTCATTTTTTTTAATTCTTTTGGATCTAAACACACCATATCTTTTATTTATTCATTTATTTTTTTAAATTCTCACCTGAGGATATGTTTTTATTGATTTTAGAGGGAGAGAGGAAGAGAGAGACATGGATGTGAAAGAGAAACATTGATTGGTTGCCTCCAGTACGTACTCGATATAGGGTGGGTTGAACCTGGATTTCCTGACCAGGAATCAAACCTATGACCTTTTGGTATTCGTGTACAGGACAATGCTCCAGCCAACTGAACCACACTGGCCAGGGCTCTATCAGCTTTTAAAAGCATATGAAGCTCTTTGAAGGAATGCATTTTAGATTCTGCTGTCTTATTTTTCAAAATATTGGTAATAACAATTACTTGATTAATTACATTGATCTAAGCATTTAATTCATTTACAAACATTTACAGTATGTCCGTGATAGAATAGCCTTTTTATATTTATAAAATTATGAAACTTTATGCATATGCTTATTCAGCTGTTAAAACTGCTTTAACTCAACATGTTTTTTGGACAATGAGATTTTAATCTTTTCTAGAACATTAGACAAAGCAGGTAGGTTTTCTTAAAGGTCATTTGGCTTGAGGAACTTTTTATTTATTTTTTGATCAGTGAAGAGGTAAAATTCCAGAGCCTCAGGTCTTCCTGAATGCTGCCTTATCTTTGGCTTTTTAAAGGTTACATTTGGGAAGCATTTGTAGATTTCCACATTGTTCTGAGCCTCTGGGAAATACAGGCCCAGAGTTTTTAAAAAACGTTTCCCAGATATTTTGGTTTCAGATTGCTTGAGATTTCATAAACCAGAATACACATAGATCATCTGAAATAATGATGGTATTTGAATGGAAGAGTAAAAATGAAATTGCTTAAAGCAACTTTGTTTACAGATAAAAGAGATATGAATATATATTACATAACAAGAATATACATATTATATAGATAACAAATTAGTCTGTCCTAAGTTATCATCAAATATTTAATTGAAGTAGATGAGATCTAACATGCAAAAGGCCCAAAATGTAAACACAAAGAAAGCTGTGTATAGTCCTTTCTATAAGAAATAAAGGTATTTTACACTGATTATATTTTATAAGATTTTATAAGGATAGCTGCTAAGTGCTGTCATGAGGTTTTATAAGATTTTATAAGGATAGCTGCTAAGTGCTGTCATTTATATTAGTCTTTCATGAAGTAAGCATATAAAGTAAGGATAACTATAGAAAATGTATTTGATGACCAGTTTTTGCATTTACACATTCCTTTGCCTAGTTTAGTAAAATATTTGAGGTGGCTTATAAGACTACATTTACTAGTAAAAAAAAAGATTAAAACAGGAAAATGAAAATATAGGTAGCCTAGGAGATTGAAATTGAGGGAAAATAAAAATGTACAAACTTAGACTGTAGGGTCAAAACCACTTATTCAATTTTGTCTGTAAAGTTGAATCAGAATGAAGTGTTTTCTTTAATATGGTTTTCATTGTCCATAAGGAAAAAAATAATATGCAGCTTCTTGGAGGAAGCAGTTGTTTCCCTTGTATTCAGTCTGGAAACAGCTATGGTTTTTTACTTAGGGATTATGGAATAGATACTGCCCTCAACTGCCTCTCACGGATAAATTTATAGTAGGATTTAAAAAGGTGCTTATTGCAATAACACTTAGTCATAGCAAGTGTAAACCAAGCCTTTATTACATACCAGACACTCTTCTTTCCAGGCATGGTTCCATTTATTTCCACACCCACCTTATGATGTAGGTAATTCTTGTTATTCCCATTGTACAGATGAAGAATCTGACAAAGATGAACTTTCCCAGGATCCATATCTCTAGTGGTGGACCACACCATAATTTCAAGATGCTGTGCTCTTAACCACTTCTCCAGTGCAAAGTACAATTTAGGGATAGTATTTCTGTCCAAGAGAACCAAATGAGAGTCTTGTTATTATCAGGAAGGATTCAGATAACTGGACTTTCAAACGACTATATTGTCCTTACTTTTTGGAAAACCTTGGACTATACATAATTTTATACTATATTTGAAAGTTCATTAGTAACTTTGACAAGCTAATTTCATATTCACTGTCAATTTAAAAACATTTATCTATTGAGGTAATATATTGGATTGGTTGTCTTACAGAAAAGTTTAGTTTACTGTTTCTACCTACTGTGGGCAGAACTGCAACTAGTTGCAAATTACCTGACAACAGATGCATGTTCCAAATGAAGAATAAGTTCCTAATGAACCAACTGACTGAAGAACAGAATGTGTTCCCTTTCCTTATAGTTTTGGGGAAGGGCTGAGCATTGCAGTGGGACTTTCTCTACTAGGTAGGATATTCAATTAGCTGAACTTGGAAGATCCTTTCCAATTCTGGATGTTAACATCCTGTTTCCAATTGAATATCTATTTCTGAGACCACTTTTGTATTCTCATCAGTAAAATTAAGCTAACATTTTCTTTATATCATTCATAGTTCTGAAGATCAAATAAATATTATATGTAAAAGTCCTTTGAAAATTGTTAATACTGTAATTGCAAAAATTCATTAATGTATTCTTTCAACCAAAGGAAGTATTTTATTTTTTATTTGTATTTATTTAACAACTGCATACCAGCCGAGTAACTATTCTATGACACATATAATATTTTACACATATTACTATCCAATTTACTTATTTTTAATGTAGTTAGATTTTTCTCTTGTTAATCCCCTTTCAGTTATTTTATTCCCCAGCTATCTGAGATAAGTGAAATTCTCAAAGTTTTAAATTTGGGTAATGCCAACTAGGTAATATATTATAGAATTTTCAACTAAATGGAAATTCTCCTTACCTGAATCTTTCTCATGCTCCTTCAGCAAGAATAAGCGAGATTGGAAAGAGATTGCTTCTTACCATTCATGCCCTTCTTAAGAAAAATAGCAAAAAATAAAGAGTATCGATCCCGTAAGACAGTCATTTCTGAATAGGACATATTGAATTTAAATTCATCATTTGGAACTCTTTTTCTTTGATTCTTTTGCTTAATTCATGCGTGTCACTTTTAACTCAAATTCAATGCCTTACAAAGGCTTTTCAGTGATTCCCTCTACTCCATTCTAAACGCCCTTCAGTGTAGATATGAAGTTTGGCTCTATTGTTTAGATCTTGTGCCGAGTCAGATTTACAGAATTTTAGAGCGAAACAAGGCCTCTGTAAGCATCCAGCTCAATGCCCTCATTTCCCCTTTAAGGGAATGAGGCCCAGCCCCAGTCACACAGCTGGTCAGTCTTTGAGCCAGAATTATGACCCAGGTCAGTTTTCATTATCTTTTGTTTTGTAGTTGCTTGATTGTTTTTATAGGTGTGTTTGGTTTTCCCAGCTAGAGGATTTGTTGCCGGGACAAAACTTTTTTTCTTTACCCAAAGATTCTTCTGCACTTCTGTGTTCAGAGTGGGCAAACTAGAATGCCTGGGAGCTAGCCTTTCAGAAGCAAATGCCAGTGATAGAAGAGTACACTTTGGTCTAGTGTGCTATTTTAAAAGTGTCTTCGCTTTTCATTTTAATGTATCTAAAACATCTATACTAATAAAAGGGTGATATGCCAATTAGACCGGATAGACCAGACGTCTTCCGGATGTCCTTCCGGACAAAGCCACAGCGGCTGCGAGGGCCGAGGAGGGCTGGCAGCCTCAGCGGCCAGAGAGGGAGGCCAGAGGCAGCAGCAGCGGCGGGGTGATGGGGGCAGCGCCTTCCCCTGATTGGCCCGGTCGCCTCCTGCAGAGGGAGGCCAGACTGTGGCATAGGCCTGCTCCTCATGGGGAGCGGGCCTTAGCCATCAGTAGGACATCCCCTGAGGGCTCCCAGACTGTGAGAGGGGGCAGGCCTGGCTGAGGGACCCCCTCCAGTGCATGGATTTTCATGCACCAGGCCTCTAGTATTATATATTCATCTATTAGTACAACTGATTTATATCTCTATTAATTAGTGACTAGATAAAATTGTATCTTCTGATTACTTGGAATACTGTGACAAGAAGCAAGGTTTATATACTGTATATCAATATTTGATAGGCTCTTCTACGTTTTCTCTAATTGTTTAATGCAGAAGAACTTACTTAGAACAAATAACCTACATTTAATCTGGCCATATATGATAATGACATCCCCGTACCCCCACACCACCCAAATTAAGACTTCTGTGCATTTTTTTATGTTTAAAGAGTGCTACAAGAAAGGAAAAAAAAAAAAAAGGCAAAGAGAACCATTGACTTAGACTAGCCTAATTGAGATGATGAAGTCTTCCTTTTAAGAGAAAATTGCGAAGTTGTGTAGGAATGCTTGTTGGAGGTATATATAGAAATCTTGTAGAAAGGTGTAGACTGATTTCATGCATCATCGAAATCACTTGCTTGCCTGTAGGATTTGTCTTTCAGGCCCCTGGGGTAATTGAATTGCAACTTTAAACGTCCACAAATCCGGAAAGGAGCTGATTAAACCTGACGACCATGGCCTCTGCTTCTGCAATACAGCTGTGACACAGCAAGCATACAGTGATCACAGAGATTTGCTATCAGAAACTGCTCTTTCGTCATTGTGATGAGCAGTGGCTGACCTAACCTATTGGAAGTTGTAGTAAAGTTGTTTCTGTGGCTGGACATCATGGTGCCCACCTTACAAGTGTTTATCTATTAGATCTCGTTCTCTCTCCCTACATTTCTTCAATGTTGGATGTAACTGTGCACCATTTATGAGGCTGCAATATAGGTATTTCTTAAATATTAAAGAGAGGTTCATAAAATGACGTGACGTACATACATTAGAAAGTCATAGAATAGTCAAGTGCTCACAGAAGTTTCGTTTATAGAGTGGAGAATTGGCAGTGGCCAATTTAAATTTTATACACGGAATCCTTTCTGAGCCTTGCTTTGGGCTGGGTGCTGAGGATTAGAGTAAAAGCCTGACATTTTGAGGCAAGACATTTAGTTTTTAAAGGAGGCAAAGTTGGATAGACTGATGATTGTGATTTAGTAGTAATTACATATCATTTATTATTTCATGAACATAATAAGCTAGAGAATGAGAATGATAGTGTTTTTTTTTTTTTAAATTTGAGAAGGATTCTGGGATCACCTAATTCTAGAGTTTCACAAATAAGGAAACTGAAAAATAGAACCATTAACACATGTGATAAACTGTTTCTTAATAAATATTTAGAGCATTAAGAACTTTATTTTCCTCTTAGGAGAGGGTCAGTACTAAATCTGTGTGACAATTTCATTTACTCAGTGGAGAATTGAGAGGTTCTCTGTTTAGCACTTGAATATTGGACATGATTCAAATTTAAGTCAAGTGTGTCTAGAGGCTTTACTCATACCTATTCATACCTTTTAGTCAGCAATGCTTCATAATGCCCTGGTTTCATGAATTAATTTTAATGGAATTATATTTGAACAACTCAAAATTATATAATTAATTTCATTCAGCTTCAATTAAAGTTACTAATTGAATAAGCCTACTAGCACGACACCTGGCGGCAGTCAGCTACATAACAGTGATAGCAAGTTATGTTGGACTCTGCTGATGAGAGATTTCACGTGTACAAGTGAGTTTATATGAAAGCCTTTTCTGTTGATAATCTCAGAAAGACCTTGAGTTGACTGCAGCAGTGCAAAGATATCTGGAGTTGTTTAAAAAAGTAAAGATTTTAATTGAAAATAACAGATCTCAGGAAGATTACATTTTCTCTATGATAATGCTGAGTAAATGTTACATAAATCTAGAACATATTGGTTTAGCATGCTTCTAATTTATATTTTACTGCCATCTGAATATGGTTTTGCTTACTAAAAATACTAAGCATTGAAGACCTTATTTTATTTTTTTAGTTCTTAGCCTCTGGATTTAGTCCTAAGTCGGTGTTCCTCTATTTCCATGTGCTGAAATGTGTTTTGTATCAGAGTTTTTCAGTTGTTGTGAAATCCCCATGGTACATGTGCAGATTTTTTTTTTTCCTTTCAATGGGAATGTTAATACAGTTGACTAACAACTTCTGTTTGAATCTCTTTCCTTGCTTCCAGGGCTTGACATCATCTAGCTTCTCTTCCTTCTTTGATCCTTTCTAATTGGGCAGACCCCACTTGAGACACTTCTTTTCATATATTCCACTCTTTTGGTGAGCCTAGTCATTTGGTCGGATTTAGCAATCAAGTTTAGGAAAATAACTCTTTCTAGCTATAACTTCATTTGTGATTTGCAAATTCAAATATCCAACACTAAACTCATCCACTAGACTGTGAACTCCACGAAGGCCTGGGTTGCATCTCCTAATTCATTGTATCCCCATTGCTTAGCACACTGCCTAAATATCTACTATGTATATGTAAGTCTCCTTTTTCCTCCTTACTCTGTTCTCCCGGTTACTCCCATGCTACAGTGATTTTCAAGGATGTAAGTGCAGTGGAATAACCTAAGCAACCCTCCCCTAAACTGAAATAGAATCTTTGGTGATGGGGCCTAAGAATCTGTTTTTTAAAAAGCGGCCCAAGGGAGTTAGAGTGCAGTCAGGATTGAGAACTACTAGTGTATACAAATTTACTTATCTTCCTAAAGTATGACTCTGATTAGGCAATTCATAAAGCTTCAGTGGCTACTTTTACTCACTTTTCTTGCTTTTAAATTAGATCTAGTAGTAGATTTCTCACCTAAAAAGATCCATTCTATGTCTCTATTCAAACCTTTACGAACTTCTCTCCTAATGTCCCTCTTAGAGTACTTCAGTCCAGAGTTGGAACCTTGGCCCAAGTCTGCTATTGGAGTTTGCCCACGCTCTTTTTCCACCTGGAATGGCTTTTCTCCCATCTTTACTTTTAGAATTCCCACTAATCTTTTGAAGACCATTGTTATGTTTCCAATAAGCTGTTCCTTTTCCTTACTTATTGGCGTTCCCTCCTGAGGACCCATAAATCCACATATAGATTCCTCATCCTAAACACCGTTCCTCTCTGAGAATTTATAGCAGAGTCCTTGACTCTTTCCCAGGTTTCTATGAAGACACTCTGTACCTCCTCACTTCTCCTTCAGCTGCCATCTGACTTTCATCTCTACCCCTCATTGGACTCTCCTCTCCTTTGATGCTTTCTCTACTGTTCCCACCCTATGGACTTACTCATTTTCATCCTTGATATAACCTTTTCACGTTTCTCTGTCCTGGCAGATCACTTACCATGTTCTGACGATTTGTTTACAATAATCTTGACAGATTATTTTTCCTGTAGACATCTCTGTTTCTTCAATGCTATGCATGTAGTAGGTGCTCAATAAAAATGTTATTGAGTCAATATTATGCAACAGTCAGTAGAGTTACGGCTCCCATTTTCTTAAATTTTTGCAGACTCAGAAGCATTTAGAAAAAAAAAATCTATAAAATGAAAAAAGTAGAGAAAGATATGCAACATTTAATGATGATGAATATATATTTTTTTATACAGATAAATGTGAAAAAGAAAATACCGAGAGAGATATAACTCATGCTACGAATAGCTGCTTCACACATGGAGAGATGCAAGACCAGTTCATTTGGGGAAATTGTTCAGAGGATGAACTCATCAGAAGTAAGTACTTTTAGAGCAAATTGCAGTGATTTGGGGATATGACTGTGATAATATGCTCTGAGTTAATTGTCCCCTATTATTTTGCTGAAAATCTATAAATCAGAATTTTCAGAATTTATCTGAAAGTGTTTTCACTAGAATTTTACAATAATAGGGCTATAAACTAGGATATAAATAATACTCTCAGTTTTCATCCTTTCTTTAGAAGAGAAGAATTTATTGAGCTGTAAATTTTGGACTCAGTTCTTAGAGAGATTTAGACAAAACTTATTTCCTATTTGAGCAGTGACTAAGTGAAAGTCAGACAATTCTAAGTGACTATGAAGCTAAAAAGATAAAGACAGAGCTAAAGGACAATTAGTAATACTTTGGTGATGCCATTTTAGTCCCTGTTCTTGTAAGTCAAATGATTCCAAACTTTTTTTTTATAATTAAAATGTTTATCACTCCTCCTCCTACTTTTTTCTTTTTAAAAAATTCTCTTCCTCTTCCTGAGATTGCTGTGTAGAATGTATACAAAAGCTTTGGCATATTTTCATTTTATTCTGGGAATGTTCCGAAATAGCAGTATCTTTTGGGTGCTATTCAGAATGCTGATTTCCTGTCGGGTTCTCCTCTGGGGCTTAGGTTCTGGTCACTAAGTTCCCTCAGATGGGTTCAAGATGAACTGACCATGTAATGAATTGTTCTCTGTAGTAAGTGAACAAGTATAAAGATCTGCTATGCCTCACCTGGAAGAGCATAGGAATATATATTTTGGAATTCTCTTTCATTGTAACCACGTTGCCATGTCCTATTCTATTCCCAGCATGGACAGAGGAAAAGAATTATTTTCTGGAAATCAAGCATTATTTTAAATTTAATTCTTCACTTCAGACACCCTCATTATATAGACCCTTTCTTGTGTTGCATATTACATTTACTTTGAATCTTTGAATATTTCTTTTCCTCTCTAGAATGCCCATTACCTGTCCTTAACTGAAGAAAGCAGAAACAGGAAAAAACCAACTTAGTAGAAAACATAAAGTAGCAATAAAAACACTATTGAAGGAAATATAAAGATTTCAAACAAAAACTCTAAAAGTGAATGTGTTTTAATTTAATTTTAGGACATTTTCTTTTTCTTTTAAAAAAATTTTTGTCTTAGAGAATGGAATGGAAAGGAAATTAGGCTCAGAAATTAGTGAGGAGCGCCCTAGCTGGTTTTGTTCATGGAGAGAGTGTTGGCCCGCAGACTGTGGAGCATTCGGGAGTAACCAGTTGATATGTCTCACTCTCACATCGATGTTTCTCTCTCTGTGTGTGTCTCTCCCCCTCCCTTCCACTCTTTCCAAAAATCAGTGGAAAAAATATCCTCCGGTGAGGATTAAAAACAACAACAACAAAAAATTAGTGACGAGCAAAATTTATATAGCTTTTTCCAAAGAATCAAATAAACATTATTTCAAGTAAGCGTTTATTCCCAAAACATTTATATTGATTGTCTTCCATTTAAATGTTGACTCTGCTGTTATGAAACATAGTTTTTTAAGATATTGACAAAATCATATTTTATCTATGATTTCCTAACAACCAGAGAGTTAGTGAGAGCTAGAAGAGGTCTCAGAAACAATTTTATCTCTACCTTGGGGAGCATGATTGTTTTCTCATTTTATTTCATAGTCACAGAATTTTAAGTGTGTGTGTTTCATTTAATTGATTTAATTCCCTACTCTCCCTTCCCAAGACCCACATAAAAAAACCCACAAAAAACGTGAATAAGAACTCTTAAGACAAAAACCTAAATACAACCACTATTGCATAAGGATTTGGAGAGTCATATTTAATGTGTTAAAAATTTTTGTGCTATTTGATAAAACTTATAGTAACAGAAATTCATACCATAAATGGAATGGATTTAAAAGAAGTACTCTTATTGTCAAAATTGAGTAAGTGTACAGTGATAAAACATTGTAAATTTCATGAAATAGATTTTTTTCTTTTTACTTTTTTTATTGAAATGACGAAGCCTGTACCATGGGACACTGGAGCATTTGGGGACAATTGTGTAGTTTCCTACTAATATGCATTGAAGGAAGGCAGAGAGAGAGAGAGAGAGAGAGAGAGAGAGAGAGAGAGAGAGAGTGAGAGAGAGAGAGAGAGAGAGAGAGAGAGATTGAGATGTATTGCCCCATCTGAGAGGGCTGCTGGGAAAACTGACAGATGAATGGATATTCAAAAGATAATGGCCAATGACAGTAATGCCGCTCCTTCCTGAAACATAAACTGGCAATAATTTCTAAATTTATTTGCGGGTGACATTGGACTCTGAATTCTGTTAACAAATTTAAAAACAACCTATCTTTTTGTTATTTTCCTGGTCACACTTTTCCTGACAAAGGCGATTTTATTGGGTCTACAGGAAGGATTTGGTATCTGCATATCTGGATTTGCCAAAATGGAACATTTATGCCATCTTTAAACCAGACTCAAGTATGGAGAGCATTTGAAAGTTTGATATTGTGATAGCTTCTGCTATTCCAGCTCCTTAATATGAAGCTCTACAAAGCTGCCTGCATTTCCTTCTTTAGCCTTTCCCAGTATTTGGCCCTCTCCATGTAATTTAGTGTTTGTCTCTCTTAACCCTGCAGTTAGGGAGATGTGTGTTTTCCTCTTGGTTCAACATCTGGCACATTTTGCGGGCCCACTAAATCTTTCGTAATAACAATAGGCCCTGGAAAGAAGGCCCTGGCTCAGAGCTGCGTGGGGGAGGAGGGCAACATCTGTGGTGAGTCAGGATCAGACCGGCTCCCGTTCCAGGAGTCCTGTGTGGAGCCCCGAGCACCATGGAAGAGGCAGACAGCTGGCTCTCATGGAACTGATTTCAGTGTTCCCACTGCAGCGTGAGGTTAGCTGGATGGAGGGATCAGCAGAAAAATGAGGCCAAGCTGGGGTGTGGGAACATTTTCAGATGTACAACCCACTCTTTTTCCAAGCTTCCATGGGACAACTCAGCTGCATAAGCAAGAAGTGAAGGAGAGTGGCTCTGTTTAATACGACTTCTTTTTCTCTACCTATTCTTGAGCGTGGTTAGTGAGGGCTGACAGCTAACATCTCCTTGTCCCGGCTGCCTGCTGCCTGCTTTGTTGGACATTTAAGGCATAATTTATAGGGGACTGTTAGCTGTCAGTATGATGAGGCTGTTTTTACTTTTCTGAGAATAACTGAGCTCTGGAAAGTCAAGGGAGTGGCTGCTTTGGAAATTGTATTCTAATTAAAGGGTGTATTCTCAGGCCTCATAAAGGAGATCCAAGCTGAGAATAATTTCCAAATTATTCTGTGAACTTTAATCCTGACCTCACTGACCACCCACTTGTGGCTCATACTTGGTTCCTGCTCCACACAGAAGTTCAGGCTTTGTCTGCCTTCCCTGGTCCTTCTAGAAAACATTGCAGGTGGCAGGCCGGAGGTACTGTGCTCTCAGGGCCTGGAGCCCTAATTGGTTGCCCTTGAGTTGCTAATTTATTAGAATTCTTTCTGGAAGCTATAAATAAAAGAGAGGAAATCCATGTGGAATCAAACATTTCGAATAAATAGGCCACGCATACAATCTGGTCAGGGAATGTGCATTGTGATTCTCTTTCTTATGAAATTTAAATTAAAAAGATAATCCTAACCACTCAAGTTTGTTAAAAAAGCAAACACACAAAACACCTAAATTAGATCAGTAAATAAATAACAACTAAATTGAAGTTTTGTAAGAAGACTTTATAATTGGAAATTATAATTAGAAAGATTTTATTTTTCATTGTGAACTTTTATTCTTTTTACAGTATACAAGGCTTTCATATTCTGAGGAAATATTTTGCTGTCTAATTTAACTTCTGGAACGGGGATTACATTTTGGGGTTCATAAAGGCATCTTTCAATGGGAACACTAGTTAAGACTTTGGCTTTTCTTGTCATATTAGCATATATGACACGGTACATAATTTGGAACTATGCCTTGTTTTAATCATCACTGTGCCTCTGACTTAGTTAAATAAATGTTGCAGAAAAATGGCACCCTCAATTAATATTAATTTTTCTATTTAACCCACAATATGAATAAACTGATAACAGGCAATATGCAACAATTCGTTTTTCAATTAGACTAGTAAAGGAACAAAAGTAGCATTATGATCTAAGATTTTAGGGGGACTTCTAAGGTAGGAAGGAATGTGTGTGTGTGTGTGTGTGTGTGTGTGTGTGTGTGTGTTCCTATGCTTTACTCATAAGCATGTGTAATATTTTCCTTTAATATAGGTCAAATTCTACTTTTCTAATTATTTCCTATATATAGAGAGAGAGCTTGCATTTTCTTTGTTCCTCTTTCTAAAGTGCCTCAGGTCTCTAGCTCAGATTTTTCTAGGTCTTTTTGAAATTTCTTACTATTTAACTTTATCCTTGGACATTGCTTTTATAAAAATGTCTCCTAATTCAAAATGTCATTACTTAACTGCAGAAATTTTCTTGAGCTTCTCTTCTGAAATAAATTTAAATTAAACTATTTTGCTCACCTAATTTTCTCCTTTGTGATTTTGTAGAATTCCCAAGATCTGAAGCAAAGTTAGAATGTTCTATTTAAATGGTAATCCCCATTCTATTTAACCCATTTATTCATTTTGAGGAGTTTTTAGCTCTCATAATAGTAAGCACTTAATTGGTAGTAGAATGCAAGCCCTCTTTCTCTAATTCACACTTGCCTCCTTTTTATGCATCATGCTTATCACTCGTCCTGCTGCTTGAAACCTTTCTCTTGGCATCTTCTCAACATCAACGGGCTCCGTTGTTAGAAATACTATTATTTCTTTTCCTAGCCTTTGCCAACTTGCCACTGATCACTCCTTAGTGAATACTGTTTCATCACTTTGGGGAATACCTCCTCTATGTAAAATATTGAAAGAAAGGCAAATCCTCAAGCGTGCAATCCATACAGTTAGGACATTTCTTACTTTGAAGGTAAGGAAAGAATACCAAGAGGTTGGGATTAAATTTTTCAGTGGCTCTCATGTTTGAATGAACATTAGATTAAGTATTACTTGGTTTTCTTTAGAATTAAATTTATGTAAAAGAGACCTTAAACAAGCCCCACCAGGTACGTAACACCCAGTAAGACCGGGATACGTAGTTTTTGTGTGACATTTCCTAGGTTATCTAAGATGCTTTCTCTAATACTTCATGCTCATTCATTTTAGGAGCCCATCTTGGGAATAAGTCATGTTACTTTCACCTCAGTGTATTTCCCTTCTTCTTTTGTCTCTCAGAAAAAAATTGTTTTTCAGTATTCTGACCAAACAGTTAAGTGGCTGTGGTGCAGATTAGTTGACGGTTGCTGTTAAAGAGGATTCTTTAAAAATATATATATTTTTATTGATTTGAGAGAGGAAAGGAGAGGGAGAGAGAAATAGGAATATCAATAATGAGAGAGAATCATTGATTGGCTGCCTCCTGCATAGCCCCTACTGGGGATTGAACCCACAACCTTGGCATATGTCTGACAAGGAATTAAACCCTGACCTCCTGGTTCATGGGTTGATGCTCAACCATTGAGCACACCGGCCTGGCGAGAGCAATCTTTAACCATCAATTATTCCTAAATCCAACTCATGGTTAATCATAAACCATTTTTGATAGCTTCCTGTATTTATCTTATTGGTCAAAGACAACCATTAGGCTATGTTCTAGAATGGAGCTCAAGTTTCCTGACATACTTCTTTCTCAGAGTGTATTTTCCATGTCAATCTGGGTTCTGCCCAAGAAGCTGGAGAGAACTATTGACCATCTTTTTTTTTTTTTTAACATCTTAAATTCAGGGTCCTGGAGACCAATGGAAACTAATTGCCAGGACTCAGAACCTGGATGTCTTATGACTATACGTATTGGGCAAGTTGTCTAATGTCTTTGAACTCTACTTCCTCATTTTAAGATGAATGGTACCATTACTTTATGCCCCATTGTGATTTTTGAGGATTATACAAGAAAATGCATATTGTGCACTTTATTAGTACAGAGCTAAGTGAGCAAATACTCATGAATTTATCCATTTTTGCTATTATTGTTCTTGGACTCAAATATCAGTTTTAAGGTTCTGTGTGTGTGTACACATAAATATATATAATTTCCTTCATCATTCCATTGGGTTATATATCTAGACATGCTAGGTACATAGACCAGGCCTTTCTGAGACCCTTGATAGATATTTATGTCCACAACAAATAGCACAGTGGATACTACATGATTTATGATTAATAAATGATGACTGAAGTGTATTGAATTAATGAGGGGAGGAAAGAGATGTGTTTTACATGTTGCTTCCATTATTTCAGACTTTAAGGTCCTATGACAAAGATTCTAAATCACTACATTTTTCTTTTTATTCCTTCTACCCCTCTTCTTACTCCCAAGCCACATATGGTTTATTCATGCCATTTCAGTATTTATAGATGACCTAATGAAATTAAAGCAATCAAGCCCTTAGTTTGACTGCTATTCACTGGTCAGGCTATTCTGAAGAGTTCTCAGGGAACTGTTAGCAGTGCGCTGGATGACATTCATTGTCTACAGAAGTGGGTAGGAATGACACTTTATCGAGGCCCTTTTTTGAACTCTTAATCTTTGTTTTTCTTTCCTACATGTAAGAAAAATGTTTGAGAGTACTTTAGTTCCATCTCTTCTTCATCTCACCATTCCCTGCTTACCCCCTACATCCCATCATCCCACTCTCCTTACTTCTCTCCCTTCTTCCTTTTCATATCTTACTCTGCCTTTCTAATTTGGTTTTTAAATGCTTTGTATACTATAAAGTACAATGTATGCTGTTACTGTTGTTCTTATTATTACTTTTAATGTTATTATTCTAATTTATTACTTTACCATTCACTCTTATCATGAACCATGGCTCATTCAATTTCCAATCTATATTTTTCTACACTTCGTCAAAGATTTTCAGAATCTTCCTGATACTTCTAAAATTGTTCGATCCTTTTTGGGGGAGAAGAGATGGTATTGAAGTACAAGTGGATGAAAGCTCTGTGAGGAAACCAGATTTATACCTTTCCCATTTGGGAGTTCTTCGAGCCTCAGGGAATAGCTGAGGCCTGGGAATTAGTTTTGAGATCACTCTGAATCTGCTAACCACAGAGAAAATAAATTACATTCAGTGATCACGACCATAAATGCTGCGGTCTAGATAATTTTAGTTCTCAAACCTCAAACTTCCTGGATCTGAACAGTGTGTGAATTTGCACATAAATTATTTTTTGGAGAATATGTTGTTATACTGAAGTTTCAGGATTAGCAGTCGAAATATAACTTTGAAAACTGAATAAAAAATCAGTTGCCTTAAGAGGGAGTACTTACAGTGTGCTTGCACAGTGTTATGGTGGGGACACAGTGATGAACATTAAGGCGTGGTCTCTGCATTCAGTCTGGTGGAAGAGACAGGCAGTTCACCTTGAAGTGGCAGTGAGTGCTATGATGGGAACTGTAGGCTACTGTATGTTCCCATTTGAGAAGCACATATCCTTGTATGAAGGAGGGGTCACAGAGCGCTTTCTGGAGGAAGAGATGTCTATGATGATACCTAAAGGAGTTAGCCAATCCAAGCACAGCATGGGGTGGGGGGCAGAGTGTGTTAAGCGAAAAGGACAACACACCTATAGTTTAGAGATAAGAGAAAAACTGGCCCGTTGGAGGAGAATTGGAGAAGTTTTGTGTAAGCTGGAATGTAAAATGTTAGACGAGGTATGGAGAGAGATGGGAGGGAAAGAATGGGTTAAAGGAAGATGGAAAATGGTGAAGGATTAGCAACTTAATCAAACTAATACTGCAGTTTGGCTATATTTGGGGTGATTGCTCTTGCAATTGTTAGAAAACAAGAATGGGAAGAACTGAAAGCAGGTCTGCCAGCTGGGAGACTTCCATTAATTCAGTTGAGAAAGGAAGCTGTCTTGGACTGAGGTAATGGCAGGTAGGATTGCAAGAAGTAGGGGTACAATTCAGTAAGACATAGGGGTTATGGGAATAGCAGTTGCTGAATAGGAGGCCAAGATTTTGTTTGGACAAGTGGTAGTTGTGATAAAAGGACAATGGGGCCAAGTATTTAAGGACATTGTTCAAAGGGAGTTTGCTGTGAGAGGTGGTAGAAGTCGGATGGGTAGGGAAGGAAGTAGACACAAGTAGGGTATTACAAGAAAGAAGAAAACCAGAGGGGGTAACAGTCCCTAAAGATTGCTGTACTTTAAGAAACAAAAAGGGTATAGCTACAGTAAGGGAATGGGATAAGTGGAAAGAGAAAATGGAGTGTGGTGATTAGAAATATGAATTTAAGATTTCTGAGGTGGAACAAGCCCAGGTAAGGACTAAACCAAGGTATGGACATGAGGTTGGGTGACTGAAATAACCTCTCCTACACCCAGAGTGCTAGATTCGGAAGAGGTTTTGGAGGCTTCATAAAAATTACCATATTTAGCAGGTGCGGAAATAAAAATCTAGATCTTTTGCCTAATCAACATGACCCAAAACAGGTAAATCTGGGGCTTTATCTATGGTGTGTGTGTGTGTGTGTGTGTGAATCTCTTGGATTCCTCATTAAACCATAATGGTTTAGAAGCCAACCAGTTCTTTGTTGCTTTGCCCTAAGATTATTCACCTGTTGTAGATGAATGGAATAATAATTTGATCTTCTCTAGAGCTGAGGACCCTGTAAAGAACGAATGATAATACATATTGTTTGAAGCCTTTGGTTTTCTTTATTATAACATTCTAAAGGGTCTTCACAACTTAGTTCAGTAGCCATACAAGATTGGGATTTTTAGAAAAGATATATCTCAGTGTGTGTGTGTGTGTGTGTATGTGTGTGTGTGTGTTTGTCTGTCTTTGTGCTTTTCTTAATGGATGATGTATGTCTCTTCACAATAGTTACCTCTAGGGAGTTATGTAAAATTGGGTACTTATTGGTGAAGAAGACGTTCAATTATTATTCTGTATATTTTCTTCTGTTTTGTTGTCTATTTTTTTGCTCACAAGGTGAATTGTCTTATTATATTAAAAGCAATAATATTTTTAAAAGAAAATTCTCCTAGATAGCAAAAACTACTAGAATGAGGCCCAACTTCTCAAAGCCTCATCTGAACCCTGTCACTTGTGGGAAACGTTTCAGGTCACAGATAAGCCAGGAGATTTCATTTCCTTCAGGTTCTGCATAATTTTGGAGGTGGAGAACAGTGCACAATGAGAATGCAGGGCCCCTCGTTAAAAATTATAAATTTTAAGATGGCAAGAGCGGAACATTAAGTGGAGTGCAAGCTTTTCTAAGCACAAACACAGGGCTTGTGCCCATGGAGCCAGTGAGGGAGTTAAGGATTCAGAATACCTTGCACACATCTTATAATTGTTTTCAGTAAGTTCCCGAAGTTCAGGAATGAAGGAGTTCTTTCTGGGCTTGGCAAATCAGTTGATTTGTAGTCAGAAGCATGCGTAGTTTGTGTAGCTATATGGAGCATCGGCGATGCGGCAAATTCTTGAAGGGAGTGGTTTCTACTTTTGTGCAGCCACAGAAGGGGTGAGACTGCTAGCTCCATAGGCTCAGTCGGGAGGGCGAGGGGGTGCATCCGAATGAGGAGCATTGGTGGAAGCCCCCCTGCCCTCCTCTCAGAAGCTCCATTATCCCTTTGCCATGGCACAGCTGGGAGTCAATACTGCTACCTGTCCAGTGTTTCTTTCAAGGAGTCCTTCAGGACTTGGTGATAAATCCATGCTCCACTAGCAGCTGGATTCTCCCCAGATCCCTGAGTTCTACAGCAAGACACACAAAAGTCAGAGAAATCTCTTTTAAAACCCTTAGATATTAGAGGGTTAAATTACATTAAGTGAACCAGAGAAGAGAGTGGGTGGAGAAATTGGTTCTGCTGTGGAACATTATTTAATTAAATACATTTTCCATGGTTCTTTAGAACTTGGACTGGGAAATTTAAGGGGGAAAAAAAAGATTCCCTCCATCTCAAATTGTAACATATAATTGATTCATGCCGATGTCATTGTTAAAAGACTACACATCTCATCTATGGATGCTGCCCATCATTCCTGTCTTTATGAAAAATATATTAATGTATCATCTATGTAAAGGCCTAGCTTTGCAGGTTATATTCTCCATATTCTTTCAGCCTACGAAGGTGCTGTCATAATCACAAAGGTGATTAATAATGTAGGCAGCAGCCGTGACAATAACACACCCATGGAACAGTGTGATCATGTGTAATTATAATTTTCCTTCAATTTCTTTGAGTTCAGTCCTTCTTATTGCACTTCTCTCATATTCAGTAAATTTTCAAAAATCTCATAGATCTGAATATGAATATTTACTATTAGAAATGTAAATTAAATCCATATTCCTACAGATTTAAGTTTTCAGTATTTTTTTTTACTTTCGTTAGTTTAAGATGGTTGATTTTTTGGTCTGACTTTACATTTTGAAAGAAGCAGAAGAAAAGCCATTCGGTATTTTTTATTAAAATATTTATAAACTTGCCTTTTAATTTTTAAACAAAAGGAATTATTTTTATATTAAATTTCAAATATTATTTCCCAATGAAATATATATTTAATAAAAATATTTTATAGAGGTTTAAACAATACTGACTTTTGCCATAAAGTCCAAATTTGCTTGGACTAATTCAAGGCGGGGTATACATCTTCAAGCTATAAGATCATCTGACTATTTCAACATTAAATTTGAGCTAGTTGCCAATCTAGTACCTAAAAAGTTGATGTAAAGGGATGCTGGTAGTACATTAATTCCCATGGAAACTGAAAATCAGATGGCAGAACCTTAAATGAGCCACTGTGTGAAGTGTGAAGTGGTGTTGATTGTGATGTTGTTGTAACTCTTTATTCATGCCTCCTCCACCTTCTAGCATAAATTATTTGATCCCTAAGTAGTATCTTAATTGTCCTCTAAGTCAAGACTTCCCAGTGTTTAATGTAGATTTTAAAAAATTTATTTGAAATCACATTGATTCTTGCCTTTTTTAATTCTAAAGACCTTACATCCATTTCACTTTAGCCATCTTATAAATATGGACACACCTTGGACCTTGTTATCACAGAGTTGTGCTCCATTCAAAGATTTTGAAATCAGCCACTTACTGTCTCATTTCTTCTGTATTTTAATAATTATGCCTAATCTTCTTTGTTCTTTTCAAACCCTTATTAATTTTTCTTCTTCTTAACTTCATCTGCCTTGCTTTTTTTCATGACCGTCTAAGAGAACCTCAAATGATCTTTCATTATCTCCTAAATTCTATGACCTTATGCCATATCTTCCAAGCTTATTTTGAAACGAAGGTAACAGACCCCACCATCAGTTTGAGGTTCCAAGGGCTGTGGAACACAGAGAAAAAAATCCTATATGATAAATTGCTAATATGCAAAATGACCGAACAGCGGAACGACCAGTTGCTATGACACACACTGACCACCAGGAGGCAGACGCTTAACGCAGGAGCTGCCCCCTGGTGGTCAGTGTGGTCCCACAGCGGGAGCGCTGCTCAGCCAGAAGCCAGGCTCATGGCTGGCGAGCTCAGCGGTGGTGGTGGGAGCCTCTCCTGCCTCAGCAGCAGTGCTAAGGATGTCTGACTGACGGCTTAGGCCTGCTCCCCACTGTGAGAGGGTGCAGGCCAGGCCGAGAAACACCCCCCCCCCCACCCAGTGCACGAATCTTGTGCACCAGGCCTCTAGTGTTATATAACAGAGGATTAGCTCTAGTATAAATGTGTGTTCTCTAATCGTAACCAAGTCATCTTTACTATTCACCTGTATTTTCATTTCTAGTTAATTTCCCCTTTTGGTCTGTTGTTGCCTTTTGCTGTTATGGCATTGTTTTATAAAGACTCAGATTATATTCTAATTCCTTCATTGCTGAGACATTTAAAGTTATATTACCACCAGCTCCTCGGTACCTGGGTATTTTAACACCGGTTCTGGGGCACATGGCTGATAATATTAGCCCATCTTCATCTCTGCCCTGAAAGGGTTAAATACAACTAAAATAGTCTTTGAACTTGATGCGTCAGTTTTCCCAGTTGACCTCCCTTAGTCCTCACTCTTTCTGTAGCATTTGACAGGATGTGTTTATTGCTTGAATTTTCACCCCTCTTCTGCCACTCTCCTCCCTCTTTCTGCTTCTCTAGCTGCACTGGCTTCCTGTTTCTGGGCCTTTGCATACCAGGTCTCCCTCCAGACTTAATTGTCACTTCCAAAAAGAGGCCTTCCCAGACCTCTCAATCTAAAACGAGTTTCTTCATTCCCCATAGAACCCTCTCCTTCCTAGCCATTGTCACAATTTTAAATTTATTTTTGCTATTCCATGACTAATGTCTGTCGGCTTTAAGTTGCATCCCCAGCAATTAGCATCATCCCAGGACCACAGTAAACTTCCAGTAGACTATTTTGGTTGATTGGCTGTGGGAATAAAATAAATGGTGCTTTTTTTCTCCACTACTTCCCTTGATCAACTTTTGCCATCGCGAAAATGCATCCCTGGCTCTTCCCACGATGCATCCAGTATTTTCCTTCTCCCAAGCTCCACTCAGGTTACTTGTCTCCTCACATCTCCTGACATATGGGCAGGCCTTCTGTGACTTCCCCCTAGTCTGGACTCACAGTGCTTATCTTCATCTCTCCTAAAGGACTCGTTAATTTCAAAATTACAGTGCACATTGTGATGGGCCTCTTCCTGTCACTGAGTGGAAGGCCCCTTAGAGGCAGGATTGGCATCTCATTCTGCTCTGTAGCCTGCACAGTGCATAGCCCAGGGCCATGCACAGAGTTTGTTCCTAATACTTACATGTTAATTGTTGAATAAATGAAAATCTGTACCTTTTGACAACGTTTAGCTTCTCTGTAGGAGACTGACAGCTTTGAATTGTTTAAGCTGTAGTAAATTGCCTTCAAATGTGGATTGACTATCTTTGTTTCTCTTAAGGAGCTCATTTTCTCAGTCTCCAGTTCATTCATACCAAAGGATGCTTTTTATCAGTAATATTGACAATATTATTACTTAGAGCTTTTTGTAGTTAATGAAAATTTTCAAATTGATGATCTAACTGGGCCTATCAGCACCTTTATCAGGCAGATGGATAAGTATTACCTATAGATGACACTGAGCTCAGAAAGTCAAGTAGCTGTTCTGCTGCTGCAAGGCTGATATCCTGATCACCCAGCAGTGAGTCTCAAATCAAGGGAATAGAGGGAAGAGTAGAGACTTTGTGGTTGTGGTCTCCTAAAGATTGCATTAAAATCACAGGGGAGTTGGCAGTTTTCCCAAAGTATTACCTAATTTAAAGCCCCAAATTCTATCGTATATTTCCCTTGTTCAAATTATTACCACTCTATCACTATTAATGATGTGACTATATCCTGCCTTTGTGTTGGGTCAGGAAAAAAATTGGGAAAATTGCAATATATACCATACTCCTTTAGAATTTCATCTTTGTTGTGAGTAATTCAAGGCAATTCCTGCTCTAAATATATTTAATATGCACTTGATATCTTAGAAAAAGGGCTTTTTAGTTTTCAGAACTATTGACTCATTGCCTCCATGAAAACTTGGTCTCATTCCAAGACAGAGAATCTTAGCATCTGCTGTTCTTTTTGTGGTATGAAGGTATACATGTAATCTGTTTCATAATATTGGGAAAATAACTTATAATTTGTACTTGGAGCCTCGTTAAATGGCACGAGATTGGTGGCACAATGAAACGTGATGTAGCTATAGGAATTATTATATTAGGAACATTGATATATTAAACCAAAATCAAGATTTACTAGTATGTTATATATGAGTCTATTTTTTAAGAATAAAAGTCCTTTTGCCTGAAGAATTATAAATGTCTGCTTCTTTCATCTTTTTTTGACATTCTATCTAGAATTGGAGTAAGCTGTCTCTTTCAGTTAAAAATCTCTGGAATAAGTAGCTTTCTAATCAAGTGTTTGCAGATATATTGGAAAGAATATTTCCTTAACTATTATAGCTAGAGTTTGTTCTTGGAGTAAAGCAAAGTCTCTTGTAATAGAGATACAGTTTACCTAAGAGTCATATTAATAAGTGAAAAAAAGATCAGCTTTTTGAATAATATATGAATTCATATGATATCAGTGGTATCTAGGCATTTGGGACAATACATAATTAGTTTGAATTCCCTTTGAGAGGGAGATGTGGATGTTAAAATAAATTGCTGATGAAGCATATACTTTGGAGAACAGTGTATTTCAAAACTTTGTGCAATATCAGCGATTTCTTTCAATGGTATGGAAGTATAGCATAACACTGAGAAGATTTATTAGGGGCAATTTTAAACCATTCTTACTGTATAAAAGTTTATATTTGCTCACTTAGGAGTAGCTACTAAAAGAAGAAGAATAACACATATTTATAGGCCTGCTGGGAAAACATTAATTCTATATAATTGTGGGCACCATTGTTTGCACCCAATAAAACAATAATAATAAATTTCTTGTGTAATAACAATCAGTATCACAATATTGAAGCATTTAAAAGGATTTGGCCATTTAATTATTAAGAATTATTCTTTTACAAAACACTGAATAATGGATCTTCTCCAGAAACATCAGCACTCACAAAGTAAGAAGACTTAGAGTTGTGGAATAAATATATTATGAGGGAGGAAGGGAAGAACAGAGTTTGGAATAAATTCATTTTATTAAGTAAAATTGAAAAAACTGCCTCTCTAGAAGGAATTACTTTGCTATCAGGAATAAATATTCCAAACTAAATTGTTCTTGCACTGTAGAATATCTAATCATTCTCACCTTGAGGGAGTTCCATCAAAGCTTCCAGTTCTATCGTGGAAAATAGTCTATAATATACACAGTGTATGTAGTATAACATGTTATGCAAGCAGTTTACCACCTACTCCGGGGGTTTTGAGACACACAAACAAAATACTGTACTTTCTCATTTTTTACACTCTGAAATTGGTGCAGTTTATCATTGTTATCTTAAATATGTTCAGAAGTTTTCTTCCTGAGAAACAGCCCATTACTTAGCCAAGGATGCCATCACTCCTGGCTGAGAATCTTTTTCAGGTTTGTTTATTTGGATAAACATTGGGTACATGATCAGTTCCTTGTCCCCCTTAAGCCTAAATTAAACCAGGGGTTTGTTATAACACTCACTGGAAAGAAGTCTTTAATTTAGTTTGTTTTTCTGATGACATCTACAGTGTTAAAGTAAAAATATATAAATGGAACAGTTCGAAGAGTGCCTATTTAACGTGCAAAGAGCACAAACGTGTGGGAGTGCTCATTTCCGCATTTAATTTTGTTTTTTTTTACTAAAAACTCACAAAAGCCCACTATCACTTCTTGGACCTAAAAAAACAAAACAGGATAACAAAACTCACAGAGTCAGAACCTACAGCTCTGGTAGGCTATGCGATTATAGCATCTATTATATGTCAGCAATGATGACATATTTTAGTGCATGAAACACTGAATTGCAATGAATTGAAAATATGGGTAGTTTATAGTCCTAGAATAACATTTCTTAGGGAGCAAGTATGATCTTGAACATTTTGGGATGGTTTTACTCTTTTCCCTTTTATTTGCTGGCACAGTGTTGTTTTCACTTCCTTTCATAGTAATACAAACGTGGAAATATTTGCGGATGGTCTATTTCTAAGAGAGGCTTATTATTACATGTGTCTCAGCGACAATGAATCCCTATGGTATGTTTTGGGCAAAATATTAAAACTCAGCCCCTTGGAAAATTATTGTTATTCAGGTAACTTAATTTTTATAAGTCTTCATAAGGGCTGCTTCAACTGAAAGTGTTTCCAGTCAGTCAGGCCTGATGCAATTCATCCTAGTATGCCCTACAATTTTAAAATACTTAAAATCTCACCTCCTGTTAATGACTGTGTATGAAGACCGGAAGAGCTGGAGGTGTCACGGATGACAGGTACAAACATAGCATGGTGGGGTTTTTTCAGTACGGGAAGGTAGCACATGTGCCAAGCCAATTAGCTTAACCACCATGTTCTAAATAATAATAAAAAAGCATATGGAGGAAAACTGAAAATGAAATAATGGCCAGAAGCTTGTGTTACTTGTTAGACAGCTTCTGGTCAGACATAGTAAAAGGGCAGCTTTTTCAACACCAGTGCTTAGAAAAAGGCTGTGTGTGTGTAGTGAGGTGTGAAATGCTATAATTTATATTCTAATCCTGCCTAAAACTTACTTGCCATGGGGCATTGGGCCACTTTTTTCTTAGAGCTTCAACTTCTGCATCTTCAGAATATAGAAGGAGGTACACCTGCCCTCGCTACCTCATGAGGTTGGTAGAGGGTCAAACATGAAAACCTAAATGGAGATGTTAAGACTAAGTATCTAGGTGGATATTAGTGATACACACTGATGAGAATAACTGTTATCTCAGTTAGAGGGAGAAGTACAGGATCACCCTTAGTTATTCCTTGGCAAGAGTGAGACCTCTTCTCTCATTGTCAGGCTAGCCCAGGGATACTACATGAAGAACCTAGCAGAGAAAAGTAGAGTGTGACCTTTTGGGTTCTCTCCTTGGTTATCCAGGAGTTAGGGGAAAGAGTTGAGGAGTTACATGATCCTAAAAGCAAAAACCACAAAACACATCAACAGAGTTTCCCACAAAAACATGAGGAAACAAATGAGACACTGCACTCGTTACACTCTCTTTATTTTTTTATTGTTATACTTTTAATCCTCACCCAAGGATATTTTTTCCATTGATTTTAGAGAGAGTGCAAAAGGGGGCGGGAAGGGGAGAGAGAGAGAGAGAGAGAGAGCGAGGCATTGGTGTGAGAGAGTCACATCAGTTGGTTGCCTCCTCCACCTGGTGGCGGGGAACCTGCAACCAAGGTCTGTGCCCTTGACCCTTAGGTGCGGAGGCTGACACTCTAACCACTGAGCACACTGGTCAGGGTGAAGTCTCTTTAATTTAAAATTAATTTCCAGTCCTACCTAAAAATAGACAAATATGCAAATTGACTGCACCTTCGCTACGTCCAAGCCACGCCCACCAGCCAAACCACACCCACAACCAATCAGGACGAGTATGCAAATTACCCCAACAAAGATGGCGGCTAATTTGCATATCAAGACAGTGTAGAAAGAAGCCAAGAGCTGCAGAAGGGAGCAAAGCTGCGGAGAAGCAAGCAAGCTGGGGCGGGGGGTGGGGAGAGGAGAAGGGAGGAGCACAGGCGGGGCCGGGGGAGAAGGGAGGAGAGCGGGCGGGGGGCGGGGGAGAAGGGAGGAGCGGAGGCGGGGCCAGGGGAGAAGGAAGGAGAGCGGGCGGGCTGGCGGAGAAGGCGGGGCAGGGGACAAGGGAGGAGAGCAGGCGGGGTGGGGTAGAGTGTAGCAGGAAACCCTATTGCAGGATTTTTCCTGCAACGGGAACGCTAGTTCTAATATAATAAAATGTAAGATATTAAAATATTCAAAAGAATATTGCAAACATCAGTTTATCAACCACTCATTTAACAAGTAACATTTTGCCAAATTTTCTTGAGTTTTCTTGTTTGTTTTTGAAGAAGAAACATTTTTTTTCACCATGGGAGACTGAATATATTCCATTCTTTTCGGAAATCACACCTAAATGATAGTAGGTTAATAATAATTTTTAAAATACTTAAATTTAAGGAGAGAGAGAACAGAAAAAGAAACAATGGCAAATCATAAATGTTAAGTATTTTCTGAAAGATGGAAAGTAGATGGAGAAATAATAACTGACTTTGTAGCAGAAGTCAGAACCTAACTGTTAATGTGACACACGATGGTACTATACCAAAAAGCTCTAATCTAGAGGCATAAGGCATGTGGAACCTGGGATGAATTTAAGATTAGAGAAACATGTCATTTGAAAGTCTGGGTACAGAAGACTTAGAACATTGGCTCACCTCCTGCCCCCAAATCTGAGCAGCCATGTTACTCTTACACTGACCCTCACAAGGCACAAGAAAGTGATGCTCAGGAGAAATTTAAACCAGAGGGGCTCCAGACCCTGGGCATCTGGCATAGCAGAGCGTGGGAGCGAGAGGCACCCTGGTCACAGGGTGCTCAGTGAAATCGACTGCCTGAATGATGAGACACATACGCAGTCCAGTTCTCTTTTTCCCTTAAACATTGATGGTCACAATCCAGAAATCGCAAACCAATAGAGAACGATATTTATTTTCATATTCTCTTTTGTTCACTAGTATTTCAGTTTTGTAAAAAAAAAAAAAAAAAAAAAAAAAAAAGGAAGCTATTTAATCTTACTTCCTACAGGTTGCCAGTGGCACTAGTAGCAGCCCTGAGCCCCTGGCACCTGGCTAAGAGCAGAGGGGCTATGGACCTCGTTACATTAGTAATTGTTGTCTGCAGGTGCGCAGAAAAGTGCTCAATCACTAACTCCTTCGGGTTAATCTTTTTTCCCAATGAATGTTCCTATTTAAAGTGTCACACCTTCCACCCTCTTCTACATTTTTCTCTAGAAAAAGAAAATGTTAATAATTATGTCAATAGATATTATCTAGATGGCTTAGATTCTAAACTACAAGACCCCAACAAAGTGGGTGCTTCCATCGATTCCTTGCAGTTTATTTTCTACACGTTGACAGTGAATCACGGACCTATCCTCTTGCAGTATTAAAGCTGGGGAAGGTGCCTGAGAGATCAGTGTGTTCAACCTCTGTGTTTTTTTAGTTGACACATTGAAGCAGCAACAGGTAAACAGTTTGTCCAAAGATGCCCAGGTAGTTAGTGGCAGAAGCAGGGCTATATTTTTGAAAATGATCTTTGATTATCAATGAGAATGTGTAGTTATCACTTGCACTTTGTGAACCACAATGTGGTTTGTGTGGCATTTGAAAGGCTATATTAATAGAAAATAGTTACTAGAAATTAATAGGAATGTTTAAAGCCCCAGGTAGACAGACTTATTCAATTCACCGTCTGATTGCTCATTTTGTTCTCCCCTAAGAATTTGCCTTTATGATAAAAATTGCTCTTGGTCAGCATTCTATCCATCTGTAGTTCCAGGATTAGAATTATGATTCTCCAGGGTAGTGCACAAGGCAAGAGATAAGGTAATCCCTGGAGAGGGAGTTTATTTTTTGAAACCACACAAGGTATCACTAAAGGGTGTGTGTTGTACAAATAAACCCTGTGGAGTTGGAACAAAGTTGAGGGCTACTGGTAGAGAATTATGTTTTAAATGAATACAGGCGTCTGTTTTAGGAAATTGGAATTAAAAAATGTGAAGATAAATACGAAACAGAGTGATAGTTTCATTTCTAAAATCGGAGCAGATTCATAAGAATAATAGCAAGATTCCCTCACAACCATTCATTTTACTATTAAAGAACATCAAATAATTCATGCTATTTTCTCGAGCTTCAGAACAATTTTTACCCTATTTCAATATCAATAGATTTGTACTTTGCAGAGAAATGGATGTGTTTCTCTTTTTGAAAGTAATCAAAGGATAAGATTTCTATAAATGTTTCTTAATATTCCAAATTGTGATTATAGTTTACATTTATATGCGATTGATGGCCCTTTTATGTAACTTCCTAGGAACTCTTTTATTGGGAGTGTCTTGATTGACTATATTTATTTAAGCTGATTTCTGGTCAGTTTATACTGAGAGTGGTCTTGTAAGTAAATAATTTTTTATAGTAATAGTTTATATGGTAAAGAAGCACAATATCTGGAAGAATATTGACAAGAAGCATTTACAGAAGCACATTTCATTCTTTTCTAATATATTTGTTAATATTTATCATTTTAATTGGGCAGTAAATGTATGGCCATGTAAGTATTCTGTAGCCACACTGGCTTTACAACAGGTTCAATAAATATGCTGACCTGGTCTCCTTCAGGGCATGGCTGGTGTTGTTAGTCTGGCCTGAAACCTGTTACTCATTCTCTTTGAAGGCCTCTTCCCCTCAGGTCTCTGTTGAAATGCCATTCCTAGCTACCCAGACCAACATAGTTGGCATTGCTATTCTTTGTGATAGTAGTACTTTTATAGCATTACCATAATTTCAGATTGTGTATCCTGTTTAGTATTTGTTTAGTTACATATCTAATACGTTTCTATTTAACTAGTCTTAGCACTATGTCTGATACATAGTAGACGTTCAATAAATATTTGATAAAAGAATGAGTAACACATACAAACATATTTCATATATAATGAACATTTCGACCCACTCTTTTTCTTCAAGTGCTAAGATCTCTTATAGTTTGGGTTGTTGGTTTTTTAATAGCTCCAGTTATTTATAACTTTCTGTCTACTGTTGCAAAGAGAGTAATAATCTTCTAAATGTTGATGAAATAAACATGAGATCTGTGGTGATGAATAAATATGACATTGTCGTTTTTCCAGTTCAGTTGAATTCCAAATAATAACTGGCTTTTTAATTTCACAATGTGTGTGGCATAGTTGTTGGGGTTTGGAGGATGAAGAAACTTGGCTAGAGGTTCTAAAATCATCTAGGTTAAACAGAAGTCATTATCAGGGAGGTGTGGGAAAAGGCAATTGTGCATGTGTTTCCCTTGTTTACTTTTCTAGGTAGGTAATATGTACTTATTAAGTTGTATTTAAACGATTGAAATGGTGAGCTGTTGAATAGTATTTTTCCTCCTATTGTTCCTTTATTGATTTTTCTAAGTGACCACTGTTCCAGGTGCTAGAGCAGATACTCAAAAGTGCTGGGCACTTGGATATAACACTTAAATGTTCATTGAGTGACGATACAAATGAGTGAATGACATGCTTCTTGCCACAGAGGAGTGTGTAGTCTTGTGGAGAGGGCAGATCTTGAAACAATTTTTGTTCTGGGGGCAGAGAAGAAGGAGCTTTGAGGTCAGCATGTGACCCAGTGCTGACCAATGGGATGTCTCCTAGTGGCTTTCTGGAAAAGGAATTTTTGTATTCTTAAAGAGATGGTTAGAAAGAGTACCTTCCTTTATCAAGGCTGTCATCATCTCTAGATGTGATATCTGGAGTTGCATCAGAGAGTCTTATAACTATGATAGGGTAGCCAGATGGGAGAGTTGACATGCCGAGGATGACAGTGAAGACGTTGAACCTGCAAAATTAGTCATAACTGGACATGGCCTGTCTTTGGATTTCTTGTTATGTGAGATAATAAATATCTGTAAGCTCTGTGAGGGCAAGGTGTTTGTAAATTTTGTTCACTGTAATATCCTTTATGCCAGGAATAGTGGCCAGCACTATACCATATACTCAACAAGTCTATCTATATAAAAGCCCAGCGATTAGAACAACTGGTGGCTATGACATGCACTGCGGCAGCCAACCAGCCTGATCCGGGCCCCAATCAGCCCCTCCCTCTGGCCAGCCCCGCTCCTAATTGGCCCCCAAAACCCTGATCAGGGCCGGGGCTAGCCAGCCAACTGCCTGCAGCCCCTCCCCCCAGCAGTTCCCACCCCAGATTCCCCTCTACCCCAATTGAGGGTGGAGCCAGCCAGCCAACTGCCTGTGGCCCCTCCCCTCGCCGCCTAGCCCGATGGGCCCCCTTGCACAAATTCATGCACCAGGCTGCTAGTATTTTATAATAACTTTAGTTTGCAGCCAAACTTACCTCGACAGTTTTAGTGGGTTTTAACGTGAAATTAGAAGAAATGTTTGTATAAATAGTCTCACTCGTATTAATATTTAAATACTAGAGGCCCAGTGCATGATTGAATCATGCATGTGTAGGGTCCCCTACACGCTTTCACTTTTCGCGGTGGAGCTGGGTGCCTGTCCGCTGGTGCCGGAGCAGACAGGCACCCAGCTCCCACGCTTTTGATGGTCCACGGCCGCTGAGGGGGGCTACCCTGCTGTTGAGAGGTGCAGAGGGCGGGACTCCCGCCCCCTGCGCCTCTCAACGGCCGCTGAGGGGGGCTGCCGCGGACACCTGGCTACCCTGCCGTTGAGAGGCGCAGCTGGGTGTCCGCAGCAGGCCCCCTCAGAGGCCGCGGATCTGGCCGTTGAGAGGCACAGGGGGCGGGAGTCCCGCCCCCTGCGCCTCTCAACAGCAGGGTAGCCCCCCTCAGTGGCAGCGGATCCGTGCCTCTCAATGGCCGGATAGGCCACCCCGAGTCCCGCCCCCCAGCCTCCCGCCACCCAATCATGGGCGTAGCGTAGTGATGGTAATTTACATGTTACTCTATTATTAGATAGGATGGTTAATGATTTTGTTCCTTAGTGTTTAGCCACTTCCTGGTGTTGAAGTTTGGGTAACATTTTATTCCCACAGAGGTTAAAATGGCCTTGATACATTGATGAAGCAATCTAAAATTCACATTCCTCGGATTTTAAAGCAGCCCTGTAATGAGGCAGGAGGAAGAGATTTCATCTCAGGAAAAGACAAGATGAGAATAATGAGCAAATAGTGTAATTGTTACTTACTCACTTATATATTGAAAGCTTTCCATTATCTTTAAGCTGCAATTTATAATAAAATAATTTAATATTTATATATGTGAATATATCTCTGCAGGTTTGGAAAACTTTATTGCACCATTTTTCTGGATATTGTTATTATATCAGATAAGCAGCATATTCATTACTTCCTTATGCTGGAAACGTGTCAGGATCACCTATCAAGGTTGGACATGATAATTAAGACCATCCCTGTCTTAGAGTCAATTCTTAAAGCTTTACTAGGAATCATAAATTTTCAAATTATGTCAGAAAAACTTCATCTATAATGAGAATTGCTATTAGGACTAAAGCACAAAGGTTTCTTGGTGTCAGACCATATCTTAAAGGAATTTATTGAAGAGTGAAAAGCTATTCTAATAACAAATACCAATGAACTTTGAAGGTTGTGAGCTATACTAAAGCTCTGGGGAATTCATAAGAACAAAATTTACTTTTCTTCTGATTTACCTTGAATAAGCTACTGGAAATAAATTTACTTTTTAAGTGTTAAGGTAGCAATTCATACTTTCCTCTGGCTAATTCCGTATCTTCTGAGGTTTCATCTGCATTTCCACTGCTCTAACCTCAAGGAGACACCAGTTTTACTTATACATTAAGTTGGATTTACTTTTATTTGGGGGAGAGGGGGCTTTTAGATATATAATATGGTACTGGCTTTTTTTCTGATGTTTTCAAAAATGTCACTTAACTAGTATTTTTGATGAATTTCCCTATACATACTGTGCTATCTATAACTTAATCTTTAATTCCCTTGTTATAACAGAAAGAATTTTTGAATCCTTTCTACAACTCCACTATCCACATATTATGCTTTTACAGCAATTCCCTAGACTCATGAAGGTGAAGGATGAAGTTTATAATGGTATTGAATACCAAACTGTTGCTTGATTTATTCAGGAAGGTTGTTATATACTGGGATCAAGTGACAGCTTAAAAGCTGGTATAATTCATCATCATCAGTTAATTTTCACTGGGTGTCCACTGGGTGCTGAACATTGCACAAGGCTCTCTGTCAGCAGGTATGTGCCTGATAAGGTTGATGGAACTCTAAGAAGACGGAACCTTGTCCTTAAGGTGCTCGCTATATAACAAAGTCAAGTCAGCAAATCCCCAGTGTTGTTAAGCTCTCTGTACAAAATGTATGTAACTAAGAGTACTTTATTTTTGTGAAGAGTTGTTGTCACTAATTTTATACTGCTGCCAGAATAATGGGTATGATGTTGGATGGATGAAGAGTAGGTGTTTATTATGGTCTAGGTCTTGGCTGACCAGCACTGACTTTTGTGTGTGTGTATTTGCATAGACACTTTTTGGGTCTGTACATATACTTTCAAAATATTCCTACCTAATGAGACCCAGTTATCCTTCCAACAAACACATGTGTACTCTGCCTCTCCCTAATGAGAGACAAATGCAAGCCACATCAAGATGATGCGTCTAGAGCTAGTGTTATGCAGTCATTGTTCCAGACTCTGGGTGATGGTATTCTTCTCCTGAAATGATTGGAAAATCTGATCTTGATCAATTTTGGATGTAGCTCTTTATGATCCTGCAACTTATGGCTTAAAACATATCTGATTGATAATGGTGAAGGAAGTGTAGGGTAGGCAGTCGCACTGTAACTTCTCAAGTATAGTACCGGTCTAAGGAATACCCATATTCCCTGGGTAAGGACAGTATAAAAGATGATGTGGCCTTGAACTATCGTCAGCATCTCTTTACTGAGTTTCTTCCTTAAACTTGGCCTGGGTTACCCCAGGATTACCTGCTAAACTTTCCCTTGCTGGGTGTACCTCACGGCCATCCCTGAAGAGCTTCAGGAGGCTCTCTTGCAAGGGCCTTAATAGTTCTTTTCTTGTTGGTAATACAGGGTTCGGGGATTAGATTCAGGGGTTGCTTTAGGGTGGAACAATCACAAGCCTTTATTTGCTAAGCTAGGGATTTTTCTAGCACTAGAATTTCTTTAACATCTTTATTAGCATCAATATCCAGATTTTTTTGGACATGGTGGTAGAGGACTTCATTTTCTAGTAACTGCCACCAAAAGTTGTGTCAAATAACGATCTTTGACTGTAGTCCATTGCTTGCCACATTGGTTTCTGAGCTCTGAGCTCCCCGTGCCTCCTTTAGTCTCAATGTACTGGCTTCCTGTCACTAGATGTACCTCTGTGAGTGATAAGGTTTGACCCAAGGATGGCTGCTCCTTCCCCCGGCTGCATCCCTTGTGAATGAGTTCTGTGAACACTGATGGGCAGTGGGCCGGTGAGGCACTTGAGAGAGCCTGGAGCTTGAGGCTTCCACAGGTCTTGCACCTCCTTAATATTCCCTATTCCATTTTCAGCACTTCACATTTACCTAATCAGTGCACTGAATTTAGACTGTAAGAAAAAATTTGGCTGCTGAAACTCAGCTAACATGTACAACGATATGAACTTTAAAGGTTCCATGTCACGGGCTAGGGCTGTGGCTTATGCTTGTGTATCTGTGAATTGCAGAAAGGCAATTCAGCCTTTGCTCTGCTCACCAAGGCCTGCTCTCAGGCAAGGAAGGTTTTTGGAAATTTGTCAGTACAGAGGGCAGGCAGTACCTTCTTCAATTTACTTATGTGACTGTTGCTGGTTAGGGATATGTTGCTTGCATTTAAAAACAGCTTTCTTTACTAAAAGTTGCCTACTTTTTTCAGTTGCCTTTCACCTTGGCAAATTAGAATGGAGTTCGTTGTGTCCTGAAAGCCATACGAAGTCCAATGTACTAACGTGAGTAGTTTTCCACAGAGTTACCCTAAGCTCCAGTCTTACTTATTATCCATAGGCTCTGTGTCCCAAGGACTGATGGCAGCTTGTTTTCTCTAAGTACTTTTCAAACTTTTGCTTGCCCACTAATTGATTCATTCAAAACAAAAGAAATGCCTTTTACATGTTAAAAATATTTGTCCTGAATATGCCCATTATTACCTAGGAGAAAACTCAGGAGTGATTCTTCAAAAGACCATTAAGATATTATCCCTTGTAAAGTTACCAACTTATAAAATTTTCAGTATGTACAACAGGTTGCTGGAAGATTATTTCTTTGTGCTCTCCTTTTATTGAGTTTAATATATTTTCTGTCATACAAAAACACTCTTTAGGCTATTTATTTTCTGTAAAATATAGGTATATATACATTCATTTAGATATAATTATTATAGAGTTATAAATAATTCTAAGCAGAGGGCAACTTTGACAGTTGAGTCAAAGAACAAAGGATATGCAGCAAATATAAATTATATATACTAAATATATATAATATATAAATAAAATTTGCAGACAGCAATCCATAATAAAATCTGCTAACGTAAACTGACAATATTCTGTTCTCAAATGTATGACTGATAGTCTCATGTAATCCTGATAAATTAACTAGAAACTATAATGTACAATAGCTGACATTAAATAAGGCCAAACTTGTCATTCATTTGAGGATAAAAACAAGCATTAGATACCACTTCTAGGAATACATCCTAAGAAACCTGAAACACCAATCAGAAAGAATGTATACACTGCTGTGTTCATAGCAGCACGATTTACAATAGCTAAGATCTGGAAACAGCCCAAGTGCCCATCAATAGATGAGTGGATAAAAAGCTGTGGTACATCTACACCAAAGAAGGATCTCTTACCCTTTGAGACAGCATGGAGGGACCTGGAAAGCATTATGCTAAGTGAAATAAGCCAGTCAGAGAAAGACAAGTATCACATGATCTCACTCATATGTGGAATCTAAAGAACAACATAAACTGATGAACAAAATAGATCCAGAGACATAGATCATGTAACAGTCTGATGAATCTCAGAGGGAGCGCTTGGTTGGGTGGGTGGGAAGAACTTAAGTGCACATATGCATAACCCATGTATACAGAAAATAGCATGGTAATGGCTGGGCGGCGGGGGGTGGGTACTGTATAGGGACTTTTCAGTAATACATGCAAATCTTAAAAGAAAAAGTCTGACTGGATTTCTTAATCTTTACTTTTGATTTTATTTTTCTATCAAGTCATGATTTTTTCTGAAAAAAAAATGAAGGTAATGTTTGTGTATTTATTTGAAACCTGTTCATTTACAAGAGGGTTTGGGTTGCTGTATAGAAAAAAAGAAAAAAACCCTGGTGACACAGAATAAAAAATGAAAGCCAAATAGTAAATCAGAAATAAATGGCAGAAAAGTAGGAAAGGGCAAAAAAAAAAAAAAAAAAAAGGTATGGAACTTGGAAGTTAAACCAACCCATTCACGTAAGGCCCCCTATCATTTGCTCTCATTTGCCAGTGATGATCCAAATGACCAGGGAGATGAGGTAAGTTTCTCAAGTTCACAGAACCAGGAAACACTGGCCTAGAATTCAGACCATAATAAGTCCGTTCAAAGCCTATGCGTGTCCCACCGTCTGTTTGAGGAAAGCAGTTGTGCACATTTGCTCCTGATATAAGTGACCAACTCGCCCATTTTGGTTGGGACTGTCCTCGCTTTAAAACTGAAAGTTCTGGGTCCCAGCGCCTCCCTTTGTCCCAAGCAAAGTGGGCTGGTTGGCCACCTACCTGGCTTCCTCCCAGCTGTGGTGCGGAGAGAACTTTGAGGGAGTTAGGAAGTTGTCTTCAAATGGCAGAGTAGGCTGAGTACCTTTCCTCCAAACTCCATGGTGCTTTAGCCTCCCTCCGTGATCATCGGCTCCTACATTGTACAGCTGAGCTGCTGCTGGCTGAGTTCTACCACAGTCTGTGGATTTGGGGGTGGCCTTTATTCTGCTACTAATATACTGTGTTGTTTCTTTTTTTTCTTGTGAATGTGGTATTTTGGGGGTCACTTGGGCTAGAGGTAGTTTAAGTAGATGTAAATAGACCATACATGGTTGTTAGAAGGCCTTGGTGGAAGCTGTTAATGTGTTTTAACTGTGAATCCCAGCATTAATCTCATGGCTAAAGAAAGGTGTATTTTTTATGCACTAGTACGAGGTGATCATTCCATGTCGGTGAGAGGCTCTCCTTCCCGCTGACAGGCAGATGCCTTCTGTCTGGGTTCTCCAGCATCCCTTAAGATATCGCCCTCAGCTGTGGTCACAGCTGGGCTGCTGCCAAGGGCAAGAAAGCAAGCATAGACAGAGCACACTCAAGTCGGAAGGCCAAGAACTAGAAGTGGCAGAAGTAATTTCTGCTTTCATTACTTAGAGCTGTCATGGATACGTGACTGAACCAAATGCAAGGAAAGCTGGGAGATGGGTCAGCCAAGAGCCCAGAACAATGGCGAGAATGGATTTGTGGGAAAGCTAGTAGTCTCCCCCTTCCAGGTTTGACTTAAACATACTTAAGTACTTTCTATTTTTTTTTTCAAATGCAGAAAAATGATTGATTCTCCAAACAAGCTCTTAAGTTTTATTGTCTTGTTTTGGGAAGAAGTATCTCCAACCCCTGCCACCAGTGATTTATTCTGCAATAGTGAAAACTGAATTACTGTTGAAATACTATTAGATGTATGATATCATCATAAGAAAATCTCCTCCATCCCGCAAATTCCCAGTCATAGTCACAGAATTTGACTGGTATTCTCAAATTTGTTAATGTTCCCAAAAAGTCACAATTCCAAAATATTTTAATATATTAACATATACAGTAAATAAAATGAATGTGGGATACAATATCTGATGAAAGAGTTCAGAAGTTCAAGAGGTAAATACAAAATTTCTGGAAGCCCTTGGAGTGGAACTAAGGAAACAGAGGTAGAAAATGCCTGGAGCTTCCAGACTGTGTAAGTGCTAGGATGCAGGGGCCACTCAGGGTCTGCCCACTGAGAAAGGTTTGCAACAAGCTGATGGACAGAGTTGTCCATTAACACATTTATTTTGGCCTAAATTTACATTACAATAATATAGTTTTATTATATTTGTGCATATTGTACATACATGCATATTATACATATTTATATAATAAAACACTTGTTTTATATGTATGCATAAATAAATAAAATCTCTACCATTGTGCGTATGTTTGTGTGTGTGTTTGTGTTTGTCTCAGTCTCATAGTGACTACAGAGTAGCAGAGTTACTGGGTACCCAGTAAAAGCTTATAACTATCTTTGGGAAAAATAATTTCAATTTGCACCAAGTCATTTTTACTCCCCTCCCCCCAAATATTCTATTTAGATCATTTTGTTACTGACAATTTTAAACTCTAAGCTTTTAATTTTGATTTTTTTGTACAACGACCTTTTGAAATAAATGGCATAATTCTTTTGTAGTTTTATTAAATTTTATGTAAAGAGACCAGCAGCTGCAGATGATTTGCACATGGTAATAGATTATATGCCATGGAAAAATGTTGCTTTTGTTGCTTCTCCAGTAGGCGCAGTTCCAAGTATAGTTATTACTAAGCTACAATATCACACATTTAAAAAAAATTATCAAAAGAATTTCATGCTATTGACTCATTACTCCCATATTTATTATTATTATTGAAAATCAGTAGATCTAATTCTATTGGTTTCCTTCCTGATTGAAAACATTTGAACCTAGAAAGCACAGGGTTTCTTAAGACATTTGTAACTATTCATTATGGATCTTAAACTTACAATCATGCTGCATTGTATGAGCAATGATTTAAAAAAATTCTTTACAATACATATGATAATCGGGTTACCAATGCTATCAAGGTTTGAAGATGCTGAATGTTCATATAACTGGTATTTAAATTTTTGATGTGTTTTGCATTTGTTACTGAATATCAAGAATACCTTTTTTTTTGCCCATATAGAGTAAGTTTAAAATGGGGTCTTTTGTAGAAGCCTCCAGCCTGTTTAGAATGATATAACAGATGCCCGAATGTTCACATATCAAACAAAATGCCAGCTATCTGTAGAAAAAAGGTGTCAAAAAGTTTCTTTGTACCTTTAACGCATGCGATTATGTAGTACAAAATGCAGAGTTTGTAAAATTTCTTGAATATACAGGCTAAAAATGAATAATTCAAAACAAATCTTAGGTTCTACATTCTATTGTCCCTTTATAACGCAGGCAGAAGATAGCAGTGCACTCCCAATAGAGCTGAATTTGCACAAGTTACACCTCTGAAAATGCCAGATGGTCTATGGTCTACTTTTGAGAGCTGTCACATATGTAAAGATTTGAAAAAAGAAAGACAGCTGAATGAGAGCAGTGGATCGTTAAAGGGAGAGCGAGGGTCCCTAGGCATCACTAGTGTTTTAAGAGGCATTGTGTTGTCGTTCCCATATTAGCATGTTGTGTTTTTTTTTTTTAAAGCCATACACAACTTTTACACAATAAGAAAAAGAAATCTGTCTAAAGCCAGGTAGTTATGGTTTTTTTTCAATCAGATGTTTTTGTTCTTTATCCGAGAATAAAATCATGTTTCTGACTTTTAGGTGAATTTTACTGTAAGATTCAAATCATATCCATGAAAAATTATCAATGGAAGTGAAAATAAATGTCTGTTGAGATAACTAATATATCTAGGATTTATCCAGTTTTGATCTGACTTATATAGTGCATGCATCTGACAAAATCATAAAACTAAGGAAGTTTTAATGTGAAAAAATTAAAATGAAGAGATAATACTTGGTTACTTGATCATAATACAAACTATAGTAAAAATAATTAGGTGACAGTGAAACAAAAATTAATGTACTATTCTTTATCTGCCAACCGAAATAGGTATCATATTGAAAACTGAAAAGTGGGTAAATCATTAAGGATGTGTTTGAATATCACTCCAGCCATATCCGGTAATTTGCATATAGTCAGTTTTGATAGACAAAGACAGGATCTGTCAGTTTGTCAGTTTTAGAATTTGGTGGCAAGATATAGTTATCTTTTATTTTTAATTATTGAGAATGTTTAACTATTACATAGTGATTTTAAATTTATCTTAGATTATGGAATATGACAGTACATTTTTGATTGATAAGAAGTCTCCCCAGCACTGGTCAATGACATTTCAACTTAACTGAGCTCTCCGATTGCTTGAGTTATTCTTTTCAGAGAAAAAGTGGCCCAATACATTCCATTTATTGGCAAGATTACTGGAAAGTGCTCTGAAAAGAACACCAAATTAGTTTTAACTCTCTTTAACTGTCTTCTTTGGCATCCCTTTAAATAAATATGTATAACTAGCTTGATGTTCAATAGCAGTCATTAGGATGTCATTCTCCTTGATACAAGGAGTTACAGGAGCAGCAAATTAATCTCTAGATCAAATGGTTACTCACCCATAAGAAAGAGCTCTCCTTTTGCAGATGCCTGGACTGCCAATTTTAGTTATAAGAAGGGTGTGTAGAGCTTCTAAGTAGAGAAGTAACCTTTTCTTCTTCTTTTCATCAGAAGTTAGGAGAAAAACAAAATATTTTGATACATTTTACAACTATTAATTTGTGATATTCACAAATATTTAATTTTTGACAATTATTCTCCTTTGTTCTTTACTAAACAACTGAAAAACGGTAAGAGGGATTCATATATTAGTTTTATAAATCAGGTATTAATGTTAATAGATGATGTGAAACCATGTTTATTAAGTAAGAAAATAAATTTGTCTTTTTCTTGAAATCTGTACATTAATAAATAGAATATTTTGATATTGAAAAAGGACAGAAGTAAACAATGTGTGCTAAAGCCCTACTCAAATGCAAACTGTCCTCTTTGTCAAAAATATATACCAAGTCTTAGCTAGTCCCTAGGTCACAGATAATCATTCATTTTTAGACATAATCAATGACATGTATAATTGTTGTGGCTTTCACACATTATGTTTTCTAAGTTGAAGAGCTCTTAGTATTCAGACTTAATTTATATTTTTTAACTGTTCATAATCATAAATTAAAAAGACTAATTATAACAGCAGTTTTAGAATCTGAAATTCCAGGAAATTATAAAAGAGGAAATTTTGACAATGAATGTTTTTGTTGTTGCTGTTGTTTTTAACTGAAGAGATGCTTTCATTGATAGCATTGCTTAGGAATGTTAGTAAATGTGGATTTTAATAATTTCATTATTTAACCAGTGTAAACAGATAACTTTTTCTGGGGAGATCATAACTTTAAGCTTCAGTACCCAGAATCCATTTTGGCTAATTTAAATGAGAAATAAATCTACTGTCAGCACAGAGATCCTCCCAAGAGTTACCCAGCTAAGGGTTACGTTCAGAGGGGCTTCTCTACTGAAAACCTCACTGCCGCACTGTTGGCCCCATGGTCTGCTGGGAAGTGGGCATCAAACGCTGCACCCCACAATATTTCTCTATGGTCCAGCTTTCATACCCGAATCCATTGTTCTTTTCCTTTTATTTCAAAAGATAATGGAGTAGTTAACCATTATGAGGGATAGTGAGATAGTACTTCTATATCTCTGGCACCAGAAAGAAGACCTGGTACATAGAAAATAATCCACTTTTTCTGCTGAATGAGTGTCAAATTACTTTTTCAGATTTCTAACTTCAATTTTCTTAAAAACAAAACACTTTCATAAAGTCACTTTTGATGATCCCCTTTCTCATTTTCCTCTTTAGTAAGGATATATTCTCTACATTTATTCTTTTTTAAACTTATTTTATTTTTTTATGTTTTTATCAGAAATAATTTTTTTCATTATTGATTAAGGTATTACATATGTGTCCTTATCACCCAATTACCCCCCGAACCCCCTACTCATACCCTCACCCCCTGTTGTCTGTGTCCATTGGTTAGTCTTATATCATGCATAGAAGTCCTTTGGTTGATCTCTCCCCCTTACCCCCACCCTCCCCTACCTTCCCTCTGAGGTTTGATGGTCTGATTGATGCTTCTCTGTCTCTGGATCTGTTTTTGTTCATAAGTTTATGTTGTTCATTATATTCCATAAATGAGTGAGATCATGTGATATTTATCTTTCTCTGACTGGCTTATTTTGCTTAGCATAATGCTCTCCAGTTCAATCCATGCTGTTGCAAATGGTAAGAATTCCTTCTTTTTTACTGCAGCATAATATTTATTATTTATGTTACACTAGAAGCCCGGTGCACAAAATTCATACACTTGGGGGGGGTGTCCCTCAGTCTGGCCTGCGCCCTCTCGCAGTCCAGGAGCCCTCAGGGGATGTCTGACTGACAGCTTAGGCCTGTGAGGAGTGGGCCTAAGCTATCAGTCGGACATCCTCAGCGTTGCTGCGGAGGCGGGAGAGGCTCCCGCCACCACCGCTGCGCTCACCAGCCGTGAGCCCGGCTTCTGGCTGAGCGGCACTACCCCTATGGGAACGCACTGACCACCAGGGGCCAGCTCCTGCATTGAGCTTCTGCCCCTGGTGGTCAGTGGGTGTCATAGTGACCAGTCGTTCCACCGTTCGGTCGACTTGCATATTAGCCTTTTATTATATAGGAAAAGATATTTTCCAATCATTATTATACCCATATGTATCAGTATTTTACTTTCTTTTTGCTTTCATTTTTAGTGTCATGGATAAAATTCAAAGCAGTCTGTTACTGAATATATTTGGATTATTTTAAAGTATTAATTTCTTTTTTAACCTGATAAACTTTTCCTGCTTTTTAACTTAGCCCAACCTCAGCGCTTGCCTCAGCTTCAGACTTCAGCACAAGAACCAAGTGAGGAGGACATAGACAAGACAAGGAACTGCCACAAAAGTCTGAGCAATGGAAATGGAATTCACCATGGAGCCAAACATGTGTCTGTGGATAATCGAAGACTTTCAGCACCTGTTTCTCAAAAAATGCATAGAAAAATTCAGTCCAGCTTGTCTGTAAATAGTGATATCAATAAGAAGAGTAAAGTAAATGCAGTCTTTTCCCAAAAGCCAGGCTCCTCACCTGAAGGTAAGTTTGAGATACATACATATTTTGCTTGACCATGTGTAAAATCATATTCACTAATAATTATTTTTTCAAGCAAACATACAAGAAGAATCTCGCTTATCTGTAAGACAAATGGGAATTTTGGTAAAATGCAGCTTCAATTCCCAAAGGAGGACACAGGCTACGAAAGGAAGCCTGGGCAGCTGACATCCTGCTTATTGTCTGCCTGAGGGAATGGTCATTACTTTATTTTAAATATATTTTATTGATTTTTTACAGAGAGGAAGGGAGAGGGAGAGAAAGTTAGAAACTTTGATGAGAGAGGAACATCAATCAGCTGCCTCCTGCACACCCCCTACTGGGGATGTGCCCGCAACCAAGGTACATGCCCTTGACCGGAATTGAACCTGGGACCTTTCAGTCCACAGGCCGATGCTCTATCCACTGAGCCAAACCGGTTAGGGCTGGTCATTACTTTAACTATAACTTCTAGACCAGTGGTTCCCAACATGGGCCCACGCCCCACAGGGGGGCAATTTGATTTTTAAGGGGGGCAATTCGAGAATGAGTTATTAACTGAATTTTTTGCATTTTTTATGGCTCTAGGGGCCTCAAATACAGTATATAAATATGTATTATGAATATGTCATAATACATATTTATATATTTCAGTTCTCTATTATATGTTTTGAAACTTTATTTGCTATTTTTTCATATCACTTTATATTATGATTTTTTTAAAACAATTTTTTAGTGATTTCTTCCTCAGTACTTCAGCTGTCCTTTCGTTCTTTTATTTTTCCCTTTCATGGATGCCATGCTCTTTGGAAGCTTGTTTAGACCAAGTGAATGGCCTCTTAGGCTTCCTCCACGTGAATAGGAGTTCACTTTTTGAATAATAAGAATTATATGTTACAGTATGGGGGGGGGCATCAGGATTTTTGAGATGCTTAGGTGGGGCATGGCGAAATAAAGGTTGGGAACCACTGTTCTATACTTTTTTTTTTTTAATATCACATTTGCAAATATGAACACAACATTGTGGTGGCATACAAACGTATGTGATTATTTTTTCTGTTCCTGGCTTTATATGTTATTCTGTGGTTCAGAGATAAGATCACCTGCTTGCAGATCAGTTCTTAAATATGCAAAACAAAGCTGGAAAAAGATTTGGTAATTTTATTTTCTTGCCAGGGAGAGGGCCAGGTGATCTCTGTTGCTTGAGTGACTAGCATCCTCCAGCCACCCACCACATTCCAGGCTCACTGTAGTCTGGCCTTCAGCTCCTCTCAGGAACTAGTTATTACCTCCTTCAACTGGGCCTCATCCTGCACTTGCTCAGATTAAAGTCGGGTTAAATATTATGAGCCTGAGAAACCTTTTCTTTATTATAACATAAACCCATGTGATGACATTGGGTTTATAACGTACAGACTTTTTAAAAATAAAAACGGCTTGCTTAAAAAAGGAATAGTAGTCTCCCACATTGAAGGTTCCAGATCTCTCCTAGCATATCTGTGTTATTCCATTCTTCCTCTTTCCCACTTTCAGCAGTTCTTTATTTAAAAAAAATATATTTTATTGATTTTTTTACAGAGAGGAAGGGTGAGGGATAGAGAGCTAGAAACATCGATGAGAGAGAAACATCGACCAGCTACCTCCTGCACACCTCCTACTGGGGATGTGCCCGCAACCAATGTACATGCCCTTGACCGGAATCGAACCTGGGACCTTTCAATCCGCAGACCAACGCTCTATCCACTGAGCCAAACCGGTTTCGGCTTTCAGCAGTTCTTGAGCTTCAAAAAATCTCAAATATTCCACCCGATACATATATTTTTTTTGTTATTCCCTTTACATTTCTATTTTAATTGCCAGGAAATCTTAAATAAGGGAAATTCTGCAGATGTTTCTGTGAAATTGGCTGTGCTTATCTATAGAGATAAATTGAGTTGTAAATAGAAAATTGTACAGAGAGGTACCAGTAATGTGTGGGAGAAAGGATATTACATTTTGGTTACAGGTGTCTCAAATTCAACTGAGGTAAAGTGTTAGGTTGATCAAATAATATGATAATAAAGGGTCTGCGTGGTTCCAGGTCAGTGACACTACTTTCCAAACTAATTAGATTGAAGGGGACGTGATTGACACTTTAAAATTAGTTTGACATGTTAGCTACATGGTCATCTCTGAAGCATAGTTAGGCTGTTAACTAAACTGGATCTCCAAGGAGTTGGGAAGGCAATGCAATTTTCTTGAGAAGATCTTCATTTTTAGGTGATTGGGTGAAATAATTGGATGCAATTGAAATCCACTTGTTTTTTGCATTTGAATTTGCTTATTATGTCCCAAACCCCTTGTTTTCCATTTGCTATTTATTTATTATAAAGAATAGTAATATTTGCATATCAGTCCCACTTGAAATTGCTTATGGCATTTTAATGAAAGTTTTTATTATTTGCTTACTTTTAATATCATGTGTCAATTTATTTCTGATGTAAGAATGCAGCTTCATAAGCTGCATATGAAGAAAGAGGAAAATCAATATATATATGAAATATAGTTCTGTAAACCCTCTTCCTTTTCCCATATTTGTTTCTCCCTCTTACATACATACTCACGCTTATGGCTCACCACAACTAGATGGATGGGGAAGTCCCTTGTAATCCTGACATTATCACAAATTCTGTCTCAGGCAGGGCTTAGGGGCATGAGAAGTATGAAGCACAAATGAAGATGACTAAATATATTGTACAGAGTCTATCCATGACTTTGATGTCAAGCTATAGAATTTAGCCAGTTGTATGTTTATTTCATTTTGATTGCTTGAATCTAGATGAAAATGCCATTGTCCAGGTACATATTTACTCAGAGTTTGATGTTTTCCTTTTTCTTTGCTGCTATTTAAAATTGTGACCTGAAATTGTGTTGTTTTTTCTGATTTTCAGTTTTACAGTTAAGTCTGTTTTCTTGGCAGTGCACTGTAGTTAAATAAACAAGCATAAAACTGGTAGATGGCACATTAAAAAGAAAACAGTCTCAGGTCTGCTGCTAGCTAGCTAGGGGACTTGGGTTTCCTTGGGAATGCTTTTTCTAGAAAATGGTGTGAAAGGTGTGGATTAGGAATCTTCAAAGTAAGTTTCAGTTCCAAGATTCTATGATTCAGCTCTTTCAGCAAAGCTGCCTCATGAACTCTACACACGGGTCTCTTGCTGTATAGAATGGGGTCCTTGGTTGAGAAGAAATCTCATGCCTGTGGAATAGACTAGGGCAACACCAGAAAGGGTTTTGATGAACAGACATAGGATCTCATTCCAGGACAGCAAGTCTTGAACGGGCTCAGAGGTGTGGGTACATGGAACAGACTTAAAATCCCAGAGAGGAGGGTGATGGGGGTGGGGGGACGGGAAGAGATTAGACAAAGAACATATATGCATAGCCCATGGACACAGACATTAATGTGGTGAAGGCCTAGGGTGCGGTGGGGTGGGGGCAGGGTGGAAGGGGCAAAGGAGGAGAGTGGGGACACCTGTAATACTGTCAACAATAAAATACAATAACAATGGGGAGATCTAATAGCTAACATTTTCTCAGTTCTATGTTTTTCTTTTTGTTTTACATTTTTCTTTAGTCTTCATCACCTATGTCTGTTCTTCTTACAGCAAAATGAGCAAATGAATAGTAAAATAATATTCACTGAGAACTTCAAAATTAGCCTAACATGCCCAGTTTGACCCTGTTTGTTTTTTTCTGAATAAATGGTGTTCCTGGTTACGATTTTGTATTGCACATAAATACTGTTGACAAGTAGAGGGGCATTTTGTGGTTCCGATGATGGAATTAAATAATTAATCATTTCATAGTGTTTTAGTAAGAGCACTAAGGACTTTTTTGCTGATCAAGTTTGGAAAAGACTGCTAAGATATGGTGGGCCCATTGCTTATACAAAGGTAAGGATTGACCCAGCCCCATGATTGAGATAGTGGGTTGGTGACAGGTTTTCATATGTCTTTCACTGTAGGTACACTAAGGCTTGAGTACACATAGACTGACGTGTGCTCCATCAGATTCTCTTTTTAAGTTGTCTTGGTTTATGTCGTTAGTTACTTAGATTCATTCTATGTACCAGGTATTGTTCTACCTGCTTTGCTCACATGAAATAATTTAATCCTCCCAACAGCACTGTAATTCTGTGAACAATATGTAATTATCAAATTGTAAATGAGGAAACTGAGGCACAGAGAGGTTAAATGAAGTTACCAAAGTCAATTGGTGTATGATAGCATTGAGATGTAAACCCAGACAATTCTGGCTCCACAGCCTATGCTACTAACGCCTGATATTTTTGCTTATAAAAATCCTCAGAGAAAGCTAATTTACTGGCCATTCCACCACCACATCAGATATTGGTATTACAACTGTGCGTGAGATAGGGATCTTCTTATTACTATAGATTTGTCTTGAAGCACTACCTACTAAAATTTTAAAACAATTCTCACACCTATACCTGGGTTTTGTTTTCTTCCCTACTAGACTCTAAAATATTGAAAGACTGGACTGTGTCTAAGTTTTTGTTGTTATTAATTTACAACGATGCCCATTACATTAGCTTCAAAGAGTTTCCCAGGAGTTAGTAAGTGATACATTTTTTATTCCAAATCACTTTATCCTACTCTCCTGTGAAACTAGCACTGAAAAAGAGAATGTGTGCACATGTTCATTTAAAAAATGTTCTTTTAAAAAGTACTTCATATACAGTAGGAAAAAAAAGTACCATGTGGGAAAATACACAATTAAAGGTTTTTAAATTAGTAGATTTCTACTTGTTTTGATTAATTAAATATTTTCATAATACTTTAATTTTCTGATTGTATCAGCCAGGTGTAGAGTTTTAAGATTAAATGTTTTAAGATTCTTGACCTTTGAAATATACTATACTTGAGGCCCGATGCATGAAGATTTGTGCAAGAATAGGCCTGCCTTCCCCTGGCTGCTGGCACCGGCTTCTCTCCGGGACCTGGGACCTGGGCCTTTGCTCTGGCCGCCGCCTTCTGCCTTCACTCTGGCCAGAGCCGCCTTCTGCCTTCGCTCTAGCCCTGCTGCCCTCCTGTAGCTTCCTCCACCCCCGTCTCCCCTCTCATAGCAGGCGTCCCGCCCCGCCCTGGCTGCTCCGCGCCTGTGCGTACGCACTTGCCCAGAGGCCCGGAATGGCCAGGGCGGGGCGGAACGCCTGCGTTGTCACCAATTTGTTGCATATTTCTTCCTTATTGGCTGGGGGTGCCGCCATTTTTGTCACGGAGTGATGGTCATTTTGCATATTCTTTCTTTATAAGATAGGATGACATTGAAATTACCAAGGGTTTTCATTAGGTTCTAAGATACTTATCACAGGAATGACAAATCATAACAAATTTTAGGTGTGCCCGAGCTATACCTAGTTATGTCTAGTCTATACATATAAAGAAGTAATATGCTAATTGGTCCTAACAGTGTCCCATTCACGACCATTCAACAGCCTGCACACGCAGCAGGAGCTGGTAGGTGGGGACGGGGGCAGGGACTTGCACCACCGAGACATGAGGCTGCTGCCGGGGCAGCCTCCCCGGCGGAGGTGCGCGCAGGTCTGCTGCGCCGCCCGGCCCGGAGGGGGGCATCAGGATGGGCTGCAGCGGCCCCCCCACAGGAGGTGCACGCAGGCCCACTGCACCACCCGGCCTGGAGGGCGGGGAGTCAGGACGGGGACGGGGCCTTGCCGGAGAGCTCTCAGCACTCCTGTGCCAGCGTCTGAAGGTGCGAATTAGGAGGAAGAGCAGATGGGCAGATAGGGGGTTTAGGCCAGGAGGGGAGCGCAGATAGGCAGTTAGGGGGATCAGGCCAGGAGGAGAGAGCAGATAGACAGTTAGGGGGATCAGGCCAGGAGGAGAGAGCAGATAGGCAGTTAGGGGGATCAGGCCAGGGGGGGAGTGCCAATAGCCTCTTAGGGGGATCAGGCCTGGAGGGGAGCACAGATAGGCAGTTAGGGGGAACAGGCCAGGAGGAGAGAGCAGATAGGCAGTTAGGGGGGTTAGACAAGGAAGGGAGAGCAGTTAGGGCCATCAGGCTGGCAGGGGAGCAGTTAGGGGCATCAGAAAGGCAGGCAGGTTAGCGCTTCGGAGCCAGTGGTTCTGGATTGCGAGGGGGATCCCAGATTGGAGAGGGTGCAGGGCAGGATGAGGGACTCCCCCTCCCCGTGCATGAATTTCATGCACCAGGCCCCTAGTAGTTTTATAAAAATTAAATTTCAACAAATATATTTTTTAGAAGAGATTTTATGCTTTTCAGGAATCTTTGATAATATATACTTCATGTTTACAGATTTCGTATTTATAAAGAAATGCATAGCCAATCCCAGCAGTTCACTGCACACAGATTCTGAACAGGAGAATCAGGAATATCATATACATATCAATATCTCATCACACAGAGGCTCTGGAACCAGCCTGCTTGGGTGCAAAAATTGGTTTTACTACTGACTGGTGATATGTCCTTGGGTAGGTTTCTTAACTTCTTTATGTGTCAGTGCCTTATCTATAAACTGGGGATATTATTAGTCCCTACTTCATAGGATTGTTGTGGAGAGGAGTTTAGTTGATATTGCATTTAGCCCAGTTAGAACACAGCCTGGCCCAGAGGAAATATTTGGAATGTTAGCTTCTGTTTTCATCATCATCATTAAGGAGCACACTGGGAGGGGTCAGGAATGTTCGCTTCCTTGAGAAGGCAGTGCCTCCATAGAGACCTGAAAGATAAGATTAGGTTAGGGATTTGAGGGAGGCATTCAAGGCTGAAGGAGCTTATGACATAATGTATTTTGTTCAGAGAACCATAAACCATTTGTTGTTGCTAAGAAGCTAAATTAGGAGAAATGAGACTGGAAAGGTAAGAAAGACAGTCCACAGGCAGCCTGGGATGCCCTGTATTAGGAAGCTGCATAGCTAGGTATATATGACATCTGCAAAGGCCATCATTTTATATCTAGTATACTGAATATTTCTTTGAAGCATTATACTTTCTATTCTCTCCATACTGCAGAAATTCTTTAGTTCAATTATGTAAGAATTATTAAAGCCGATGAATTGGTTTTAGACGTGTTGACTTTGTGATGCTAACAAGCTCTTTAGGAAGTCTTTGGACATATGGAGAGACTTAAGCCCAGTCCTTTGATTTTACTGGTTCTTTCTCCTTCCCTTTCTTTAAACTATTCTCTTGGCTTCTAAGCTCTGTGATCTTTCTCTGTCTCCTTTTTAAACTTCTCTCTCCCTTCTTTTCAGTGTATTTACCCTTGTGTTCATAGTGTAGCTGTTTTTCACAACATACCATGGGGACAGGCATCGTGCCCTCGGTAAGGAGGAGGACAGCCATGACTCTATGGGAGACAGTCTGGATGGGGTGCACAGCCTTCAAAGGGATGGGCCACAATGGAGCAGGACAGTTTGAAAAGCCCACTAGGCAGTTCACATACGTCCCGCCCCCTCCTTCCTTGAGAATCACTGGTATAAAATGGTAAAAATATATATTTTTGACCTAACGGCTTCCTTTTCTTTCCATCATCTACCACTCTGACCTAACTCCTTGAACTTGAAATTGTGCCTTTGCTGCAAGGCGTAGAGGTCCCTGCACACACGGTTAAGTGACACAGCTGAGTGCCTTTACTTCTTTTTAGACTGGAATGTTCTCATAACTTCCTTAGCCTTCTTGATCTGTGCACATTTTTTGTAGACCTCAACTCAGGCATCATATCTTGATGCCCCAATTTTGGGCTAATTGTCCCTCTTTTGGGTCCCTACAGTACCTGCCACATAGAAAATAATACTAAAGTTGACCTGTTTTTTTGGTCTTTCTGCACTAAAAACTCTCATTGAAGGCAAAGACTTCGTCTTACTCATCTCTTAATTTCTAGCACACAGCCTAGTACCTGGTTTATAATGAGTGTCCAGTAAATGCCGAAGTAAGAAAGGAATATAAATTGGAGAACATCTATACTTATTCTTTAACATTATGTTTAAAACCTCAGAAAAGCTGAAATCCTCAAAGGGAGGTAAAGGAGAGTGTTAATATTTGAGCTTCAGGAAGGGAAAAAGAAACTCGAATGAGGCAGGATTAGAACTCAGAACTCCTGCCGACCACCCCATTAAGTGTTCTCATTATTCTGTATGTTTTTCAAATATACATTCCCAAATCCTAAAAAAAAAAAACTAGAAAAATAAAATTGAAATGGAATGATTTATTCTTAGTTTTAGTAGTATGACAAAATCTTATTCATTTTTCCCCATAAAAGTGTTGTCCTGGCCCCTGTGACTCAGTTGATTGAGTATAATCCCATGCACTGAGAGGTTGCTGGCTAGATTCCAGGTCAAGGCACATGCCTGGGTTGCGGGCTTGATCCCAGGTAGGGGCCATGCAGGAAGCAGCCCGCCAATTGATGTTTCTCTCCCTCTCCCTCCAATAAAAATATATTTAAACAAACAAACAAATAAACAGACTTCTCAGTTTTGCCTGTAACTGTACAAGTATTAGTATCTCAGTAGAAGGATAAATAGGACTTTATCATATGACCATTGTATAATAATCTGATCTCCCAGAAACCAATTTTCTGTGACTTTGGCAAGATATGTTGCTGCATTCCTCAGATGCTTAATTTGCTTGGATGTTTTGTTTTGTTGTGTTTTCTGAGGCACAGTGTCTTCTATTCCGTGTTAGGCACAGTGTCTTCTATTCCGTGTTAGGCACAGTATCTTCTATTCCATATTCTAATATGTTTAGAATTCTGCTTTCAGATGCAATATTTACCAGTTCATTGGAAAGGAGGATTTTAATAAATTTCACTGATCAGCCAACACACTACATGGAACAACAGTAGTACAAAGAGTAGGGTGTGTGTATGTGTAGGGAGAACAGGCATAATCAAAGTTGAGTATGTCAAAGTATAAATCATCCTGCAATTATAAATCATAGTTATTTATTTATTTGAAACATTTAATCATCTCTTCTTAAAAATAAAGAATTTTCCAACCAAAGTATTTATTAGTGGTAAGTGTTAATTTAGGGTTGAAAGTAAATATTTAAAAGCACATCCTTTAGGGAAATAGGCTTACTATATCGTTTATGCCCGATAGTAAATTATTGTTATACCTATTCATTTGATGAGGAGCAAAAAGAAAAGATTTTATAAGGTTCTGAAATACATACAATTTAACATTTGTAATATAGAAACATCTCCCAATCTGCCTTAAATCTGAGTGCTTCTGTGATAATATCTCACTTTTGCAGGCTATGTTGAAGAAGAGATAGATGCTATCAGTTATGTATTATGGACTCCACCTTTGGTTTTTGGTTTTGTAGACAAGCTGCTTTAGGCCAGTACTCAAAAGTATTTATATTACCTTAGCATTTACTCAGGAGACGGGTGGGGAGGAAATAGAACAATGGAGACACAGATAGATTGGCCAGGAAGCTTTGGGGTGTGGGGCATCCGAGTGAGGAGACTATTTAGAAGCCCAGCTGCAGAATAATAGGCTAAATGGAAAGAATGGAACAAATCTTCGGACCCTATTAACACTCTAAGATTGTAATTTTTTTCTTTGTACAGTGATGAAAGGTTGAGATGATGTTTTTATTAGGTCAAATAGTAATAGGTGGATAGGGCAGTCACGCTTCTGTAGAATGAAAGTTTGTTTCAATACAAAGAGCTGTGTCAAGTGTGGGTAATGGAGGTTCTGAAGGTTTTCTTTAGGGTTTCAGGATTGAGTGAAGGGTCTTAACCCAGGGCTAACTCTGAATAGAAGTGGAGCAGCAGTCAGACATGCATCCGAAGCAGCAATGTCATTAATCTTCTAGCTCAATTAGTTGGGAAAATATAGAAATTAGGAAATTATGGGGAATAGCTGAATATAGTTTGAGGCTGACCATGAGTTGCATTTTAGACCTGCTCAATTTCAAGTGTGATACACAATCCAAGACCATTTGAAAATAAAAATATACACTGGAGCTTGAACAGGGAGTTAGAAGCAAGCATACTAATTTATATTTGTTTTCATAGAGGGGATGTTGAAATGTAATCTGAATGCGCTTTCCTGAGCAGAGATTTAAGAGGAAAGGTCAGATGGATGAAAGGGCATGACTCAGGGAGGCTAGCCAGTCTGGTGGGGTGGGAATGTGCATCCAGCTTGAGTAGACTTTTCTCCACAGGTGATGTCAGAGTAAGTCGGAGTGAGGCCATGTCACTTATAAAACAGTCTAGGGGAGAGGTCAAAGGGCAAAGAGAGTGGGAAGACTATCAGGCTGAGAGAAAACAGGTGAGAGAAGAAACAAATTGGAAAGGTCAGTGATGTCATGGATGCCGGGGGAAAAGTGTTTTAAGAAGAACTGGCCCTAATTGGTTTGGCTCAGTGGATAGAGCATCGGCCTGCGGACAGAACCATCCTGGTTTCGATTCCTGTCAAGGGCACATGTCGTGGTTTTGGGCTCAATCCCCAGTGTGAGGTGTGCAGGAGGCAGTGGATCAATGATTCTCTCTCATCATTGATGTTTCTATCTCTCTCACCCTCTCCCTTCCTCTCTGAAATCAATAAAAATATATTTAAAAAAAAGGACTGTACCATATACTGCATCAGATATTGTTGACAGTTTCAGTAGGATGAGTACTGAAATAATTCTATTGGATTTAACAGTGTGGATGTCATTCTGCTACCTAGTTAAGAGCTATTCTCATGGAGAATCCAGAATAATATGGGATATGGAATGTGTGGAAACACAATAAATAGCTCCAGAAAGGCCAAAGTCCAGGTTGAAAGTATGGGTCAGGGAGGTTGTTTTGTATTATTTTGTTTTAATATGGGAAAGGTTTGAGTGTGTTTAAGAAGGAATTCAGGAAAGAGAGAACATTTGAAGATTTTTAAGAAGGTAATAATATACTTTCTTGACAAGCCAGCATTTTATTTCTTTAGAGTTTAGATATAGAGTTCAATATACTGAATTATGTGAATGCACAGCTATTATCAAAGCAAGAGAACTGAGCAACCAGGGAAGCCTTTACTGAATGGTTAACCTAGATGACTCCACTCCGTGTGGGTTGAGTGGTTGATTAATCTTAGAAGCCTTTGAGTAACTTCTGTGGAATAACTTTGTATGAGGAAATGTAACCTTTAAAATGATTTAAAAGCCTATCTCAAGTCCTACTCCCACCTCATTCCAGGAGCAGTAATTGCATTTGAATGGAAGGCATTGACAGGGCAAGCATTTATGATTCTGAGTTCCAAATTTCTGACTTTGTTTTGGACCACAAGTTGATGGAAATTGATAGCTTCTCATGCTTTCGATTGTTAGGGTCCCTAACTGAATTTAAAAATAGCTTTTACACATAGTGTAGTATTAGAAAGGATATAACACATAAACAAGTAAACAAGCACTTTAAGAGTTAGAAAAAAAGTATAGGAAAGATGAATTAGTAAATAACTGCATAATTTAGAGAAATAGAAAACTTAGCTTAACTTAAAAATGTATTTAAAGTAAATTTATGTTTGCTTGTGAAGTGAAGAATAAGCCACATTGAAAAGCTTGAAAAGGTTAAAACTTGACCTATGATAAATTGGAATTTTGATTAATTGTGGTAGTGTCTTACGCAGCGCTTCTATCATTTTTGGTTCATGGGCTTCTTTGAGAATCTGACAAGAGTGTTTAAGAAAGATGGCAACAGAATACTGTTCCTCTTCTGTTGTTTCTGAAAATAACCAAAGACGTTGGATACCTTTGATATCTTATTCTAAAGTTAAATATTTCTAAGAATTGAACATTGAAAAGGGGAGCAAATAATAGGGGAGCTAATGAGTCAAGTTTTGATTCCGATCTGAGTGAAGTAGGAAGGCACAGCCAGCTTTTGAGAAGATAACCTACATGATCTGACTTACCATTTTGGGCATCACCTGCTTTTTGTACCTGCGCACAAGGGCAAAAGAAGGGAGGCCCTGCTGCATGACTCTTGCAGGAATGCAGATGGGAGATGAGAGGGTTGGATCAGGTGGCCGTGGCGAGATGTTGTTGCACATGGATGTTCTTTGAAGGCAGAGTAAGATCAACGGAAGGATGAGATTGCAGTGCGAGAGAAAGACAGGGGTTAAAGATGACTCCAACTTATTTGGCCTGAGCAGCTGAAAGTATGGAGTTGCCATTAACAGAGATAGGCAGACTGTGGGAAGAACAGGGTTTGGAAGGAAGATCAAGAGTTTGGTTTGGAACATGTTGGATTTGAGTTGCCCATTATCTGCTCAAGTGATGATGTGAAATCAGTGATTGGATAGAGGAGTCTGAGGTTTAGAGGAAAAATCTGCAGCCTGGGACACGTTTTGTGCATCATCAGAGCACAGAATGTTCAGTGGATGGGGTCACCTGGCACTGGGCTTCTCAACCCTGGCATCCTGCATATTTTAATAAGAACTTCTGGGTTTTGTCCCCAGAATGCAATGGAATGGGGCCAAGGCATCGGCTTCCTTTAGAAGCTGCCCACGTGATTCACTCTAATATGTACGCAGAGTTAAAAGCTGTCCAGGAAGTAGGTAAAGTTAAATATTCCAAGAACTGAGCCTTGAACTACTCCCATATGTAGAGGTCAGAAAATAAGGAAGAACCATGAAAAAAAATGAGGATGAGTAAACCATGATGGAGAAGGAACCAACAAAGGGGGGCAGCTTAGAAAAAAAAGTGTTTCAAGATGGAGGGAATGATCATGTATCAAATGCAAATGAGAAGTCCAATAAATAAATGAGAAGTGACCACTGATGTTGTCCTATGAAGATCATTGGTGACCTTCATACTCTTTTGTGATGGGGACAAAAGCCTGATTGAAGTGGGTTCCAGAGAGAATGAAAAGAGAGCAGTGAAAGTGTAGGCTACTCTGTTCAAGAAGTTTTCCTGAAGAAGAATAGTGAAAGGGCTGCGAGCTAAAGGGGGATGCTTTTAGGGGTAGGATTTTATTGGCTGAGTGTTGCTGGTAATGAGCTCATGAAGGGAAGATATTGATGATACAGGAGAAGGATGTTCTTGAGTAGGCCAGAGGGGCGGAGATACATTATAAAGTGCTCCCTGTTGTAGTTACTGATGTGAAATGACGTCAAATATACTAAAGTTTCTTTTTATTTTAGAAGGTTTTCACCAAGTTACTTCATACTTACAATGATGGCATTAGACATTGCTTAATACTATAATTCTCAAAGAAGGAAATTTTGAAGAGGAGATACAGGATATTCAGAATGTTTTGAATGTTCTGACAAAAACTGGCTGATGACTCATGAGTCTCTTGTAGTTTATGAAGTGTGTATACGAGGAAATAGTATCAGAGTATTGTTCACTGAGTATAATTTTTGTCTTCAAATATTTGAGGTGACCAGTCACAGTAAAACTTTATCTCAGATGCTCACAATAAATCAGAACATTTCTTTATGTTTCGTATTTTACTTTACCTAAATTTTATCACTTTAGCTAAAGTGTTTTACCTTTGAAAGAATTAGTTCTATTTTTGAGGATAGAAGAATATAAATGCTGACATTGGCTGATGAACTGAAAAAAATATTGTTGTGTCATCCATACTGTAATTCCTGTCCAAATGCCATGTGTTCAGCCCATGGGCAGTGTAGGAAAGAGAAAATTCAAAATAAGCGTAACAGGATTATATTAATGTCCCCTTGTCTTTTACTAAAACTATTTTGGTAATGTTATATTTTATGCTTTTTAAATGATTGTCTTCAGTGCCTTCATACATTTCTTACTTTGCCTCCAGTGTTTTACTACAACATTATTTCAATTCCTTTTTGTGTGTGTCCCCTCCGTTATCGCTATATATTCAAACTGGCTAAATAGCACAAAAATGTTTAAGAATAGATAATTAGGGAAATATTAACTTTGAACACAGAGTTTTAAAAAAGATCCTGAAGGAGAAGGAACAAAAGGGTGCCCTTCATGTCTAGGATTATGTTTTGTGCCCTATTCGGAGAAGCTTTCATCTTTGAAGATCTAGCCTGCAAGCCTACTTGTTACTCCAAGTATACCTCCTGTATGTCTATCCATCTGTCTGTCTCTCTTCCCCCTTCCCCATCTATCCCCAATTCCCACTCCTTCCTCCTCTCATTTCTCTCTTTTTCATACTTTCTCTCCATCCTGATTCATTGCAGTCAGATATTTTGCCTGATTTCATTGAAAAATTTATTATAATTTAGGAGAACCCAAATGGTATTGATTCATGACATTTTCAATAATAATGTTTTCAGATAGATTTATTTGAGTTTGTGTGTTTGAGAGTATGAGGACATAGCTTAAAAGAAATAGCTCTAAAAATCTCTATCTAAGATGGAAGACTTTTTAAATAATTATTTTTTTTCTAGATTGAATTATATTGTCATCGTACTAGAGTTGATTTCTTTCAGAATACATATGTTTTCTTCATTACTTGGCCCTCAAAAGTTATTTTTGTCTCAGTGGGTTTTGCTCAGAGGTTAGAGCATTGGCCCACAGACTGAAGGGTTGTGGGTTTGATTCTGGTCAAGGGCACATACCTCCGTTGCAGGCAGTATCCCTGGCAGGCACTTTCGGAGGCAACCAATTGATGTGTCTCTCTCATATTGATGTTTCTCTCTTTCTGTCTCTCCCCCTCCCTTCTACTCTCTCTCTATTAAAAAAAAAGGGGGGGGGGGGCGGGGAATGTCCTCTGGTGAGGATTAACAAAAACAAAAATATTCTCATTCTCAAATAACCTGCCTCACTCCAAAAAATGATTGAAGTGAAAGAGAAATTCTAATTTCACTGAGAAATGTTTTTACTAATTTTAATACTTATATATTATAGTATTAAACTATTATACTTTTGAAAATATTTTATAATTAGTTTAAATCTCAGCAAGTATAGAATAAATTAGGATAGGGGAGCTTTTGGTATAAAGTAGTCATATTTCTGAAACACTTGCAAGGTGAAATTTTTTTATATAGGAGGTTTGTGCATACTATGAAAGATTCATCTTTGTTTTTGTGCCCCCAAGAATGTTGTTTTTCTGTTGTTAGAAGCCTCACCGAAAAGAAACATACAGACAGCAACAACCACCACAGGCACTTACGGGACTTGGGGGTGGGGGGGTGGGGAGGGAGAGGAATTCTAGCATTGGCTTGTCTGAATTGCCATCATAGGTGATGAGCTGTGACTCAGGAAAACCCCAGAGGGGGGTGGCCCTGATGAAGTGCAGAGGGTTGGGAAACAGCTCCGTAGGAGGGTTTTTATCTTCTTTTCTGCAAATTAAAGTAATATAGCTAGGCCAAAAAAAATGTTTATTCCATGAGAAAGCTGTTTATCTGCTTTTGTCAGTTTTAGAGTAATTGCAAACAACATGTTCATAGATTTTGTTAGCTCCGAAATTGTTTGTACAGTAAATTAAGGTGGAGGTATTTATACCTTATAATTTCAATGTCACGATGTCCTGTTTATCTGAGGCTTGTGATGGTGCCTTAAAGAAATCAAATAGTGTTCATAGAGAACATGGTTGGAGAGGGAGGGATGTGGCAAGAGTAACAATTCAATCATTGATTCATAAATTAATTCCATAAATAACGGGATTTACCTCCTGTGCACCTTTCGCAATGTGCTTTGGTGTCTCATTTTGCTGTAACGTTTCATGTGGTTTGTTCTTCTTCATCTTGCCTGGAGTATACGTTAGACTCCTGTGCCCTTTGACCAGGGCCAGGGAGGGCCTCCTGGGCCTTCTCAAGGTGAAGCTTCTCCTGCCTTCGGAGTCCTGTTCCTCCTGCTGGGGATCTGCCCCTTCCTTCATGGGGCCTGCAGAACACTCGCTGCTTGGCCTCCGCCCTTGGGACTCTTCCTGTTGTGCCTTAACCCAGGCCTGGGAATACTGTCAGTTTCCTCCTAGTGTGTTTGTTTACTCCCAGGCTACCACGAAGACCTTGTGTCACAGGTGACCTGGCCAACCCTATGGGTCTCTGTAGTAGGTTAATGCTAGTAACAAAAGCATTCTGTATGAGGAATTCTGGTTCAAGATTGTGACGTAGGAAAAACCTAAACTCACCTTCTCCCATAGACATCTGTGCAATTATAGCTACATATAGAGCAAATTGTTCTGAAAAATAAAAACCTAAAATCTAGTCAGTTAAATCCTACACACTAAGCAAATGAGAAAAAACAAACAAACAAACACATCATAGCTGGTAGAAGAGGCTGAGACATAATCCTGCCATAAATCCAAACTCTGGGGTGATGACCCACAATCAGGAGGGAACTCAAAACCTGGAGTTTCTCTCTAAGGAATGAAGTGTTCAAACTACACATTGGGCACCTCAACTTTTAAGACCTGCACCTGAGAGATGAGCCCCCAAAACACCTACTTTTGAAAACCACCTGGTCTTGGATCCTTGAGATTCTTGAGGCTGTAGTGAATTGAGAATGTCTCTTTAAGGGCTCACAGGCTTGGACCCACCCCTAGGGCCCAACACAGAGCCAGCCAACCGAAAGACACCCAAGACTTAATGTGAAAGAGTCTCACTTGCTCATCTTAACGTGTTGGCCTGAGGGTCAGGAGTTGAACACAATCTAGGTGCCTGCTCAGGTTCTCGCTGAGGATGGTGGCTGGCAGGCATCATCTTTGTGTTCCCTCTCTCTCTCCCCAGCTCATCAACTTAATCCTCCTCAGAGACTTAAGAGGGTAGGCATTATCTTCTTGCTCGTCTGCCACTTTCCATATTATTAGTATCTCCTGAGAGAAGTGTTAATGTAAAAACAAAAACAAAAAAACAACACATTGAAACCTGTAAAGAATTTTTGTGAGTTTATTTGAGCCAAACTGTCGCAACGAATTGAGCTAATGCTCCGGAGAATGGCGGGTTACATTTGTATTCATACATTGCAATCAAAGGAGGGACATAGGTGGGTTACATGAATTCATTGGTGATAGATTAAGGAGGTGGGTGGGATAAAGCAAAGTGGGGTGGGGGGGTGGGGGCGGAACTCCTGGGATTGGATAAAAAGTAAAATGATGGACACATACTTAGGTGGGTGCAGGAGCAATTAACATGATAATGAGGGAATTTGTAGTATCTGTCCTGGCACCCAGCACATTTGGTTGTGCCCCAGGGGCTCCAGAAAAAAGGATGTTTCAAGTTGCCCAGACATTTCAAGGGTATGCTATCATAGATGCAAGACAGATAGGCTCAGTTAAGGTAAAGGCTGGCCTTGTCAGTGAAGATACCGGCCTAGGACATAACTGCCCACCATCACTGCGTTTAGTTAAAGTTTAATTTCAGACCATCCTTTGTGGTGACTTTAGGTCTCTGAGTTTGCCAGACCGCCATGCAGGCCTCCCCTGAGCTTGTCAGGTCAGCACGTGGCCCCTTTGGTCCACAGAAGCTTGTACATGTGTCCTGTGCCCTGAGTTTCGCTGCTGCTGCCCAGGGACACCACTTGATCCCCTAGTTCTGGTGGCCAAGGGCTTGAGTTCCTGGGTCCCATTGGACTATAACACCCGAGAGACAGTGCTTGGGCAACTGTCACCTATAGGGCACTGCACAGATGGAGACTAAAACATTTGCAGTGATTCCATGAAAGAGGCCTATGTGCTTGACCTGAGCTTTAGCATTGGGCAGCCTTCAGATGTGGCACACAGTGAGGGACCTAATGATACACACTCTGGGGATACAGCCCAGTGGGCGCCATCTTTGAGTTCTCCTCTGCCTTACCCCAGGCCATTGGTAGCCCCTGCAAAGGAAGCTACACTCAGATGGTGGTCAGGAGACACCTCTAGGTCCTCTGATCCTGGAAGGCAGTGGGACTTCGGCATGAGGTTCCACAGACTGTATAGATTTGCAAACTTTAAAAGCTGCTACCTGACATTCTGGCTTCCAATCAGTCTGGATCTAGTTGCTGGCAGATCCTCCCCTTTGAGACAGTGACAGGTAGTGGCACACCTTCTATTAGTGGGAGGGACTGAAATTAAAATAGGTTGGACAACCACAGAGGTGTGAGAGACAGAAGAGACTTGGGGCAGGTTTGTACAAGGAAGTTCAACTCATACATGAGGCTGCTTCTTCAGTCTGGGAGAGGTGGCCATTTTATCCATGAATAGAAGTCAACACAGTCAAAGGAATATGAAGAAACAAAGCATATGTTCCAAAAGGGCAAAGCCTAAAGATAGTCCTTAATTAAACAGAAATAGGTGGTTTACCTGGTAAGAGTTGGGGAAAAAAAAAAAAGTAGGTCATAATTTTGCTCACCAATAACTGCAATAAATAAAAAAAATTAAAATGTGACATTAAAAACATAAAAATTAGGAAGAGTAAAAATGTAGAGGTTTATAATACGTTAAAACTTAAATTCATATCAAATTAAAATAGACTGTTAGAAATATATGTTGTTATATGTAAGCCTTATGCTGACCACAAAGCAAAAACTTATAGTAGATACATAGAAGTAGACACGTAGAGAGGACTCTTAAGTAAACCATCAATAAATATTTTAAATGAAAATGGAAACACAACTATGAGCTCATAGATATAAATAGTTGATTGGTAATGGCCAGAAGTGGGGGTTGAAAGTGGGCAAAATGAGCAAACTTCAAAAGATACAAACTTTCCATTATAAAAAAAGCAATGGGGATGTATCTTACAGCATTGTGAGTATAGTTAATAGTACTGTATTACACATTTTAAAGTTTTTAAGAGAGTAGATCTTAAAGGTTCCCATCACAAGGGAAAAAAAATCTATAACTATATATGATGATGAATGTTAACAAGACATTGTGGTAATCATTTCAGTGTTTACAAATATCAAATCGTTATTCAGTATACCTGAAACTAATATAATGTTATAGGTTAGTTACAACTCAATAAAAATAAATAAATAAAAAGTGTCCACTATGGCAGGGATGCTAACTTATAATTATCATTATCACCACCTTTTGCAGGATTACCCCAGTGCTTACTTTTTTTAAAAGCTGATTTCTTTTTATAATGCACACTTGCATAGTATTTAAACAATAGCAATTAAGAGGTGAAACTAAAATGTGATTTGTGAAATAAACATGGTTGCAAAAATAAAAATAGGAAAAATATTAAACTAAGCTTCTGGGAGATATTTCTTAGATCATTTTTATACAAATATATATTTTCACTGAAAGTAAAGGATTCACTTTTATATGCTGTCCTAGCCATAAATGGTATTTTGACCAACTTTAGTAGACTGTTAGACATTTATTCTTTCTAGGAAAATGCTTTCAATATCTAAAGTATTTTTTAATCCAAAATTATATTTAACCTTGTTATTAATAAAACTTTTTGGATTAGAGATACTTCAACTGGCCAACTTTAATACAGTCAGCATTGAATAGGTTCAAGTAAAGTATGGTCTTACTATTTTGCTTTCTAGCTTCCTGAGAAGATAAATGGGTAATAATTTAAATATAGAAACAAGTTATTATTTTTAAACTAGAAGCCCGGTGCACGAAATTCGTGCACGGCGGGGGGTTGTCCCTCAGCCCAGCCTGTACCCTCTCCAATCTGGGACCCCTCGAGGGATGTCCAACTGCCCGTTTAGGCCCGGATCGGGCCTAAACGGGCAGTTGGACATCCCTCTCACAATCCAGGACTGCTGGCTCCCAACTGATCACCTGCCTGCCTTCCTGATTGCCCCTAACCACTTCTGCCTGCCAGCCTAATCACCCCCTAACCACTCCAATGCCAGCCTGGTTGATGCTTAACTGCCCCCCTGCCAGCCTGTTTGCCCCCAACTTCCCTCCTCTGCCAGCCTGGTCACCCCTAACTGCCCTCTCCTGCAGCGTTGATCACCTCCAACTGCCCTCCCTTGCAAGCCTCGTCCCTCTCAACTGCCCTCCCTTGCAGGCCGGGTGCCTCCCAACTGCCCTCTCCTGCTGGCCATCTTGTGGTGGCCATCTTGTGTCCACATGGGGGCAGGATCTTTGACCACATGGGGGCAGCTATATTGTGTGTTGCAGTGATGATCAATCTGCATAGTACTCTTTTATTAGATAGGATAGAGGCCTGGTGCACGGGTGGGGGCCAGCTGGTTTGCCCTGAAGGGTGTCCCGGATCAGGGTGGGGTTCCCTTGGGGCATGGGGTGGCCTGAGCAAGGGGCCTGTGGTGGTTTGCAGGCCAGCCACGCACCCTGGCGACCCAAGAGGAGGCCCTGATATCTGGAATTTTTTTCCTTCTACAATTGAAACTTTGTATCCTGGAGCGGAGCCAAGCCTGCTGTTTCCTCTGGGGCGGCAGCCATTTCTGTGGCAGTTAATTCACCTTCTACAATTGAAACTTTGTTGCCTTAAACGGGTGGGCCTGGCCAGGGTGTGTGGAAAGCTTTGCTTCCCCTGTTGCCGCCGACAACCCTGGCCTGCTCTCTCAAGCTCCATTCTGCCGCCATTTGTTTGAATTTGTTTACCTTCTATAATTGAAACTTTGTAGCTTGAGTGGAGGCTTAGGCCTGCAATGGCTATTGGAAAGCTTGGCTTGCTCTGTTACCTGGGAAACCTTGCTCTCTGTGGCTGTAGCCATCTTGGATTGGGGTTAATTTGCATACTCACCCTGATTGGCTGGTGGGCGTGGCTTATGCAGCGGAGTGATGGTTAATTTGCATATTACCATTTTATTAGAGAGGATGTTCTGTAGCCAAACACAAGACTTACTAGTTTTTTTTTCTGAGCAGATTTCTCCTCCACTAAGCTGCACATTCTCTTAGAGTAGCCTCATGCTTCTCTCCTTTTAGTTTCAAGCCTTTATAACCCTCCTTAGGTTAAGACAGAACGGCCCTATTTTGTTGTGGTAATCAGAGTGAATGAAAGAAACATCTGTAGGTTTCTTGTTGCTATCACAGTAATAACGTCTAGTAAGTACTTACATGATAAATCCTTTATTGAGAACTTTATATGTGTTGTGTCTTTTAATCCTCACCATAATACTATGAGAACAGTTCTATTACCAGCTATTAAATTTGTAATCATAAAGTATTGTAGAAGTTCTCAAATTAATGTAGGGATCATTTGTACCATCAATATTTTTAGCTTTTCTTTTCCCTCCTGTCTTCCCCCTCTTAGCATGTAAAGTGTTTTATTTATTTTTAATATATTTTTATTGATTTCAGAGAGAAAGGGAGAGAGAGAGAGAAACATTCATGATAAGAGAGATTCATTGATGGCTGCCTCCTGCATGCCCTCTGCTGGGGATTGAGCCTGAAACCTGAGCATGTGCCTCGACCTGGAATCAAACTGTCATCTCCTGGTTCATTGGTTGACACTCAACCACTGAGCTACAACGACTGGGCTATAAAGTGTTTTAAATAAACACTTCTACTAACTGAGCTTTTGCTCCTGTTCAGATTTCTGTGTAAAGCACCTGGGAAACAAAAGGTATCTTGGTATATATGTTATTTTCCTAAACTTTGTAAAATGCATCTCTTCAGAAAAGACTACTTGAATCAGTGCTCTAGTTAGCTCATGCCCCAATTACTGGACCAAACTCTTTGGGAGTTTGGAATATTTAATGAATCAACTGCAGGTCAGGCAGCAGGATAAATGAATAAGAGAAGCAAAGAAGCTGTGCTATCTGCTTACTGTAATTTAAAATATAAATGCACCTCACATAGGAGGAGGATGGATTCTAGAATTTGGACAAGTGATAGGACATTTACTGAGGAGTCATTTTGTGGGGTCTTGGAGAATGGTGCAATTTTGAGTTTGTTGACATGAAAGTTAATAGTAAAGGTTATTGTTGTTTTCCAACAAGTGTGGTCATCTTTTTTTTTAAATATTTTCTCTTCTTTTATTAATCCTCACTTGATGATATTTTCCCATTGATTTTTAGAGACAGTGGAAGGGAGAGGAAGAGACAGAGAGAAACATCGATGTGAGAGAGGCACACTGATTGGTTGCCTCCTTCACGCACCCCGACCAGGGCCGGGGAACCTGCCGCTGAGCTATGTGCTGTTGACCAGAATCAAACCCTGGACCCTTCAGTCTTCAGGCCAATGCTCTATCCACTGAGCCACACCGGCTGGGGCCAAGTGTGGTCACCTTTGTTTTGCAGTGCAAATGTAGCTCTCTTTATTGTACCTCCTGACCTAACTCACTTTCTTCAGCAGGTAAGTGGTGATGGTTTTCTGGCTGACGAGCAATGTGCCAGAGGGTTCTGCGTGGCAGGCGCATTTCCAGTTATGCAGGCAGCAGGTCATGCTAGGGCGGTCGCCAGATGCTGCGAGTCCTCTGGCTTAGAGACAGGGAGCTACTTGGAGCTGAGCTCCTGCGCTGTCTTAGGAAATGTCTCCTGCCCCCACAAGAACTTGAGAAGCAGAACTCCCTGGGGATGTCTGTGTCCCGTTCCTCACAGCTGGCTTTTCCTAGAGGCCATCCACGAACTTAGCCATTCTGGCTGGGATTCAGGACTCCCGAAACCTACTTCTAGCCTGCTTTTTTTATTTTGGGTTGAGAAATAACAGTCACAATGGAGCAATATCTGGGAGGGTTGGGCTTCTCTGCACCGTGCGTCAGTCCCCTTGCACCCTTAACCAGGCAGATGGGAGCCTTAGCAACTAAAGACCTGGGAACCCCCGTGGGTTCTCTGTAGTTTTGAAGCTCCAGAGTCAGGTTTTCTCTCAGTGCAGTTTCCTAAATTACTAATTACGCATTTTCTAATGACTTTGTGTTCTAATCTGTATTGCTTTTTGGCATACTGTTGGCCTCTTCAAAAGGAGAATGAACCTCTGTTTCTCCATATATAGTTTACGTGACAGGGATCTGATTCAGAGTGTATTTTCAAGCCTTCTAAGTCTTAGGAAGTGTTACTTGAGATTAGTCAAGATAAGACACATGCACAGCTGCATTTTTTTTAATTTTTTATTTTTTGCTCAAAACGGGGCTGTAGGTTATTCTCAGAACTCACTGCTCTTTGACTTCCCTGTACTCCATTGTTTAGTGTCTTTGTTCAAAGAAATTCAAGAGCAAGTCATACCACATCTTGAAAGAAGGAAACTAAAGAAATAGAGACGTGTTTAGACTAGAGCTGAGTTTACCCTGCAGAGAATTTTCTGTTGGCTCTTGGTCGGGGTTCCTTTTACTATAACAAACTGCTTTCCTCATCTTTTCCTGGTAGTTTTGGCCATATATGATTGGGTAAATCAGTTGGGGATCATTTCATTATTGAACTAACATGCTCTTAAAGAAATGAATCTTCACTCTCATTTTTACACACAGCATAGCCCCTTGGATTAGTCACAGATATTTTCGTCAGTCATCTGAGATGCTGTTTAGGTCCCAGTGGTGACCTTCATTGGTATTGGGAAGCTAGCAGCTGATTTCCAGATATACCCGCTATATGGCTTTAACACTGATGACCTTTTATAAAACCTAAAGATTTTGTTTGGGTTTGTGTCTGCAGTGATTCATAACTTTTTTTAAAAAAATAAACATCGTGCTGAGGATTTCCTTTCATGCTATTCTTTTTTTTTTTTTTCATCTACCCCCCTCCCCCAAATTTGCAGTAATTTTCCATCTTGTGCTGTGTTCTCCTCTCAGTCGCCCACTAAATTGTGCAGTTCTTGGTTGGCCCAATTTGGGACAGGGACCTTTTCCTAAAATCTGGTTGGTTTCTCAGAGGTTAAACGCTTTTGGCAAAAACTGCAAATGTGACTGAAGAAAACCATGAAAACTAAAAACTTCAGTAATGGGGCAAAGAATTATTTCAAACAATGAACTTCATGGATGTGGAGGAATCATCTTTTTTACAGTTTGTTCCTCTATTTAAGTCTTAGTTTGATAATTCTTATAATCCCGTCTTTGCTTCAAATAAAACCATCATTTTAATGCCTTTTATGTTTTTTGATTCTGCTGGGGGTGGTGGGGATGGTGGTGATAGAAACTGTAACAACTATTTTTTTCTTAGTTTATTTAACTTTTATTACCCCAAGTCACAAATAAGCTACTCTTTCTAGAACACAGATGAAAAGAAAGATGTTTCTGACAAGAAATGAAAAGTCAGATTATTGATTTGATATTAGGGATTCATTTTTTTTTCTTTTTGGTTGTTATATTGAGGTGTTTTTCTACTTATAAAGTACAGGAAATAAAAGTTTTTGGTAGATGTTTCTGTAAATGCACCTTGTTTCGTATCACTTTAATCTCTAGAATGCATTTTGGTTTGTGGTGTTTTTAGGGGCCTGTTAATAGATTTGGTTTTTCAGAGTAACCCAAAGTGCTTTTCCAGTAAATTACATAGGAGGTGTGTTTAGGTGAGTTGTCTATTTTTTGTAAGTTTTAATATTTACATAAAGAGCTTATTATTTTGAGACCTCTGTCATTTCATCACTCTAGTTTTGCCACTAGAGTTCCTATGTAATTGCAACATTGTTCTTGTTCATATAACTATAGGCCTTAATTTTTATATTTTAATAAGACAGAATTCTTTCTTTTGATTGTGACATCTCTTTCTCATGTCTGTTTTGACAATGTGACTGGCAGCAATTCATCAACTTTACTCTTACTTGTTGAAGGTTAACATTTACTATCAACTCTTCATTAAAACTGAAATTCAAAATCACCTTTAGAAAGGAAAGGGACTTGACTCAAGGCCAAAAACAAATCAGCAAGACAAATCAGAATGTTTTGGATTTATAACTGATGCCCCCCCAGGAAGATTAAGTGAGTATTAGGAGTGACCCCTCCCACCAAGTGGCAGCTGCTACTTATTGCCTCTATGACTTGGATAAATTTCCTAAATTTCCTATAAGTCTTTCTTGGTATTGCTAAAATGGGGATAACTGCTTCTTAGGAATATTATTAGAATTGAATAAATTAATATTTATAATGACAGAGTTCAGTATAAAGTAAGTTTCTTAAATAGTTTTGTGTTTTTTTAATGAATGAGTGATGAAAACATCACTGCCCCAAGATAACACCTATGTTAATTCTGACAACAGCCAGTAAATACTTTTTCTTCATTAATGCTAGGCTTCCCATGTATGTAAAACCATCACTCATACCTATTAGTTATAGAAATCATGTGTTATAGGAGACAGGCTAGAAAAGGTATGTTTGATCTATTTAGAGCTAAGAACTTTTTAAAATTTTTCTTTGTTTACTAAAAATACAAAGACAGTAACAGACTAAATTAACTTGTAGATATTGTTGGCTAAATGTAGTAGTTTGGAGAGATTTTATTCTTGGCTTAGGACTTCTGATTTCTGTGTGACAACTGTCATTATTGTCTACAATCTGGAAGATATTTTAATTTTCAAAGGAATATAGCCTATGAATGGAATGAGTTGTTTAGTTTGGAATGCCAATTCCACCTCTCTTCATCCGAGACTGTTGATTTCGCACCAGTAACACTCATTCTGTTCCTCCTGATTACTTACTAGTGTCTTCTCCCTTTCTGAATATAGGTGTGGCTGGACTCCCTTGTTTTGAATCAGACACAAAAACTTTTTATTTCTTTAGGCTACCAAATCTTATCATTGCCTCCTCTTCTTCTCACTAATTTCCCAGACTTGTCCATCTGCCACTTCACTTCTGCAGACATCCAACCCCATATCTCCAGCTAATTACAAGACAATTTGGATTTCTATTGATAACTTCAATTTCTCACGGTCTAAAAATTAATTCATCTGTCTCTTGTCATTCTAACTGAAAAAGCCACATACTGAGAAAGGACAATCATATTTGACAAAAGTATGATATCTTGAATATTAAAAACTTTACAAATCAATAAGGAAAAAAAGAGGCAAATCAATAGAAAAGTGAGTGGAAAGCATGAACACTGAACAGCCATTTCAAAGAAGAGGAAACATGAATGGCACGGAAACATGAAAAGGTGTCCAAACTTAGTAGTAAGTAAGGAAAACCTCAGTGGGACACCTGTTCATACTCAGCTAATTGGCATGTATGAAATTATGACAGTGTCAAAGATTGGTGAGGATATGCACCCGTGAGCATTTTCATACTTGATTGGTGGGGATAAATTTTGGAGCAGTCATTTGGAAACAAATTTGGAATTACCTAATAAGATTAAACATATGCCCATCCTGTGACCCAGCCATTATCCTGCTACTTATTCAGCATTCATGCTCTAAGAGACTTGCACAGAACTGTTTCAAACAGTCATGTTTAGAATACCAAAACACTGGAAATGACCAAATATTCATAAATAGTATGATGGATAAATCAATGATGGTGCATTAAATCAATGGAATGCTATACACCTGGAAAATAGGTGGACTAAAGCTACATTAATCAACAAGGGTAAATCTGAAACACATACTTTTGAACAAAAATGCTACTCATTTTTGTGTCGTTTTAAAATTACTCAGTTAAAGGTTCTTCAGCGTCAGTTTTTGTAGCCTCCCTCTTTCAGTCTTGAAATACAGCATTCAGCAGAGGAAAAGAAAGTTAAGATCAGAAGTGTGGCTTACTGCCCGTTCAACACTATTTTCATAATAATAATAATAATACTGGTATTAGGATAAAAGTTTATAAAGAGATAAACCACAGACACGCTCTAGAAACCCAGTACTTTCCAAGGTTATGAATGTGGATTCATGTGGGTGCTTTCCACGTTCTCCTGATTTGATCGGCTTCTACTAAAACATCAGGGAAGATGGAGAGAAACCTGCAGACCCTTACAACTCTGTGATCTTTTTCCAGTTGTTCTACAGACCATTGTATGTCAGAGTGGGCCCAGGAATGAAAGGAAAGATTGTTGCATTCTTTGAAGCCTTAGATTCTACAAACAGCTCTGGAGTTTCTCTTTTGAATTCTTTTCGGACCCTCCTACTTTGCCATCTGGCATTTAGAATATGACCTTGTGTTTGCACATTCCCCACTTTTACAAAGTTGGAGACTCTCTATGAAGTTAGAGACTATAGAGAAACGGATATATTCAAGGAGTTGCGGAGCTTATTATGGGATGATCACGCAGTTTCCTGAAACTCCTCAGAGGCACTCAGTTTTCAAGCCAAGACTGAAACACAGTGGGTGTGACTGGGATGGGGTGGGGCGGCTCCGCATTGCTGCTGCTGCTGCAAGCAGAATGCCCTCCTCAAGCTCGCATTGTGTATAAAATACAGAAAAAGCGAAACACAATACCAACCGACAACAACACTCAAACCCTGGAAATAGTCCTGGTAAAATTTGACAAGTATTTCTGAAATTGGAAAAAGGTCTTATAACATTGGTCTTAAATAATTTTATGACGCATGTTAAAGTCTTCCAGAAATAGAAAATTTCTTCAACTGCTCCTCTCACTTGCCACTAAATTCTACAGCAGCGATTTTTAACCGGTATGCTGGAAGAATTTTTAAAACATGCAATACCTGACTATTTAGTCAGGGGCACTGACCTTTTTTCCCTTAGATTGTAAAAAAAAATAAAAAATAAAATGACGACAACAACCAACACAACAATAGCTGTCCAGTGTGAATGAATCAAAAATGAATCAAAATCATACTTATTTTTTTATCAGGTCAGCAAAAAAATATATTTGTTGGTGTGCAGCAGAAATTTAGTAATTAGTTTATGTAAGCTATGACATGAAAAAGCTTGAAAACCACTATTCTAAAGGAAAGAAGTTTAGAATATGGGGTACTAAATCTCTAGATTATGATCTCTTTGATTTCTTGCCTTTTTATATCAGTTTGTGAAGTTTGCTAAAGATTGTTTTAAAGAGGGATTATTAGCGATGTCTCAGGAAATAATAGAAATGCAAGGTCCGTTGCCACACTGGAGTGGGAAAGCAGTGTCACTGTGTCGTCGTTCACCCTTGTTAAGGGACAAATCTTTGTTAGAAATAGGCAGAAGAACTTGGATTCCAGGAACAATGGTTGCACCTAAACAGAAGTCTCAGTTTTTCTTTAGTTCTTGTGAAACTAAAAATATTTGATACCATGAAATTGGGTCAGTTTTATTGGCAAGTAAAGCATGCTGATCCCAGCTTAATAGATTCCAATTTAACTATTGATTCAATTATTCAATAACATACTGAATATGTCTTTTTTCTCCCAATTTTTGGAGCAGGTCAGTGGAGCAGTTGAAGGAATTTTCTTTTTCTGAAAGACTTCAATGTCATGGGATCATTCTAGCCTATGTTATAGAGAGCAGTAGGATATAGGGAAGATGGATATACAGAAAGGGGAACCTAGTACCAAGGATTGTTGCATAGTGTGTGACAGTAATAATCTCACCCACATCCACTCGTGCATGTATAGACAGCTACAACCTTTTCTTTTTTTTTCTCATATGGAGTATTAGTTCTAAAGATCATTCATGTAGAATTGAACTTAAGTTTATTTTTGAGCTTTCAGCCTACAAAAGACTTCTAGGAAAGCATATCATTGGGTTCTGGGTTACTTATTTTGACCGAGTTATTATTCAGCCTATTGATTTATATATGTTGTGTTCCTCCTTTTTCCCCACTCTGCGGTCTCTTCCCAATTGAAAATGAAGATTGCTGTGTCCACTGTATCCTGGCCTGCTTGTTCTGTGAATTCCTGACCCTCTGCAACATTGTCCTGGGACAAGCTTCCTGTGGCGTCTGTGCCTCAGAAGCCTGCTGCTGCTGCTGCGGAGAGGAAATGGGCGATGACTGTAACTGCCCTTGTGACATGGACTGTGGCATCATGGACGCCTGTTGTGAATCATCAGACTGTTTGGAAATCTGTATGGAATGCTGTGGGATTTGTTTTCCTTCATAAATATTTATCTTTTGTTTGTGTTAAAACTGGAGAGTGTTTTAAATTTTCCTTTTAAGGAAGAAAAAAAAGCACATGGTAAGAATTCATGAAACAAGCAACCTAGTATTTGCACTGTTAACTCATTTCTGTAATCTCTGAAAGCCTTTTGCCCCCTCTAACCAAATCTACATGGTTTAATATGTGAAATTGTAGCTACTTTTAAACTCTTTAGTAGGACTCAATGACTAAGGGACATTTTGACCAAAAACAAACAAACAAAAAAAAAAAAAACCCCAAAAAACAACTAAATATTTCCTCCTTTTCATACATATTTCTATTTCTTTTAATCATTTTCAGAAGGCTTTTGCTCCAAATGTGTTATTTCTTTGTGGGTATTAAAAGCAGACTAATTTTGATGTGCATCTATTAATGGTTAACAGTAGACATTTTTACTTTAAAGTAAACTTTGGGAAACAAATCCAAATAGTAGTTGGGCGCCCCAAGTTTATCTTGATGCTCTGTTCTCCACTTTCTGCATTTGCTCACAGACATTGAGTGCCTACTGTGTGCCATCTGCTGAGATGCAGAGATGGCTGTTATTCAGTTTCCACCCACGAGAGAATAGAGTTTGTGGAGGAAAGAGACCTGTAAAAATGAACCACAAGGCATGCTGTGGGGATTATGAGAGAGAGAAACTCAAAAGGATATGGGAATGCAATACAAAGAAAAGAACAACTAATATCTGCTGGAATGTTCAGAAAGGTTCAAGGAGAATGTGACATTTGAGGAAGCCTCTTAGAATGAGTGATTCATCTGCTGCTGGGATGAATTATTTGAATTCAGGGCAAAGTTTTAGGTGAATAGCCTGCACTGTGTATTTTTAAGCAGTTAAAGAAAAAAAAGACCTTAAGTATGTATTTTCTTTAGTTGTAAAACCTATAACTTTAAAAAAAAACACTATAAAATTTAACTAAAATATACATTTTTTACATTAATTTAAAAGTTATGATAAAGTTTTGAATAAAAACAGAAGGCCTTATTTAAAAACCATATTTTCTAAAGAATGTGAAATGCTTTTGACAAATTGCATTTAAATTAGGAGATTTTTAATATTAAACTCCCAGTATTTTTGTTTTGATTTATTCAAAAGCTTTCTTTTTTTTTTTTTTTTTTTAACTTGAGAATTGTGTTGTTTTCTAAGGAGGTTCATGGGGGTTTTTTTTGGTTTGTTTCTTAAGCAATGTTGTATTTTATAAACAGCAAGCCCTTCTTCCAATGCAGTGGGAGTCTCGACATCCACTACTGTGATCAGCTTCAGTATTGTGATTTTATGTAAAATTAAACGAACATGGCAGGTTATGAAACCTTAAGTGTACCGAAATAAGTCAATTACAAGACGGAGTATATTGCTATTGAGATAGAGACTGTGTTGGGCAGATAAAAGGAAGAGGAAATGTTCACACTACGTAGTCTCCTACATTTGATCTTCCTGAAGTTGTAGTTTGGTTTGATGTAGTGTCATTTCTTGTAGAAATTTTGAAAATATACTTTGGATTAATAGTTATTTTCAATTTTTCTGGTTGAATATCAAATTAAGAGTAAAAACAAGTGCATATTTTTAGGAAGCTTTTAAGCAAACCTAGCCTTTTCAGAGAAATTTTAAATCTAAAGCATGGCAGTGCTACCTATGGTTTTTCTAGTTTCTACTTATATATTTACCTAGGCTTAAAAAGTAGTTGACTCCCTCGTTTACACACATACACACACTCACAACTTTAAAGTGCCTGGTTTAAATAGAATTCTAGTAAACATCTGTCTTTCTCTTCCTTGACTTTCTCTTCCTTGTGTTTTAGTTGTTACATCAAATATAAGAACATCTTAGTAACCAGAATCTGAATCTTTACATGTACCCAGAGTTACCTTAGGCATATACCATATTAGGATGTGTGCCATCTGTGTATTGACCTATAGAGCCTTCGAATGATCTAAAATTATTAAAATATTTCACTTTTTATCCTGCAAAATTTTTCAACCAAGTGGTTCGTCTCATACTTAAATATATTCTGCTACTATTTGCAGTAAAAATATTAGCACTTTTAAAATAATGTTTCTCTGTAACAGAGAACACTAATAGAATCTTTTTTTCATATTTGTACCCACAGTACTTTTCCTCTGTTGTGTACTTTGCAGTCATTCCATAAAGTACCTGGTGTTACTAGGGAAATTACTGGGCCACATTTCCCTGGCACTCCTAGGAGTGGGGTTCTTGGGTACCTCTGCAATGAGCATGTTCAGGAGCCCCCACAGAAGAATGAGATGTGGGAAAAGGCTCTATTTGCAGGGAGTTACGTTCCTTGGGCTCCAAAGTTCCCATGTGCTTAAGCCAGTCCTGAGAAAGGTGCCGCTAGGGTCTTATTCGACCCAACAACGTCCGTGTTGCAGCTGATTCCGGCAGAGCATCAGGCTGGTTAGAGTCCGTTAGTCCATGGGGAGCCCACATGGCCATGGACCACGTGGGCGAGTGCAGGGAAATGGCTCTCTGCACAGGGGTCAGGCACAAACAGCAAGCAAGGGAGGCACACGAGGAAACTCCCTTTGTCTAGGAGTATAACTATTCAGGTCTCACGCCTTTGCTGTGGCCATTCCTGTTCTGGCCACTGACTCTCTTCCAGGTGTGACTGACAGCTAAGCACCTCCCCATGTCACCCAGACCTCCCAGACCTCCCTGGGCATGCATCCAAACTGCCTTTGTTCAGTCCCTTCCCTCTTTGATCTTCGGGGAACACACTTGGAGAGTGTTAAATGACAGCTTCCTAGTAAAGCTTTACTAGTATAAATGGCATGCCTATATCATCTAGTCTTCCCTTAACTCCTTTCCTATTAAATAATTACAATGGTATCACTTGTATTACTTTTTAAAAAACAAATGGGAAACAAATCAAAGTAGGCAATTGTGAAAATAATTTCAATATATTTTAGAATTTCTGTATGTAACATGTGTTGTTGAAGTATATGGCCGTTGTGACTAAGTGATATAGTTTACAGTTATAGACTCAGTCTCTTTTTAAATGTAGAAACAATCTCATTTTTAAACTTGACCTGTATTATTCTGAATACATTATTTTGAAATAAAAATAGGACCTCTTTCTTGTGCTTTAGAATATTTTGTAGATATGTTCTGTTCTATGTAATTGATATGTTAATTGCTATTTGAAAAAGTTCAACTGTAATTTTAAAACCTGAGGCTTTTATCATGTTCATTGCCTTTTTGAAGATTTTCTAGTCTCCTTATGTAAATCACACCCATAATGAACTATGAAAAATATCAGTTCAGCTTATACTGCACATCACAGTTGACATATTGATTTCAAAACATAGTATTCCATAATAGGTCAAAATGCAAGTTTTGTATCTTTTTTTAAAAAGTAACTTGTTTTTATATGTTTGTTTTGAGATTATCTCTCAACTTCTAAAAATTAACGTGGTGTTTTTTTTTTTAATTCTCACCCAAAGATATTTTTCCATTGATTGTTAGAGAGAGGGAAAGAGAGAGAGAAATAGAGAAACACATCAATTGGTTGCCTCTTGCATAAACCCTGAGGAGCCTGCAAGTGAGGTACATGCCCTTGACCGGAATCGAACCCAGGACCCTTCAGTCCACAGGCTGACGCTCTATCCACTAAGCCAAACCAGCTAGGGCATGGTAATTTTTTACATTGCTTAGATTAAACATGAACATTCTATGAAGTTAGGTATTAGATTTAATGAATTTTACCCAAAAGTAAATCATCAGAAATATTCTCATTTAGGGTTTTCAGTTGTCACAATTTTTAAATAGTAGGACTTTTTTTTTTTTTTTTACAGTTAGTATTTAACCTCTCCAAAATTACATAGGAGAAGGCTTTTAATGTCAAAATATAATAATTTTGTTTTTGTGTCCTTACAGTATATCAACTATATTCATTTTCTTTACCCGAAGAAGTTGTTTCTCTGAACAGTTCAAGGAGTAACCAAGGAAACCTTAGGAAATAGCATCTCATTTTTTATCCACACAAACCCTATCAGTGCCCTAGATCCTAATGCTATAAACGTCAGAGTCACTGCCTAAAACAAATAAGACTCAAGTCCAGAGGATTGATGGCTTACTCTCTTGAATTTCAGTTTAAATGCTTAGATTTACCCAACCACCTGATGAATAAGTTTATTTATTAATAATATTAATTTTCAAATTATTCAATGCCTTTATGCCCTTTACAATTACTTGTGATTTGTAGGTCTGTAGGTTTGTTTCACCTAATCTGTCAGGCATGATAAAATTTCATCAAGTACTAAAATAGCAATTTTTCTCTTCCTCTACACTAATGTAACCAAGCATACCGTTTTTGTTTTCAAAGGCGGTAAATATATTGATAGGTTTATTCCACACTGTATTTATATTGTTAAATCAAAGATTAGTTACTACAAGGAGAGTCCTTTTAACCATTCCCGTGGCCCACTATAAGCAGGAACATTTTAGTGGCTTTTCTCTAGGCACCTCAGGAGAGTCCTGTCACCCTCAGGAGGTTTCACACCATGGAAGAAGTGTGGCGCACCCCATGAGAAAATTCTCAGTTTCAACAGTGACGCTACTAATATTTACTTGCTTATTTAAGATTACTTGTCGAGATTTTGGTTAAAATGGAAGGGGTTGTGGAGAAGGGATGACATTTGGATCAGCCCTAATGTGGAGGGTTCTTTTTTTTTTCTTTTCTCTCTCCCAAAACTATCACTGATGACTAAATCTACCATGTATCTTCATGTCACAAAATCCCCAAGTGAACGACGGCTGCTCTCTCTACTTTAAAGGACTGGGAATGAAAGTATTGTATAAACGATCAAGTTTTAATGAAGGCAGTAGTTAATCTGGAGGTGAAAGGAATATAAGAAAAGCTACAGCCCAGCCCCACCTAGAAAGCAGGATCTTCAGGCAAGCGGAAATCTGTGCCGGCCCATTCTGTATTGAACTGGGACAACAGTGTGACATTTTCCACAGGGGCTACAGCCCAAGCTGTCAGATGTCAGCATGAGTAGCTTCCAACTGACTTTGGCTACTAGTTCTAGTCCCATTGTTTGTTTGGCTGTTATGTCCTCTAGCCCTTCCTTACCTTGGTGCTCACTATGGGATTCCTGATTTAGTTGTGAGGTGACCATGAAGAAATAAGTTTAGATAACCATCCTTTGGCCCATTCCTAATGAGTATGGATATATGTGTTAAAGAAAATGTATAGCTCTGCAATCAAGTGTTCAGTTCCAGGAAGATCTTTGTGTGAGTTTAGGTTGAGAATGTAATTTTTAGGAAAATGGTGAAAAGCAAATTCAAACAAATTCTAAGTTTAGCTTGGGAATTGAAAAGGTTCTTTAAGTTCTGTCTGATGCATAAAGGGATAGGAAGCAAAGGAATTGCGTTCCAAAGCCAAGAAAGAGAGTGTACAAAGGCAGCTGATTCACTTGACATAGTTCATAGCTTTTGGCGAAGGAATAAAAGCCTGTTGAGCAGGGAACCCAAAGATCTCATTATAGGATGAAGCAAAGCCATATTAAAGCTTGTGCACTAGTAACTATGTCTAAAAACAGCCTGCTGTTTTATATTGAACCAATACATTTCTTAACCTGGTAGGTTGCTGTGTAAAGATGTACAGTGCCTGTCTGCTGGTTGCGATGCCAATTACAGACGTGGTTGAGTGGTGTCAAACACCTACAAATAGTTAGGCTCTCAAGCACTCTAGAGTGAAACAAAAGTTTTAAAATGTCATCTCAAAACCTCGAAAGCACAGTGCATGCTGTGTGTCTGACTCTTAAGAGTCCTGAGATCACCTTTATTACATAATTTAATGTGGATCCCTCAATCAGAATGCACAGTTCTTTCAAGGATGTGAACAGTGAGTGAGAGATGAGGAGAATACCTTTCAAAAGTAACAACTTCAGATGACAAGGCATCTGTGATCAGCTCTGCAGGAACTGTGTTTTACTGCTATTGAGGCGAAGGAGGGAAATACCCATGAACACATGTTGTATTAGATTTTGTTAGATCATCAAAAAGAATAATTGGGCATATTTACACAATTACACTTCAGTAAACTAATATACCAACTTAACTGTAATACATATTCTGGTAAAAGGACGTTAAATTGCAACCCCGAAACAATTTGGCTGCTAAGGACTTTTCAACCTAATTATTCAGACATTAATGAATAAAATTAAGAAAACGAAGCAATGCTGAGAATCAGAACTACAGATTAGTTAAAGCAAAGATATGCAATGCATAACAGAATTAAAGCTTTTCTTTTATTCAAACTCAGTGCTTAAAAAAAGAACAAATCCATCATATTGAAATTTGACTTGTAGGTTGACATTAAAAATAATATGAGTAGAATTTTCAGTGGGGTAAGCACAAAACTAGTTCAAGTTGTGTCACTCTCAATTACTGTACTCAGGTGGTATGCCCATTAAAATTCCCACTTGTGGGTTTCGCTCACTATGCAAATGGGATCATTACCTGGAGAATTTAATTGGTTATGACACTGGGAGTAAAACTTTTCCTTTCAAAATAAACCTACTTACACACATTTTCACTAGAAATTTCATATATATATATATTTGTATTGTTTTCCTCTCTAAATATTTACTAAAATTAGACTCCTTCCTCAATTTTCACAAATATTGTAAAGTGGATCCAAATTAATTTGAAATAATTTTGTTTGTCTATGAGGCTAGTTGAAATGAATCTTTTGTAAGTCATACTATCAAAATATTATAAAAATCTTTTTATCTTTCACACCACCCATCACACACAGGTACATTTTCCTGTAAAGGTTTTCATCATTTAATAGCATACATTTTTTTTCATAGTACTTCTAAATACTTGATTCAAGAGGCTTCTTTCATTTTTCTCTTTTCATTTTTGTCCCTTTAAAAAACAATTAAAGAGCTAAGCTGTTCTCTTGGAAGTATTATAGATAGATAGATAGATAGATAGATAGATAGATAGATAGATAGATAGATGATAGATAGATAGATAGAGCGAGAGATAGAGAGATATAGAGATATAGATATAATATTGCTGAGGAGCCATGTCTATAACACTTGCAAGGTCTTTATATGCACTGATAAGATGGGATAATGAAATTAAGCTGATCGTCAGAATTAGTTCTAAAGACACTTCCACCATAAGCCTTGATACAACTGAATTTAAAGAGCACAAGCAACTAGACTTACTGGGGTGATCACTTCTTAGGATATATAAATGTCTAATCACTATGTTATATGCCTGAAACTAATATCAGATGTCAACTGTAACTGAAAAATAAATTTAAAATACATATATGTTTTTATTGATTTTTAGAGAGAGAAAAAGGGAGAGGAAGAGAGAGATAGAAATATCATTCATCAGCCTCCTGCATTCCCCCTATTGGGGATCAAGCCTGCAACCTGGGCATGTGTCCTGACTGGAATTGAACCAGTGACCTCTTGGTTCATAGGTCGACGCTCAACTGCTGAGCCATACCGGTCTGGCTGAAAAATAAATTTTTAAAAATAAAGAGAACAGACAACAAATCAGTGTGAAAGTATAGCTCTCCATACACCTGTTATCTGTTTCCATTGATTATGGTGATTTCAACTGGAGAAAATCTAAGTTTATAGCTACCCTAACAAGAATATTGATAATGGCTTGAATGTACAATGAACACTGAAATTACAGTGTGGTTTAGTGGATATTAAATTGGGCCACCAGAAATTTAGTTCCTAGAAACAGACTCTACCAGCACTTCCCAGAGTTAACTTGAAGTAGGGACAAGATTGCCGTAAGTACTAAAGATATAATCTCAGGGAAGCATGAACGATTTCTTGAAAGAGAGAGCTATGCAGTCTAAATTGTTATGACTATACCAAGTTGTATGACAAGTATATATGCTTTATCACTAGTTTACCTGGGCCTAAAGATATTTTCCTTCAATGTAAAAAGGAATCTTTAAAAAGCATAGAAAAAATAATTTGAAGGGTTATAGAAGAAGAAATACTAGAAATTCACAACCCTACCATTGGGCAGGATTTTCAACATCTGTAACTATGGGACATTTCCTATAGAATATCAAATATGGGTCCAAGTCTCTAACATTCAATTTTCTATGATATTTCTAATTGTGCCCAGAGGATAAAAAGGAGTTGGCACATCCAATAAATATAATCATTTACATGCACGAAGTTCCCTTTGAAGTTAATAGGACCTATGGAAAGGGGAATATGCACCACGCAAACAGGGTTCAGTAGAATCTAGTTCTTTCTTTTTAATATGCAGCGATATTGCAACACATTGGGATTTTCTTACTGCTTATCTCCTCTTTGTATGTGACGTTTAAGCTGGAGTTAAGTGAAGTGCTCCATGTGTAGAGGAAAGATAGTCAAAAAGAGAGGATGTGGTGATTGGCAAACATACTCAGAGACCAGCTTTATAAGATAGCATCCAAAAGTGATAGTGCTTGACGTTTGTAGAGCTTGTTTAACTTTTCAAAAGGAAACTATATCCATTTTCTTATTTGATCTTCACAGCCCTATGATTCATCTAGCTTATATATTTTTACTTCCATTTTACAGATGAAAAAACTGGGACAGATTGTGTAAGTCCATTTCCTAAAGTAACACAGTTCCTGATAGACCCAAGAGACCTGATTTTTATTCCCACATCTTTCCATTAGAATAGTATACTTCTTAAGTTATCTCACATATAACTTATTATAATTAATAGATTTAATCACATCTGCTCACCTTGAAGCTGGGGTGGGGGCATGTGGATCTAAAGTCTCACCTCCCATCATTCCTACCTTGAGTGGGTATCCTGGTTTGGGCTCTTAGGGAGACTAAAATCATAGCTACTGTGCTACTTATCTCATTGAATGCATTGACCCAAAAGCCAATTAACCCGCAGTTTCTCTCTGCCCTATGCTTACTTATCCATGACTTGTTTGTTTGTTGTTGTTTTGTTTTGTTTTCAAGCTGGATGTGGAGCCAAGAGTTAGATAGTCTTCCCAAGACTGTTTGCTGATCGTTGTCCACTTCTCCCTACAGACTGGCCCTCTGTCTCTGCCTGCTTTGTGCCCGGCTCCTGTGCATTCTGCTTTCCAGGTGGCTTTAGCTGATGGCAAGTACTGACAGGACATCAGAAGGTGGGAGGGAGGATAGAGCGAAGTCAAAGTATCACTTCCTACCCCCTCCCTGCCAGGCAGTGACTTCTCACAGCTCCATTCCTGCACAGGAGGTGCTCCTGCTCAGTGGGCCCTCTCCACAGCCCCAGCTCCTGCTCTTGCCCCTTTGGGCACAGAGAAGTTTCCCACCGAGGCTGGGTCGCGGCACTTCACATCCCCTTTTGGCTACCTTCAGGTTGATTGTTCCTCTGTAAGCAGTCCTTTCCATTAAACGCTCCTCAGTTAAGCCCTTTGTTTCCCGCCATTGCTCTGATTCGCGACGAGGTAGTAAGGAAGACCGAGTTTGTGTGTACACAAATGTACATGTTGTCTGAATCCAATCTTCTTACCATGTATTTCTAAGATGTATTAAAATAATGGAAATCCTGGTGGTCTCCTAGATGCTTGTCTCTATAACATGAACAGTTAGTCAAATCTAGTATCACAAGAACTACGCTAGACACTCCAGAAATTTGCTTAGCAATTACAGTTTTGATGCTCACACATTTCTGTGCTAAGATTGAACACTGTAACAAGTTGGGGTTGGGAGAGGGAAGGAAAGAGGGTATCCAAAATTTATGACTGAGTTTACAAAGCTTTGGGATCCCTAGAGATGATGAGGTTTTCTTTGCTCTCTACAACCTGAAATGATTCAACCATCATAATCACCATAAGCAGTCCCATAGTAGAAAATTGAGCCTGGATATTAATCCTTCCATATGAATGTAACCAGTAGAAATAAAACAATTTATTATGACATCTATATGCCTTTAGAGTTTAATAGTTCTACATAGTTCTAGGCTTAAGTAAGTCCAGTATCAACCTTAGACATCCAGTTCAACACTAAGCTAGTAAACTGACACTATTTTAATTGACATCTCAAATATTCAATCAGTTAGTCAATGAGCAGTTACTAGTCACCTTTTTGTGTCATACCATATGCTGGGACTAATGATATCAAGGTGTCCATTGATGAGTTCTCATTTTACAGGGGAAAGAGAAAGAGAGAGAGAGAGAGAGAGAGAGAGAGAGAGAGAGAGAGAGAGAAGAGAGAATGCACACTGGTTTGATAGAATTAAAGAGTTTGTAATAGAGACAGGTATACTTGTTATGAGAACAAAGAAGTGAGAGTAAACAAGGCTTGCCTTCTTAAGAGGCAAGAAGGTTTCCCAGAAGAAGTATACATTCAAGCTGGGATTTGGAAAAGAATAATATTTATTTGTACATTTCGAAATTGCAGTACTCTGGGGAAGGACAGAGAGGAGAGAGTGATGGGAAGAAGCAGAACCAAGTATAACAAGGCGGTACCACGAGTGCCTTGCTGACAGCTCCTGAGCTCTAACGTGTAGGCAATGCAAAGCCTTCTGAGAATGATCATCAAGGAAGTGGTGAGATCAGATTTATATCTTGATAGGGGCAGTGGTATGAATGATAGACAAGTGGGGATTAAGAATAAACTTGGGCAGGCAGTAGAAAGATGGTGCATTCATTTACACAAAAGATGGTGATGGAAGGAGATGACTTGGGGTAGTGAACACACGATCCAATATGCAGATGTATGATAGAATCGTACAACTGAAACCTATATATATTCACTAAACAATGTCACACCAATAAATGCAATAAAAAAGAAGCGGAGCAAAAAAACATATAAATTGATAAGTTAAATTCAAAAAAATTGTGAGGACCTAAAGTAAGGCACTGACTATAAGGGCAGATGGAGGAGGGAGAAGTAAATTAAACCCATTTCTGGAAGGAAAATGACAAATGACCGAGGAGAATGGGCATGTTAAATGTGCCTAGTGTTTGCACACAAAACAAGCTATGTATGTTAAATAAAAGTAAAGTTTAGAGAAATTTTAAAGTACATTTATATTTCAGGCCACAAATGCTATGGTTTTATTAAGCGAGATAATGAACCTGAAAGACCCTGTAAACAGTTTCATCAATATTAGGAAACCTCATCAGTGTTCCATTTAGGACTTACACGGTGGGAGTAGCAGTATACATGGTGTTCAGATGGGTAAACTAGTAGGACACATGCAGGGCAAAATCTTCTAGCTCTCTACTATGCTAGGGATGTATGCTAATATATGTAAGCCAGGGGGTGGAGGAAAGAACTGAGGAAAAACAGGAGAAAAAGACATACACAAAGGATTTCCAGAGTATCTGGCATATTAAAGGTGTTCATTTATTTGTTGAATTAATTCATGAATATAAAAATGAATGAATATATACATATATGCATATATATATAATGAAAAACTTAATGTGTAAAATTAGATATGTATTACTACAACACACTAGTTAGCAATTAGCATAATAACTAAAAAAGAAGAGAAATCTCCACTGCACTATAATCACAATGGTTTGATCATTTTCAAGAAAATGGACAGATCACTAATCAGTTACTGATTACTGAGTTTTTCTCTAATTGGCTTAGTAAGCAAGTCCAGTCCAGTCACAAGTCTTAGGTAATGTATGACCTAAATCTCTTTGGTTGGCCTCCAGCCGCTCTGAAACACTGAGTAAATCTTACAAAGTTGTATTTTGTCAGCCTTTGTCTTTTTGCGCCACCGGATTCAAATTTTCAACTGGGCATGTTCCCAGTTTTGCGTTAGTCTGCGAGGGTGTTTACTGGTCCCAAGAGGTTGGCTAATTTGTCCTAAGTTCTGTGCATCACACATCATGCTTCTTTGGTTCTAATAAAATGACCCAATCCTACTTTAACAATTTTATTTTATTTTTTTAAAAGCAAAAGGATTATAGAATGAAATTCTATTTTCTTAAAAAATATTTATGTTAAAATATAAATATTTAAATTCACATTGCAAGTACTAATAAAAATTTAAAGAGGTCTTTAAAATATCTGTTCACAGCAAGAATAATAAGGGAGAAGGGGAGCCACCAGGGCAAAAGGAAGCCACATGGGTTCTTTTTGTTCCTACTGGTAGAGGCTGGTGCAATGCAACTGCCCAGACAGAACTCTGATTTGCATCTGGCAACTGAATCATAAAATATGAGCTGTGGGCTTTTATCTGTTCATGAAACTATTTCTTAATTGTTGAAAGTATGGAGGACAAGGTGATGGAAATTCAAAGCATAATATGAAAACTTAAATTGGCCAGATTTTTAAAATGTTGTCTATTCTGATTCCTTGAGTGTTTTATTTTTAGTGAATGAACATATCTTAGAATAAGGAAGTCATGTGCTGAGCTTTTCATATATTATGAAGTCAAAAGGTTGCCATTCATCTGGATTACATTTTTGTACACTTTTTTAGTTTCTTTGACCTAAAATATGACAATTGTAGTGAAGTATATAGATGGTATATATAATTAGCCAGACATTATCCCCAAACCTACCTGTTTTAAAATGTTTCAGTGTGCAGTGTTGGTATTTTGATCATTTCTTCTTTAAAGAAGAAAGTTCAAGAGAAGTACCATATGATTTCACTAATGTGTAGAATGTAAAAAACAGACAATAAATCCTGAACAAACAAAACAAACCAGACTGATAGGCAAATAGAACAAACTGGTAGTTACCAGGGAAGAAGGGGTTTGAAGATGGCCAAAATAAGTGAAGGGTATCAGAGGCACAAACTTCTAGTTATAAGATGAACAAATCACAGAGATGTAACATACAGCATAGGGAATATAAACAATAGTATTGTATCAACTTTTGTGGTGACAGATAGAAAATAGACATTATGGTGATCATTTTATAATGCATAGAAAGGTTGAATTACTATGTTGTACACCTGAAACTAATATAACAGTATATTGTTAACTAGAGGCCCGGTGCACGAACTTCGTGCACGGGGGTTCCCCACCCCAACCTGCACCCTCTACAATCCAGGAGCTCTCGGGGGATGTCCTACTGATGGCTTTGGCCCACTCCCATGGTTCTCTGCTCTCTGCGGGGCCTGGAGGTTTCCCTGCAGCCATGGAGATGAAGCCCTCATGCCCTGCTCTCCGCTCTCTGCCTGCCGCTGCCCTATGCCATGTGAAGGAAGCCCCAATGCCCTGCAGTGTGCTCTGTCTGCCCAGCCTGGGGGCTTCCCAGACACGGACACACTAAGGAAGCCCCCATGCCCTGTTATTCGGGCTCTGTCTGCAGGGCCTGGGGGTGTTCCCACCGCCACCTTGCTAAGGAAGCCCCCAAGCCCTGCTGTCTGGGCTCTGTCTGCCATGTCTGGGGACTTCCCCGCCATCACCCTGCGAACGAAGCCCCCAAGCCCTGCTGTCTGGGCTCTGTCTGCGGACCTGGGTCTTCCCTGCTGCCACTGCACTAAGGAAGCCCCCAAGCCCTGCTGTCTGGGCTTTCTCTGCTGGTCCTGGGGCTTCCCCGCTGCCACTGCACTAAGGAAGCCCCCAAGCCCTGCTGTCCAGGCTCTGTCTGCTGGGCCTGGGGCTTCCCTGCCATCACCCTGCGAAAGAAGCCCCCAAGCCCTGCTGTCCAGGCTCTGTCTTCCGTGTCTGGGGGCGGATCCAGCTTCGCCGCTTGGTCCGCACGAACCCTTGTGGGGCTGGCGGGCCCAGACGCTGCAGCCCTGGTGGAGCAGGAAGGCTGGATCCGCCCCCACCGGCGGTGGATCCAGCTTCGCCGCTTAGTCCCCACGAACCCCCATGAACCCCCGCGACCCCCCGTGGGGCTGACGGGCCCAGACGCTGGAGCACCGGTGGAGGGGGCGGATCCAGCCTCGCTGCTCCAGCGGACAGGCCCGGACACTCCAGCAGCTGGGCTGAGGGGACTGGGCGCTGCCATCTTGTGGCTATGAGGGCCGCCATTTTGTCGTGGAGTGACAGTTAATTTGCATATTACTCTTTTATTAGATAGGATTATACCTAAACTAGAGGCCTGGTGCATGAAATTCCTGCATTGGGGGGTGGCCCTCAGCCCAGCCTGCACCCTCTCAAATCTGGGACCCCTCGGGGGATGTCCAGCAGTCGAACATCCCTCTCACAATCTGGGATGGCTGGCTCCCAACCACTTGCCTGCCTGCCAGCCTAATCACCCCGTAACCACTCTCCTGCCAGCCTGATCTATGCCTAACTCCTCCCCTGTGGCCCGATTGCCCCCAACTGCCCTCCCCTAATGGCCTGATTGCCCCAACTGCCCTCCCCTGCCAGCCTGGTCACCCCCAACTGCCCTCCCCTGATGGCCTGCTACCCCCCAACTGCCCTCCCCTGCTGGCCTGATCACCCACAACTACCCTCCCCTGCCGGCCATCTTGTGGCAGCCATCTTTGACCACATGGGGGAGGCCATCTTGTGCGACGGTGTGAGGGTCAATTTGCATATTACCGCTTTATTATATAGGATTTTAAAAAATGCATCCATCTAGGACAAGTGACTATTTCCATGGGTAGCAAAGTTAATATTTAATAAGCAAAATATTTTAAATTTATGCCTTCTTAAATTTAAAAAATATATGATTTTGAAGGATATCAAAATGTCTGCATAGCTTTGTGATGAAAAAGTTATATTCTCTCTATAGTCACTAAAAATTCTCATTATTTGGAATTTACAGATTGTCTTCAAAAAGTTTTTCCACATGAAAAAATACAGTAGGATAATACATTGCATAATTACATTCTGAGTTCATATTAATAAAGTATTACAGTAAGAAGTTTTACAACTAGAAGTAACACTGTGGTTGTCATACAATACAGTACACACAATTTGACTGTTACAGAGCAGACATCTGCCAGAAACATTTCAGTTTAGCATGATGAATTTACCTTAGCCCTGTCAAAAATCACATTACAATGCCAAAATATTGCTTTGAATATATGTTGAAAAACAGAAATAAATTTGTTGAGGTAGAGTTTCAAATCCCCTCAGAATCATGTCATTACTGGCATTGTGGTTAGGCACATGTGAGCTCAGGTTACTCCATGGGGGATTTGCCAATATGAATGTCACTCAGTTCATCAGAACAGCTAAAGAAAAGATGGTGTTGACTGTGGGTGATACAAGGAGTTTATAATCATCACAGCAAGGATTCTAGCATATTCAATGTACATAAAAAATAAGGATATTTAAAACATAATTTCTTTCTAAGCCACATAATTCCTTTCCATCCACACATCTTGGATGAAAAGTTGTTTATCTGCAGCCCCCCCCCCCCTTTTTTTTCTTCTTAATGGTAAGCCTCCCTGAATATTTACCTTAAATCTAACTAAAAGAGGTCATATTTACCCTAAAATAGGTAGTACAACTTACACTTTCCTAGTGTGTGAAGTCCAAGGTTACAGCAGTAGATGCAAACAATTGGGAGATTGTTCCAAAATAACATATGTACCATTGACAAGTTCATGTTCATTACCTTTGGTAGACCACAGTCTCCTCTACAGCCTCCTTTGTAAATGCCAGGGGAAATTTTACTCTAATTTCTTGGAAGACCTATGAATTCTATCAAAAATTTGCTGCACACTTTGGAAAGACTTCATGGAATGCACATGACCACATGAGAGGCTTGCTATATCCATGGCAAGTTTTAAAGTCTAAGGTGCAGAATAAAGACTTCTGCCGTAATAATACCAAAGGGCCACATCCACATAGGCAAGATTGTGTGCAAGGTTCATAGTTTAACTACCATAAAATTCAGCTGCTGCTTTCATTTGAGAAATGTGGCAGATAAAAGCAGTTTCAATATGCACCATTGCATTAATGTAGATGTAGCACAGATATATTAAATTTTTTCCTCTCAACACCATGAAAGTAGTGAAAGTATTATGTTTGCATGATACTGATTTGACATGTAGTCTGAGAAATATATGAAGTGTTGTATTTTTAAAGGAGTTGGCTTATGAAAAGTCATATTTGAGAAAGTGTGGAATCGATTCACAGGGATAGTTTATGGTCTAGGAACTCTTACAAGGTAATAGGAAAAAACTAGTATTTATATAAAAAAGTTCTGACAGGAGAAATATTAATAATCTATATTGAACTTCATCAAGGGAGAATAATAAAAATCATACAATATCTTTCTAAGTTTATATCTGCAACACATCAACAGTATCTACTTAGCCTAAAGGCTGTGTTGATATCATTTTCCAATTTCCCTTTTATATATTCTGGTTGCTTCCGATTCAGCTAGAAACACAAATTTCTATCATATTCAGGTAAGCTACATATACAAAGATAAGATCTAATACAAAAAGATCCCAGGAAACAATAAAGTTTTTATGGTATTTTGATAAAAACAAGGAAAAATCCTGTTGGTTTTAACTCTCTATATCCTTGAAGAACATCCAGAATAAAGAAGCAAAATATGACTATTACATAGATATGAGAATCCTAGTTGTCTTCTAAGATGAGAAACCCATAGCAAAATAGCCCAGATAAACAGAAGACATGGTTAGGTAGAGAACAGATGAATATAATTATACTGTACAAGAAAATATTGGCAGTATATATGGATTCATAGGACTTCAAATTGTGACACATAGATGAACATATTACTTAAGGGCAGTGAAAAAGAACACTGCACTCATAGGGAAAAGATTCTTTTTATTAGAACCATGGGAAATCCTTTTTCATATGAATTCAGGAAGTTTGAACATCATAAGAGACCTGTTATCTCTCCTACATATCTTCTTTATTAAAATTTTTAAAAGTTTCAAATCTTTTCTACTTGCCTGCTATGGTCTAGAAAAGGGAATTAATACTATAAATCAAATTTATTTCCTCTGAAGTTACTTGTATGGTGAAGCATGTTGAGATTTTTAATCGTGAAAGTTTCAGAGACTTTTTGGCAGCCTGGTACCTGCTCATAGAGCTCCATGTCTGGCTCTTAGATCAGGTAAAACATGAGTTATTCCAAAACTAATGCTCAACAGTTTTTCTTAGATACAAGGCTGGAGAATCAAGATTCTCAAAAGGAAAATTCCAGTTGCGAAACATTTTCAAAGTAGAAATTATTCTTTAAATCCCTTGACATTATTGTGTACATGTTGCCTTTATATACACAATAATTTTTAAAGAATAATTTGAAATGTCAAATTAATCCCAATAATACAGAAGTTGGTACAAACAGCAACAGTATTTAGAAAATTTTTACAATATTAACCTGTGGCCTATATACTCTTTTAACTATAGCAACATCCCTGGACCTGAACATCAGTCTGCAACATCTGTATCTTTCTTCTCTTTGAATTCTATCTGAGGACATTTTTCCTCTTATGACTCTGGCTTTTCTTTCATTGAGCTCTATTTTCATTCATCACTCGTCACTTCTCTCAAATTGTCTGTTTATGAACATCCTTTCCTAAGTTCATCATTCTCTTTGCCCTGTGCTTTTCTTCAACGTCTAATTCCCTCTTGACATTCTCGGTACCTTTCAGTTAAGTTTGGAACACATTTCTAAGTGGCAACTTTCTTCTAGGCAATGGGATGACCAAGGTGACTTCTGCATTTCTAGAGCACACAGTAGACCAAGGGAAATAAATATATGGACAAATTATGAAAATGCATTGAGAAGACTTGGAGAAATATGAAAATAGTATGGGATTATAAATGACTGAGGTTTAGCAGGAAAAAGAACTGTGATGAAAATACTTGAGCCAGTTCCTGAAGGATGATTTTAAGTCTCCCTGGAAGACAAGGGAGAGAAGAAGCTGTGAGGAACATACAATGTATCTGGAAAACAACTTATATAGTGGAAACAGGGTAGAAAGTGTGAATATAAACTGTGCCCAAATTGTTGTGGTTTTTTTTTTGTGTGCCATGCCAAGTAATTTTGATTTTACTCTCTGCACAATAATTTAGACAAAAAAAAAAAGAAGCAGTTTCAGAATTATGTTTTAGAGAAGTCATTTGGGCAAATAATATATTGGAAATGAGAGAGGGTAGGGAGAAAGTGAGGCCTGATATAATGCTATTGTTTTAGAGATGTGCAGGGTTGTCTAATAACTAAGACCACAAGTCTTTGGCAGTGGGGTTAAAAATAACGGGAATGAACAATTCAGGAGATATAGTCATGATCAAACAGGTGGAACTTAGTAATGGGATATGAGAACAAGGAAGAGGCGAGTCAAAGATTACACCAAAGTTTTTATTTTGAAGAACTGCTTTATGATAATGTCACTAAAATAAAGAACACTAGATGGACAGAATGTGCTAAGAATGAGGGCCCCATACCCATGGAAAGGAAAATATCCAGGCAGATTGACAAGAGATGGTTTTTCAAAAAAGAGGTCAGTACTAAGAGAAGTAAATTTGAGCATCGTTTTAATTTGGATAGGGTTGCCCTGAATGTAGAATCTGAAGCAAGAATTTATATTTAGTTTATTTAGGAGATGATACAGAGAGTAGGACTGAGGGATCAGGAGAGGCAGATAGGCAAGGAAGAAAAGCCAATTTGAAAGTGCTATTGAGGTTGTCACTGTTGGCATAGGACTCAATTATGCCGGTACCAGCAGAAAAAGGGCACAGGACGCTTCTCAGAAATATGCTCCTGAAGGACAATGGGCAGGAACATTAACCTATGAACTCTTACTCCATTGGCTGACATTGCCCTCGAGGGTGTCAACACCCGACTTCCAAGCTGCACTTGCTCCAAACCTGCAGAAAGCTAGTAGGTTGATGTCAGATTTGGTCAGCATGCAATAGGTAGGAGCCCACCTAGAATTATCTACCCCATTCGCACGTGAGAACAGAGGTGGAACTTAGAGATGTAAGTCAGGGCACTAGATGTGCTCACTGAAAAGGTCACCACAAATAGGTCTGAGGGGAAGCTACTCATCTTGATGAGTTCACCAGAGTGAATATGTAGACATGCACCTCTTCACATGGACAGATTTTAGAGGAAACTGATAGAAAGTGTGAAATATGTATTATTTCTATATGCACCTTTCTAAGAAATAAGTGCAAAGTTTTCAGCAAACTCTCAAAATGCTTCTTGATCCAGAAATGTTTAAGAAACAAAAACATGGAGCAAGAATGGAAGTGCAAGAAAAAACATTTAGAAAAACTACATTTATTTTTTTCTCTCTTTATTGATTAAAGTATTACATATGTGTCTTTATCCCCCATTGTCCTCCCCTCCCCCCACTCATGCCCTCACCCCCCTGGTGACTGTGTCCATTGGTTAGGCTTATATGCATGCATACAAGTCCTTTGGTTGATCTCTTCCCCTTACCTCCACCCTCCCTTACCTTCCCTCTCAGGTTTGATGGTCTGATCAATGCTTCTCTGTCTCTGGATCTGTTTTTGTTAATCAGTTTATGCTCTTCATTATATTTCACAAATGAGTGATATCATGTGATATTATCTTTCTCTGACTGGCTTATTTTGCTTAGCATAATGCTCTCCAGGTCCACCCATGCTGTTGCAAATGGTTAGAATTCCTTCTTTTTTTTTTTTTACCGCAGTGTAGTATTCCATTGTGTAGATGTACCACAGTTTTTTAATCCACTCATCTCCTGATGGGCACTTAGGCTGTTTCCACTATTGTAAATTGTGCTGCTATGAACCTTGGGGTGTATACATCCTTTCTGATTGGGATATATTTCTAGAAGTGGGATCAGTGGGTCAAATGGGAGTTCCATTTTTAGTTTTTTGAGCAAATTCCATACTGTTTTCCACAGTGGCTGCACCAGTCTGCATTCCCACCAGCAGTGCACGAGGGTTCCTTTTTCTCCACATTCTGGTCAGCACTTGTTATTTGTTGATGATAGCCATTCTGAAAGGTGTGAAATGGTGCATTGTCATTTTGATTTGCATCTCTCAGATGATTAATGACTCTGAGCATGTTTTCATATGTCTCTTGGCCTTATGTCTTCTTTCAAAAAATATCTATTTAGGTCCATTGCCAATTTTTTGACTGGGTTGCTTATCTTCCTTTTGTTAAGTTGTATGAGTTTCCTGTAAATGTTGGAGATTAAACCCTGATTGGTGATAACATTGGCAAATATATTCTCCCATGCAGTGGGCTTTCTTGTTTTTTTGGTGGCTTCTTTTGCTGTACATAAGCTTTTTATTTTGATGTAGTCCTATTTGTTTATTTTCTCTTTAGTTTCTATTGCCCTAGGGGCTGTATCGGTGAAGATATTGCTTCGGCATACTAGTATGTCTGAGATTTTGCTGCCTGTGGATTCTTCTAATATTTTTATGTTTTCCCATCTTATGTTTAAGTCCTTTATCCATTTTGAGTTTATTTTTGTGTATGGTGTAAGTTGATTGTCTATCTAATTTTCCCAACACCATTTATTGAGGAGAATGTCTTGACTCCATTGTACATTCTTGCCTTCTTTGTCACATATTAATTGAGCATAGTTGGAAAAGACCCAAATAGCTGCAGCAATCCTAAGAAAGAAGAACAAAGTAGGAGGGATCTCAATACTAGATATCAAGCTGTATTACAAAGCCACTGTTCTCAAAACTGCCTGGTACTGGCACAAGAACAGACATACAGACCAATGGAACAGAACATAGAACCCAGAAATCGACCCAAACGCCTAGAAAAACTACATTTAAAAGTCAGAGAGGAGAAGGTGGGAAAAGAAGTGTTAAGTGCCCAAACATTGGAACCATAAAGACTTGAGTTCAATCTAGGCTCTCTTTGAATTTGAGCAGATTATTACATTCTTTAATCCTCATTGTGCTGTTTTGTAAAATAGATAATAAACTAGACAACTCTTAGATAACATGGGTATTATGAGTATTAAATAGAAAATATGTGCAAAGTATCTAGGATAAAGTAAATGCTAATGAAATGATTAGTTACCAGAAAAGTAGAAAAATTCCAAGGAATTGAATCCAAGGAATAACTGTGAAAAGAAGCAAGTGATAGTTTTCACTAGGCAATTACACGAGAGGAAACTGGAAAGAATTCATTTGATTTTTGGTGACTTTTGCCAAAACAATCAAAGTACAATGGTTGGGTAGAGGTGAGGAGAGTAGTAGACTGAGGAGTAAAGTATTGATTAACAAAATGGACTCATACAAATCAGATATCTCATCCAGTATCGAGCTTTACACATAATTTTCAGGATACCCTCAGTCAAAACACAGATTGAATAGAGAAGGCTGGGATGTCCACATGGCTTCCTCGGCCCTTCCTTCCACATTGACATGCTATCTCTGGCCCAAAATAATATATGAGGCCTCAAAATTAGGTTTTGAAGAGTTACCCGACTAGTCAGTAGCATTTAAGTTACAAAACATATCAGTTTTATACTCAAGAGAGTTCTATAATTTATGGTACATTCTCCAAGGAGTTATGCCTTATAATTCTATGCATTATGGATTTATTTACTGTAGTAATCCTTTTCCTCAGGAACATTCTTCCAAGACAATTTTGTGGCTACTTTTTCTTTCTCCTAACAATATTATTATACATGTAATTCCAGTTGACAAGGAGACTAGATCAATTCACTTTTCTGTATCTTCTTTCACTCACCCCCAAGGAGACTGAATGGAACATGATCTAACTGCTTGAACTCTTCTCCTTAGTACCCTACTCATTGTCCCACCCACCTCTAAGTCCAATGCCCAATGACATTTCCCTTCCAATAGATAAATATTCAATTTTTATTATTTGGTGTATGCCTTTCTAGAATTTTCTTCCAAATATGGGTTTATTCTGTGTGAGATATATGTGTGTATTCATATATACTTATTTTTCCTTAGAAGTATGTCTTGGAGATCTTCCCATGTCATATCGTAGAAACTTACTTTAATTTTTTAACAATGTCTACAACTATGAAGGGATTGAGATTTTATTCTATTTGCAAGTCAAAAGCTAGCCTACCACAAAGTCATGGATGCTGGTAGAACATATGTAACTCCTGGGTTAGAGACAAAAAATTTTCTAACAGCAATAGCAATATCCATACTATTAGCATTTATATCAACTCCCTGTGTTCCTGTCCCCACAGGTAACACAAAGAAGAATAGGCAATGGCTGCATATGCAGAAGGTTGAGTGTCCCATGCTTAGAGAACCCAAATATTTTTATTTGCCAGTAAGCATACCTGTTGTGTGTGTGTGTGTGTGTGTGTGTGTGTGTGTGTGTTTTCCCCTCAGGAATATTTTATGTTTAATATACTGGAGAGTAAAGAAACATGGCCTATGCACCAGAGGGAGATAGTACCTCTATCTTCCCAGGATATTCATTACACAAACATTCCTGCAAGACATGCAGAAACATGAGCGATGTAATGGAGGATTGTCTTCCAACAAACACGTTTAAACAATTTCATGGTTTGGACATTATTTAACCAATCTCCTATTAATGGTCATTTATAGTTATAGTAGAACAAATTCTTTTTTTCTCAAATAATTAACTATTTTTCCAGGGTAATGTATTGAGTAAATCAAACATTTAAAGTCATTGTCAATTTGTTTAATTATTTTTATTTTCTTTGATGGGAACTCTTTTTCTGCATTTTTATTTTATTGGCTATCTTTCTTAATAGCAGTCTTTATCATGTGTTATTAATTCTTATTATATATCTTTCTCTTGAGTGCCTATTTGTTTTTCTCTCTCAATTCCAGGTCTCGCTCTCTAATGTTTAGAAATTGTTGAATTGTTCCATCTGGTCTCCTAAAGCCACCTTCTCATAATTAGGTCTTAGATTGATATCTAGTGGCTCCTGATTGGAGATATTTCAAATTGATTCACTGAGCAAAGTTGGGTTCTGGCTTGCCTTCAAATCTGAGTTCCCTCCTTCATGGCTCTGAAGTCATGTGTCATAATTTAAACTACAATCCTTAGTGATTCAAATCAGCTATTTTTATTCTATTCTCAAACTACAGTGGAAACATGGGACAGGGGATAGAAAATACCCCAGACCTTTGTTTTAATAACTGAGGATGATGTAATATGCATTACATCCCAGTAAATGAACTTCCTGCTATCTTGATCTAAGGCTGGAACCAAATGAACTCACAGCCCCAGATTCACATACCACCTTGTATAACCATTCTATGTTCTGGTCTATTCCGCAGAGTCAATTAGATTGTCTTGAGCAAAGGAGGACCTAAAATGTTAAATTTAAAATGCTACATTGACTGGAAGCAAATATAACATTATAAAAGCTAATTTATACAAGTCACTAGCAAAACAAATAAATACAAAACCCCCAAACTGATTGAAAAATAGGCAGAGGATCTGATTAGATATTTTTCCAAAGAAGACATACAAATGGCCAAAAGGTACTTTAAAAGATGCTCAACATCACTAATCATCAGGGAACTGCAAATCATAACCACAGTGAGATATTATCTCACATCTGTTAGAATGGCAATGATAACACACACACACACACACACACACACACACACACACACACACACACACCAGGAAATAACAAGTGGAGAACAGGAAAGTCCTGTGCACTGTTGGTGGGAATAAAAATAGGTGTAGCCACTGTGAAAAACAATATGAAAGTTCCTCAAAATACATCATAATAATAAAACTACCATATGATCTAGCAATTCCACTTTTGAATATTTACCTTAAGGGAATACAAACACTAACACCAAAGTATCTGCACCCCAATGTTCATTGCAGCACTTTTATAATAGCCAAGACATAGAAGCAACCCAAGTGTTTATTGATAAATTAATGAACACACACATATGAGAGAGATATTCAGCCATTACAAAGAAGGAAATCCTACTATTTGTGACAATATGGATGGAATTGAGGTTTAAAAGCTAAATGATAAAAGCCAGAGAGATAAAGACAAATCCTGTTTTATCCCACTTATACTAATATATTGAATATATACTCTGTGTTGTGTGTGTGTGTGTGTGTCTGTGTGTGTATGCAAACTTTAACTCATAAAAACAGAGAACAGACTGATCTGAGGCAGGAGGTTGAGCAAAAAGAGGTGAAAGTGGTCAAAAGATACAAACTTCCACTTAAAAAAAAGTTAATTTACAGAGAATTGTGAAAGTGCATATAAAATAGATATGATGTAATTCTTTCACAAGCTTATAAATTGACATGTAAAGTTAAGAATTAGTTTTGAGCTAGGCTGTATCAATAGAGTTCTTCTATAGGAGAGCATTTATTGATTGTGTTTCCAACCTCAGAACTTTCTTCAATGCCCTAATAATTAGATTACCTTAAAAGACACATGTATTCATATATAAAATAGTACTGTCAGGTCTACCAAGTCACAATTACCCAGAGTCTAGATCCAATTTTCTGGGAAGGGGGAATAGTGGAAACAGGAATGATAGGGAATCAGTATGCTTTGTTTTTAAGTGTATGGGTTCTATAAAAATGAACATTATTTTTTTTAGCTCAATCATAAATACCTGTGGATTACAAATAAATGAATTAAAAACAAGAAATAACATTTGAATAAAGCTCAGCATCCAGTGAAGGCTTTTTATCATTTACTAGGGGCCCAGTGCACGAATTTGTGCACCTTGAAAGGAATTATGGGCCAGGAGGCTGCGGTGGGCAGAGGGGCAGGTCTTGGCCCATCCTTCGGGCCCCCGCCTGGGCCCTCCCACCATGGCCCCCAGTCCCCTGTCTGCCAGCAGCCCTACTCCTGCCACCACCACTCCCATGTGCTGATGGCGCTGGCCCCACTTGCACCTGCTGATGGTGCAGAGGGATTGGGGCCGATGCCAGCAGCAGGTATGAGCGGGGCCAGCACCGTCAGTGGTGGCTGCTGCCCTGATCGCCCCTCAGGAGCAGGAGGAGGTGGAGAAGCCCTCTGGGGCTATCGGGGCCAGCAGCTGCTGCTTGCACCCACTTACGGTGCCAAGCGATTGGGACTGGTGCCAGGCACTGGCAGCAGGTGTGAGCGGCAGCTCCAGCACTGGCAGTGAGAGTGAGCTGGCAGAAGGTGCAAGTGGGCAATCACCAGCAGCAGGTGTGAGAGGCGGCTGCTGGCCCTGACCACCCCTCAGGAGCAGGGGGAGATGGAGAAGCCCTGAGGGGCAATCGGGGCTAGCAGCCACTGCTTGCATCTGCTAATGGCACTGAGCAATTGGGGCTGGCACTGGGCACCGGCAGAGAGTGTGAGTGGTGGCTCCAGTGCTGGCAGCAGGTGCAAGTGAAGTCAGCACCACCAGCAAGTGCGAGCACCGGGCAAAACCGCAGTGCACAGGAGCAAAGAATTATTAGTAACCACCAGAGGCTCGCCCAGATGACAGCGACCTGCACCCTGCCTTGGTCTTGCACTCACCTGCTCCACCATCCCACTGTGGCTGACGCCTGCCATGTTCCTTCATAGCAACCAGTTGTTGGGTTGTTCTGCCATTCAGTCTATTTGCATATTAGGATTTTATATAGCCTATATAATAAAAGCCTAGGTGGCATCACATGATGTCATCACAAGATGGCTGCCACAAGATGGTCACCACAAGATGGCTGGCAGGGGAGGGCAGTTATGGGCAATCAGGTCTGCAGGGGAGGGGCGACCAGGCCTGCAGCTGAGGGCAGTTGGGGATGATCAGGCTGCCAGGGGAGCAGTTAGGCGTCAATCAGGTCAGCAGGGGAGAAGTTAGGGGGTGATCAGGTTGGCAGGAAGAAGCAGTTAGAGGCAATCAGGCAGGCAGGCAGGCAAGCAGTTAGGAGCCAGCAGTCCCAGATTGTGAGAGGGATGTACCCCAAGGGGTCCCAGATTGGAGAGGGTGCATGCCGGGCTGAGGGACACCCCCCCACCCCATGCAAGAATTTCGTGCACTGGGCCTCTCGTACATAGATAATTCTGAAAATACATAAAGAAAATTGTAATTTAAGAAATATGGTAACAGAGGATCCAAGATGGTGGCTGAGGAGATGAAGGCTATATTCCCCTCCTCCAAGGACCAAACTGGAATTACAACTAAATATAGAAAAATCAACCTGAATAACCAGCTGAAGACTACCTGAGCAGTGGTTTTATAACCAAGGACTTACAGAAAATCTCATTGAGTCTGGTAAGAAAGGGTGGAGACAAGAAAAGGACTGGCCCCATACCCATATGTAGTGGCTGAGAATTGGAAGGGATATTTCAACTGCAAAGGTCACCTCTAAGCATGGGGTCTTACCCCCATGCCAAGCTCCCAGCCCAGAGAACCAGAGTTTGGTAAAGGAACCCAAATAACAACTGACTGAAAAATCAGCAGGTGTTTTGAGTGTCAGGGAGAGACTGGAGTCTGCTAAAAACCCAGAACATCAGCCTGGGGGAGTGCAATCACCCCACCCTCCAGACACCCTGTGACCTCACCATGCAGAGCTCATGGACTGGGAGTAAGCAGCCTGAGCCCAGAGTGTAGAGGTCCAGGTGGACTAAGGGAGTGTCAGAGACTGAGTTGTGCGGTTCTGGGGCAAGGGCCATTCTCCCTTCCCATGAGCCTGACTGGCATGGGCCCCCTACCCTCATGGGACACATACTAGCCCCATCCTCTCAATACTGGGCAGCCCCACCTTGCCAAGTTCAAGCTCTCCAGGAGGTCCTAGCAGAATCTGGGACAGATTTAGTTGTGTGGTTCTAGGCTGAGGGTTGTTTTTCCCTCCCACACCCAACTGGTGTAGAACCTCCCTTCACATGGTCAAATCTTGGTCTCTTTGGGCCTAATAAAGTCTTCTGGCCTCAACCTGGCAACTTCCTGTGATCCTGCCCCACCACAAAGGTCTGCAGGTATTCAGCAGGTGTCAGCTGGCTTTAGTGCACCCTGGGGCTTTTGCTGAGCTGCCTCAGACCCAGCACTGGCACTAAGTTTGCATATGTATCAATCTGGTGAATACTGCTCACCCCTACCTGGTGACTCACTGAGAACCTACCTCATACAACTTGGTACCATTAGAAGCTCTTTCAGTGACTGAGCAATAGCTGATCTCTGGGTGTCTCCCGCCTTTTGCTGAACTGCAGTTAAACTCAGAATTGGAGGAAGTGGCTTGGTAGGCTGCTTGGTCCCTCTGAAGCACACCCAGCCTCGATAGAAGCAGTCACAAACTGTTCATTGTTTTGTAGCTCCAAACAGGTTTCCCAGTACCAGTCACTGGCAGCATCTGGCATTCACCTGCCACAAAGTCCATTCCAAGAAGCCCCAAAACCAACACACCCATTGGCAGGCTTCAGACAACATCAGAGCAGGATCAGATTACCTCCTCAAGTGGCACATTCAAAAGGAGATCCCAGCAGGCATCAGACAATGCTAAGGCAAATTCAGCTTTGTGTGGTCAGCTCGTGTTAGCCTTTGAGTTTATTTGGCCCCTTTAGCCTTTGAGTTTGACATACTTGTTCTAAGGGAAGGGAAACATAAGAAAAAATAAGAAAATGGGACTATATCAGAGTAAAAAGTTTTTGCACTGCAAAGGAAACCATCAAGAAAATGCAAGGACAACCCAATTAATGGGAGAACAAATTTGCCCATGACACATCTGGTAAGGGGTTAATATACAACATTTATAAAGAACTCATAAAACTCAATGCCTAGAAAATAATCAATCCAAGTAAAAAATGGGCAGAGAACCTAAATAAACAGTAAATATGGCCAATAAACATATGAAAAAAAAAAGTGCTCAATGTCATTAATCATTAGAGAAAAAGCAAATTTTTCCAAAACTCAATCAGGAAGAATCAGAAAATCTGAATAGGCTAATAACTACTGATTAAATTGAAACAGTAATCCTATATAATAAAAGGGTAATATGCAAATTGACCCTAAAGGCAGAATGATCAGAATGACTGCTGGACCAGTCACTATGAGGCGCACTGACCACCTCTCGGTTACTTTCCCCGGCCGGCAGGCTCCAATCACCTTATGATGAATGAGGAACTGGGGGTGGGTGGCGGGGGATGCAGGCGTTGCCAGGCCAAGGCCCCCACCCTGCCAGTTGCCCCCCACACAGAGGGCAACCCACGGCGGGGGTGAGGCTGGTTAGCGGGCTGTAACAGCCGACCTCTCAATCCCTTCCCCCAGCCATCAGGCACTGATCACCCTATGGTGAAAGGGGAACCAGGGATGGGTGGTGGCGGGGGGTGGGTGGCGGCGTGTTTTGGGGTTGGCTGTGGGCAGCTGGGGAGGATGGCCCTGATCCCAGGCCAGGCCTAGGGACCGTACCCGCACATGAATTTCGTGCACTGGGCCTCTAGTAATAATAATAAAAAGCTTCCAGCAAACAAAACCCATAAAGTCACTACAAAGAAAGAGAATTACAAGTCAATATCCCTGATGGACTTAGATGCTAAAATCCTCAACAGAATATTAGTAAATCGGATCCAGCAATACATTAGAAAGACCATAAACTATGACCTAGTGGGATTTATTCCAGGGATGCAAGGCTGGTATAATATTTGAAAATCAATAAATGTGATACATCACAAACAGATTGCAAGACAAAATCACATGATCACATCAATTGATGCAGAAAAAACATTAGACAAAATCCAACACCTTTTTTTGATAAAAAAATCTTTCAGAAAAGTTGAAATAGAGGGATCATACCTCCAACAAAATAAAAGCCACATATAACAAACCTACAGCCAACATCATACTCAATGGGCAAAAACTAAAACCATTTCCCCTAAGAACAGGAACAAGACAGGGATGCCTACTTTCAACACTCTAGCCATAGTGATCAGACAGAAGAAAAAATAAATTGGAAAGGAGGAGGTAATACTGTGATTATTTGCAGATGACATAATATTGTACCTAGAAAACCCTAAAGACTCCATAAAAAAACTACTAGATTTAATAATTGAATTCGGCAACATAGCAGGATACAAAATTAATGCCCAGAAATTGATGGCATTTTTAATGAACTCTCAGAAAGAGAAACTGAAAAACAATCCCATTTACCATTGCAACAAACAATTAAGATATTTAGGAATAAACTTAACCTAGAGGTAAAAGACCTGTACTCAGTAAACTGCAGGTTGTTGAAAAAAGAGATAGAGGAAGATATACACAAGTAGAAGAATATACTGTGTTCATGGATTGGTAATCATTAAAATGTCCATACTACTCAAAGCAATATATAAATTCAATGAAATTCCTGTTAACATATCAATGGAATATTTCACCGAACTAGAACAAACCCTCCAAAAATTTATATGGAACCAAAAAATACCCTAGATAGCCTCAGTAATCTGGAGAAAGAAGAACAAAGTTGGAGGAATCATAATACCAGATACCAAGTTATACTAGAAAGCCACTGTACTCAAAACAACCTGGTACTGGCATAAGAACAGGTATGTAGATAAAAAGAACAGAACAGAGAGCTCAGAAGTCAACTTTAGCCATTATGCTCAATTAATATTTGACAAAAGAGGCAAGAGCATACAATGGAGTCAAGACAGTCTCTTCAATAAATGGTGTTGGGAAAGTTGGACACGTACTAGTACATGCAAAAATATGAAACTATACCACCAACTTACACCATACACAAGAATAAACTAAAATGGCTAAAAGACTTAAATGTAAGTTATGAAACCATAAAATCCTAGAAGAAACCATAGGCAGCACAATCTCAGACATCTCTTGTAGCAATATGTTTACCGATACATCTCCTAGGGCAAAGGAAATAAGGAGAAAATAAAGAAATGGGACTACATCAAAATAAAAAGCTCCTGCACAGCAAAAGAAATGATCAACAAAATGAAAAGGGAGCCCACTGCATGGGAGAATGTATTTACCAATGATACATCTGACAAGGGGTTAATTTCCAAAATACATAGGGAACTTATACAACTTAACAAAAGGGGGATAAACAATCCAATTAAATAATGGACAAAGGACCTAAATAAACACTTCTCCAAAGTGGACATACAGAAAGTCAAGAGACATATGAAAAAATGCTCCAAATCACTAATCATAAAAAAATACAAATTAAAACAACAAGGAGGTATCACCTCACACCTGTCAGAATGGTTATCATCAACAAATCAACAAAAGACAAGTGTTGGCGAGGATGTGGAAAAAAGAGAATGCAGACTGGTGCAGCCACTGTGGAGAACAGTATGGAGTTTCCTAAAAAAAATTATAAATGGAACTCCCATTTGACCTTGTGATCCTATTCTAGGAATATATCCCAAGAAAGCTGAAACACCAATCAGAAAAAATATATGCACCCTTATGTTCATAGCAATTCAATTTACAATAGATAAGATTTGGAAGCAGCCAAACTGCCCATCAGCAGATGAGTGAATAAAAAAAGCTGTGGTACATTTACACAATGGACTACCAAGCTTCTGTAAAAAAAGGAAGAACTCTTAGCATTTGCAACAGCATAGACGGACCTGGAGAGTATTATGCTGAGCGAAATAAGCCATTCAGAGAAAGATAAGGGTCACATGCTCTCACTCATATGTGGAATCTAATGAACAAAATAAACTGATGAATAAAATAGAACCAGAGACGTAGAAACATGGAACAGACTGACAAATTACAGAGAGAAGGTGGGGGTGAAGGGGTGGGAGGGCAGTGATTAATCTGGAAACTGATAGGCATTCATGCATAACCCATGGACACAGACAATAGAATGGTGAAGGCCTGGGAGAAGTGGGGATGTGGTGGAGGCTGTCAATGGGGAAAAAAAATCACACACACACACACACACACACACACACACACACACACACACACAGAGGGGACATCTGTAATACTTTCAACAAGAAAGATTAGAAAAAAGCACAGTGAGATATCACCTCCCGCCTGTCAGTATAGCTACATGCATAAATCAACAAACAACAAGTATCAGCAAGGATGTGGAGAAACAAGAACCCTCATGCATTGCTGGTGGGAATGCAGTTTCGTGTAGCCACTACAGAAACAGTATGGAGGTTCTAAAATTTTTTTTAAATGCAACTGTCTATGATCCAGTCATTCCACACCTGGGTATACATCTGAAGAAATACAAAACATTAGTTTGTAGAATATATGCATCCCTATGTTCATTGCAGCATTATTTATTATAGCCAAGATATAGAAGCCCCTCAGGTTCCCATCAGTAGATGAGTGGAGAAAAACATGGTGGTTCTGCTCTGGCTGTGTGGCTCAGTTGATAGGAACATCGTCCCATACACCAAAAGGTTGTGGGTTGGATTCCTGCTCAGGGTATATACCTAGTATGTGTGTTTGATCCCTGTTCAGGTCACATATGGGAGGCAACCAATCAATGTTTTTCTCTCACACTCTGTCTCCCTTCTTCTCTCTCTTAAAAGCAATAAAAAAATATCCTTGGGTGAGGATTAATAAAAGAAAGTGGTGGTTCATATTTACAATGGGCCACTTAGGCTGATGGGCATTTAGGCTGTTTCCAAATCTTAGCTATGGTAAATTGTGCTGCTGAATATTGATAATAATCATATTTACAATAGATTATTACCTGGCCATAAAGAAAAGAATACAATCTTACAACTTGTGACAGCATGGATGCGCCTAGAGAATATTATGCTAAGTGACATACATCAGAGAAAGACAAGTTCCATATGGTTTTACTTATATGTGAATCTAAAGAACAATGTAAAAGATCAAATAAAAGAGAAATAGACTCATAGACACAGAGAACAGACAGAGGGGAGGGTGGTTGGGGGACTGGGTGAAAAAGATGACGGGAATGAGAAGTATAAACTGGTCATTACAAAATAATCATGGGAATGTCAAGTAAAGCATAGGAGATGTAATCAATAATATTGTAATAAATCTGAATGGTCCCTGGTGGGTACTGGAGATATCAGGGGGAACCTTTGTAAAGTATATGATTGTCTAATAACTATATTCTACACCTGAAACTAGTACAAAATAATACTAAATGTAAACTGTAATTGAAAACAAAAAAGCTTGGAGGCATGAAAAACAAAAGAAATATGGTAATTCAAAATGCAATGACATAGCTTTTCATTTTCTATTGTTATTTATAAATGTTGTAAAGCTTAGTTTTTTTTAAAAAGCTTTCAATATTTGAATAAATTGTTAGACACAATTAGTAAAGGACAATGCAATCAGACCTTGAAGGACTTTTTTTCTCTAATATTGTGAACTTTTTACTTAGATTATCATTTATCTAGTGATAATATGAATTAAAATAAGAAATATATATTTAAAACAGCAGACCTACATATTCATATAGGGAAAAATTAGGTAAACATAACAAATATGTATTTCAACTAATTATTGTATTAAGAAAAAAAATTTCTAGATTATATTTCCTGTTCTATGGATAGATAAAAATAATATGTCCTTGAAGAAGAGTCATTGAAAGGTTTTTGCTTTTTTAACCTGATTCTTGAGAGAAGCTACCAGAATTACAAGATATACAACTTGCTATTTCACATCAGCAATATTTAAATTAATGTTTATATTTATTGAAATGTAGTCCCAGACTGACATTTAGTAGTATATTTTTTTCTCAACCTCTCTAGAACCTTGTACTATGTAGAAGTTAAAACCAAACTTTTGGATTTCTTAGACCAGTGAACTTTCCAGGAACAGCTTTGAAAACAAACATAAGATTTTAGACTATTTTGTTTTGCTAAGAAAACACATTTAAAAAATAAAAAACCCTACTAGTTAATATCATAAAAAATTTTTAACACACAAAATTAATCAAAGATACAATGGCAGCATAAGCTACAGGTTTTCCCAGGAAATAATGATTGCCAGCTTTCTGGCAAAACAAATATATATTACTTGCATTTCTTATTTGGAAGTAAATCTATGAACACGTCATTGCTGACTTGTTATTCAAAATGTATCTTAAATATGTTTATTTATTTGTTTTGAATAACAAGTAACTGTGTGCTAGGTTCTGTTCTAGATGCTGAGAAACAGCAGTGAACAGAACCAAGTCCCTACTTTCATAAAGATTACCTTCCAGGGGCCCTGGCTGGTTTGGCTCAGTGGATAGTGTCGGCATGCAGACTGAAGGGTCCCCGGTTCGATTCTGGTTGGGGGCGCATGTCTGGGTTGTGGACTCGATCCTGATCCCCAGTGAAGGGCATGTGGGAGGCAGCTGATTAATGATTCTCTCTCATCATTGATGTTTTTATCTCTCTCTCCCTCCTCCTTCCTCTCTGAAATCAATCAATCAATCAATCAATCAATCAAAGAGATTACCTTCCGGGGGAGGAAATAATAAACAAGTGGATAAGTAAATATATCAGCCATTGATGCTATAGCATATAAAAATAAGGCAGAGTACATGGAATTAAGAATGTCAGAGTGGGACACAAGGTTATTATTTTATGTAGAAGGGCAAAGAAGACATTTGTTGTAGGGTGAAATCTGTGCAGAGACCTGAAGGAAGCCAGGAAATAAATCATGCTACTATCCAGGAAAGGGATGTTTCTGACAGATGAAAAAAAAAAGAAAAAGAAAAAGAAAAAGAAAAAGAAGGTGAAAAGGTCCTGAGGAAGACACATGCTTAATGTGTTAGAAAAACAGCACAGAGCTTCAGATTTCTGAATCAAAGTGAGCTAGGGAGAGATTATGTACAAAAGATAGAAAGTTCGTGGGTTACCAGATTATGGAGGATTTGTTAAACACTTTGGCTTAACCTTTAAGTGAGAGGGGTAGCAAAATGGAGAATTTTGAGCAGAAGAGTAAAATGATCAACCTTACTCTCCCCACCCCCCGCCCCCAATAAGCACTTATTTTGAAATAATTTTAAATTTACTGAAATGTTTTAGATATAGCAGTGAGAGTTCCCGTATAGGCCTCACTCAGTTTTTCCCATTATCAATATCTTTTTACATGGTATCTTTGTCAAAAATAAATAACCAACACTGCTTCGTTACTATTAAGCATATTCCAGACTTATTTGGATTTCATCAGTTTTTTCATTAACACTCTTTTTTTAATAGTGTGCTTGATGACCTAGTCCAAGGTACCACATCACTTTGAGTTGGCATAGCTACCCAGTCTCTTCTGGTCGATGACAGTTTCTCTGCCTTCCTTATTTTCATAATCTTGACAATCTTAAGAAGTAGTGGCCTGGTTATCCTGTACAATGTTACCCATTCTAGGTTTGTCTGATGTTTTGCTTACGATTAGACTGAAGATACAATTTTTGGCAAGTAATATCATAAAAGTGAAGTGCCCATCCTGTCATGTCATATCAGAGCATGTATGATATTCACATGTGACCTCCTTGGTGATGATATGGCAGTGTCTGCCACATTCCCCCACTTAAAGTTCCTATTTTGCCTTTGGATTTCTTAGACCAGTGAACTTTCCAGGAACAGCTTTGAAAACAAAGATAAGATTTTAGACTATTTTGTTTTGTTAAGAAAACACATTTAAAAAATAAAAAACCCTACTAGTTAATACCATAAAAAATTTTAACATACAAAATTAATCAAAGATACAATGGCAGCATAAGTTACAGGTTTTTCTAGGAAATAATGATTGCTAGCTTTCTGGCAAAACAAATATATATTACTTGCATTTCTTATTTGGAAGTAAATCTATGATTTAAAAAAAAAAAAAGGGATCAAGTCTACAACCCAGTAACGAAGTAACAAAGCAGTGTTGATTATTTACTTTTGACAAAGATACCATGTAAAAAGATATTGATAGTGGGAAATAAATAAATAAACATATTTAAGATACATTTTGAATAACAAGTCAGCAATGACGTGTTCATAGATTTACTTCCAAATAAGAAATGCAAGTAATATGTAGTCAATGCTTTGGAAGTTTTATTTCCATTGTAAAAGGATCATTCTGATTACTACTGCTATTGTGAGAAATGAGTGGATGCAAGGAGACAGTTGGAAGGCTGATGCTATAAACCTATAGAGAGAGTTATCTGCCTGGAGTGTGGTTGCCTGGAATGAACCCCCATATGAATTAAAAGATGGTGCCATTTTCACTTGAGAACTTCTTTGATGAAGCAGTAATAATTATTAATAGTATTAAATCTCAACCCTTAGGTACAGGTATTTTAAAACAAACTGACAAAATTAGAATACTACATGCTGCAATAAAATGATTACCTTGAGGAAAAACACTGTGTGATTGAGTTATGAGCTGCAAAAGCCACTTTTTTTCTTGGTGCACCATTTGTTACTTGAAAGAATTACTAATAGACAAACTATGGTTATTCAGATTTGAGTATCTGGCAGGCATTATATTGAAAATAGATGAAGTAAGTCTATCACTTCAAGTAACACAGCTGTTGGTATTTGTTGCCAATAATAACATTTGACCTTGTAAGTAAAAATTAGAGTTTATAAAAGCTTGTATCTGATACTCAAAATCTGTTTGTTTGTTTGTTTTTTAAATGAAATTGGCCAATATAGCAATCAATGTGATTTAAAAAATATTTTATGATACAATATGTCAACATTTGGAAGATCTGTAAAACTTAGGAAACCACGTTTTTCAAAAACTAATGAATAATGTTAAAAAATCATGTCTGCGTGAAAGACTGTGGTAAGTGCCAGAGGGATCAATATGGGTTTTGATGCAAAAGTGCACAGAATTTACTGACATGGCTTCTGATTTCTCATTTCAACTAACCTTTAAGAAACTACTACTGGTATTTTGTGCATATCTGTGTAGTTGAATCATCAAAAATATATCCATAATTATTTGAAAATCTACATATGCAAAGAGGTAATATGCTAATTGGTCCTAACAGTGTCCCAGTCACGACTGTTCAACAGGCTGTATGCGCACAGGAGCTGGTGGGCGGGGATGGGGGCGGGGACTTGTGCCACCGGGACATGAAGCTGCCGAAGGGGGTGGCCTCCCCAGCGGAGACGCGTGCAAGCCCGCTGCGCTGCCCACCCAGAGGGGGCTGTCAGGATGGGCCGCAGTGGCCCCCCTGGTGGAGGCATGCACAGGCCCCCACACCGCCCTGCCCAGAGGGGGTTGTCAGGATGGGGGTGGGGCCTTGGCTGAGAGCTCTCAGCACTCTTGTGCCAGCACCTGAAGGTGTGGAGAGGAAGGGAGAACAGATGAGCAGTTGGGGGTTTAGGCCAGGAGGGGAGAGCAGATAGGCAGTTAGGGGGATCAGGCCAGGAGGGGAGAGCAGTTAAGGACATTAGGCCAGCAGGGGAGCAGTAAAGGGCATCAGGCTAGCAGGAGAGCAGTTAGGGGCATCAGGCAGGCAGGCAGGGGAGTGCTTAGGAGCCAGTGGATCTGAATTGCAAGAGGGATCCCAGGTTGGAGAGGGTGCAGGCCAGACTGAGGGACGCCCCCATGCATGAATTTTGTGCACCGAGCCCCTCGTCCTATCTAATAAAAGAGTAATATGCAAATTGACCATCACTCCAACACACAAGATGGCTGCCCCCATGTGGTCAAAGATCCTGCCCCCATGTGTTCACAAGATGGCCACCACAAGATTGCCAGCAGGGGAGGGCAGTTGGGAGGGACCAGGCCTGCAAGGGAGGGCAGTTGGGAGGGACCAGGCCTGCAAGGGAGGGCAGTTGGGAGTGATCAAGCCTGCAGGGGAGGGCAGTTAGGGGTGACCAGGTTAGCAGAGGCAGCCAGGCCTGCAGGGAAGGGCAGTTGTGGGGGACCCAGGCCTGCAGGGGAGGGCAGTTGGGGGGGACCAGGCCTGCAGGGGAGAGAAGTTAGGGATGACCAGGCTGGCAGAGGAGGGAAGTCAGGGGAGACTAAGACTGCAGGGAAGGGCAATTGGGGGAGCCCCAGGCCTGTAGGGGAGGGCAGTTAGGGGTGACCAGGCCGGCAGAGGAGGGAAGTTGGGGGCAACTAGGCCTGCAGGGAAGGGCAGTTGGGGGGGGGGGCCCAGGCCTGCAGGTGTGAGCAGTTAGGGGTGACAAGGCCTGCAGGGGAGGGTGGTTAGGGGTGACCAGGCCTGTAGGGGAGGGCAGTTAGGGGCAATCAGGCTGGCAGGGGAGCAGTTAGGCATCAATCAGGCTGGCAGGGGAGTGGTTAGGGGGTGATCAGGCTGGCAGGCAGAAGCGGTTAGGGGCAATCAGGAAGGCAGGCAGGCAAGCAGTTGGGAGCCAGAAGTCCTGGATTGTGAGAGGGATGTCCGACTGCCCGTTTAGGCCCGATCCTGGTAGGATCGGGCCTAAACAGGCAGTCGGACATCCCTCGAGGGGTCCCAGATTGGAGAGGGTGCAGGCTGGGCTGAGGGACACACACCCCCGTGCATGAATTTCATGCACAGGGCCTCTAGTCCTATATAATAAAAGGCTAATATACAAACCAACCAAAAGGCAGAATGACTGGTCACTATGACATGCACTGACCACCAGGGAGCAGGCGCTTAATGCAGGAGCTGCCCCCTGGTGGTCAGTGCACTCCCATAGAGGGAGTGCCACTCAGCCAGAAGTCGGGCTCATGGCTGACAAGTGCAGCGGTGGTGGCGGGAGCCTCTCCCACCTCTGCGGCAGTGCTACGGATGTTCAACTGATGGCTTAGGCTGGCTCCCCCAAGGGAGAGGGCCTAAACCGTCAGTTGATCATCCTCCAAGGGCTTCCGGACTGTGAGAGGGCACAGGCCGAGCTGAGGGATACCTCCCCCCCCCAATGCACTAATTTTGTGCACCGGGCCTCTAGTTCTATTATAATACTCTTTTTCTTTCATTGAGATATTTACATGAGGTTGGATTTTCTTCCCATATATCAACCAAAACATCACATTGCAACTGATTGAGTACAAAATCAGATATTAGATTCTAGTTACTTTCTATTAAGCCAGACATAGAAGAGATTTGCAAAAATGTAAAATAATGAAACTTTTCTTCCTGAATACTTTTATCTTAAAAAATGTTATTTTTCTCAAAAACATGCTTCTTGTTTTAATATATTACTAGAGTCCTGGTACACAAAATTCATGCATGGGGGGTCCCTCAGCCTGGCCTGCACCCTTTCGCAATCTGGGTCCCCTTGAGGGATGTCTGACTGCCAGTTTAGGCCCAATTCAAGATTGGGCCTAAACTGGCAGTCAGACATCCTTATCACAATCCGGGACCGCTGGTTCCTAACAGCTCGCCTGCCTGCCTGATTGCCCCTAACTCCTCTGCCTGTCTGCCTGATCGCCCCTAACCACTTGCCTGCCTGCCTGATTGCCCCTAACCACTTTGCCTGCCTACTTGATCCCCCTAACCACTCCCATGCCTGCCTTATGCCCCTAACTGCTCGCCTGCCTGCCTGATCACCCCTAAATGCTCACCTAACTGCCTGATCACTCCTAACTACTCGCTTTCCTGCCTGATCACCCCTAACTGCTTGGCCCCCACCAGTGCGGCTTTGTCCAGAAGGATGTCTGGAATGAGGTCTGGAAGCTCGTCGGCTGTTGGTTCTAATTAGCATATTACGCTTTTATTATTATAGATGGGTTTATGGTCACTTTATTGAATGAATAAATAAAAACATTTTAAAAATTCTTGGTTTTAATGTCTAACATAGAAACAATTGACAGCTATAATCGACATAAATAAAAATCTTTGGAGTTCTCAATAATTCTTAAGACAATAAAGAGATCCTGAAACTTAATGTTAGAGAATTGTTGCTCCAAAGGACAGCTGTAATCAAGGTACCATAATCTTTAGTGAGTTTAGGTTTAAAAGCAATGGAAGAAATTATTAAGAAAAAGAACTGATGTGAATTCAGAAAAAGTTAAATGACTACAGCACAAATACATAATCATGAAGCAAAATGACTGACTAGGAAAATTGTTACAACAAATATTATAGGCAAAGTATCAATACCTTTTACATGTTAATACATTGTTTTTTCTTCAGTCAATGCCAAGTTAAAAAAATCCTTTTTCTTGCTCCTGCTCACACTTTCTCTCTCTCTCTCTCTCTCTCTCTCTCTCTCTCTCTCTCTCTCTCTTTCGGAAATATATTAACACGTAGCAGTGGTTGTCTCTAATAGGTGATATTAGGCTACTTTTTATGATTTCTGTTGTCCTTTTGTCATTTGTTTTTTCCAATTTCTACTTTTTATGGAAGGAAAAATATTGCAAGCAATGTTTAAAGGTCAGTTTTAAAAATATTTAAAAACTCTTTAAAAACTAATGAATAATGATATTCTGTATTGTGCAAAACAAAAATCATTCTGAAATTGTAAAATTATTTGAGTAAAACAGTTAAAATTGATTAAATGCACTGGTACACAATTTCCTATGAACATTAATAATTATAGAGTTTTGATGCTTCCTTTAAGTATTTTAAGTATTTAGCACTTTTTCAACAATTTCCCTCATACTGAAATTTGGTAAGAATAACACACACACACACACACACACACATATATATATATATATATATATATATATATATATATATATATATAGTGAGAGAGAGAGAGAGAGAGAGAGAGAGAGAGAGAGAGAGAGAGAGAGAGAAATCTATAGACCAATAACTCTGAGGAATAAAATGCAAAAATCCTAAACAAAACACTAGCAAATCAAATACAACAATACATTAAGAAGATATCAATATCATTTTGGGTTCATTCCAGAGATAACAGGATGGCTCAATATATGCAATTTGATCATTGTGATACACCACATCAACAAGATAAAGGATAAATATCATACGATCATATCGATAGATGCACAAAGAAACATTTGATAAGAAATAAGATTTGTTTATGATTAAAACACTCAATAAAATGGGATTGAAGGAAAGTACCTCAACTCTATAAAGGCCTTATGTGACAAAACCTCAGCTAATATCATACTGAATGGTGCAAAACTGAAAGCTTTTCCTCTAAGATCAGGAATAAAACAAGGATGCCTACTCTCATCCCTCTTATTCAACATAGTGCTGGAAGTCCTAGCCAGAGCAATAAGGCAAGAGAAAGAAATAAAAGTCATCCAGTTTGGGAATGAAAAAATAAAATTGTCACTTTTTGCAGATGACGTAATTCTTTATATAGAAAACCTGAAAAACTCCACCAAAAATTATTAGAAGTAATAAATGAATATAGTAAACTTGCAAGATACAAAAGCAATGTACAAAAATCCATTGCATTTCTATATACTCACAATTAACTTTCAGAAATATAAATAAAAATTGATTTTACAACAGAAACAAAAAGAATAAAATATATAGAAATAAACTTAACAAAGATGTGAAGGAACTGTGTACTGAAAACCACAAGTCATTGTTAAAATAAATTGAAGAAGAAACAAAGAAATGGAAAGATACTCTGTGTTCATGGATGGGAAGAAGCAACATAGTTAAGATGGCTGAATTACCCAAAGCAATATACAGATTTAATCCAATCTCCATCAAAATCCCAATGGCATTTTTTTAAAAAAGAAATCAATAATCAGATTGAATAGAAATACAAAAGACTTTAAATAGCCAAAGCAATCTTGAGAAAGAAGAACAAAGCAAGAAGTATCACACTTCCTGACTTCAAATTATACTACAAAGTGACAATAATCGAAACAGCATGGTATTGGCAGAATAACAGACACAGAGACCAATGGAACAAAATTGAGAGCCCAGAAATAAACCTACATGTATATGTGCTAAAATTTTTCAACAAAAAAGACAAAAACAACAATTGGAGAAAAGAAAGCCACTTCAGTAAATGGTGCTGGAAAAATTGGAAAGCCATATACAAAAGTATAAAACTAAAATTAACTCAAATGGATCAAACTCCTAAATATAAGACCCAAAACAATAAATAACTTGAAGAAAACATAAGTAAAATACTTATGGGCCTTGGTCTTACAGAGGAATTTATGAATTTCACCCCAAAGGCAAGGGAAGTAAAGGCAAAGGTAAATGAATAGGACTATATATCCAACTAAAAATCTTCTGCACAGTAAAAAAGATTATTAAAAATCCACAAAGCCAGCCAACCAAATGGGAGAAGATATTTGCAAACAACTCTCTTGATAAGGGATCAATATCCAAAATGTATGAATGTACACATACAGCTCAACAAGAAAAAACAATCCAATTAAAAAATGGGCAGAGAATCTAAATGTACTCATACAGCTCAACAAGAAAAAAACAATCCAATTAAAAAATGGGCAGAGAATCTAAACAGAGATGCTTCTTCCAAGAAGACATACAAATGTCCATATGGAAAGATGCTCAACTTCACTAGCTATATAGGAAAATGCAATTCAAAGCTACAATGAGATACCAACTCACAGCTGTCTGAATGGCTATTATCAACAAGACAAGTACTAACAAATGTTGGAGAAATGAAGTAAAGAAACCCTGATAAAATGGTGGTGGGAATATAAACTGGTGCAGGTACTATGGGAAACAGTATAGAGGTTCCTTAATAAATTTAGACTAGAATTACCGTGTGACCCAGCAATCCTCTTTTGGGTATCTACCTCCCAAAATAAAAAAAAACACACACATTTATTTGTAAAGACATACTTATTGCAGTATTATTCACAGTGGCCAAGACATGGATGATTGGATAAAGAAGATATGAGATATATAACGGAATACTACTCAACCATAAGGAAAGTTGAAATACTGTAATTTATGACAACATGGATAGATCGTGGGAATATTGTGCTAAGTGAAAAAAAGTCAGATGGAAAAAGTGAGGAATCATATGATTTTACTCATATATGGATATAAAATGAAAGCACCAAAGAACAAACAAGACAAGCAAACAAAAATTCATAGATACAGACAACTGTATGGTGGTTACCAAAGAGAAGAGGGATGTGGGGGTAGTAAAGGGTAAAGGGGGTCAAATATATGATGAGAAAAGGGGATTCAACTTTGGGTGGAGTGCACACAATACAGTATACAGATGGTGTATTATAGAATTATACTAGTATATTTGAAACCTATATAATTTTAACTAATATCACACCAATAAATTTAATTACAAATATCTAAGCAAGAATAACATGCTTTCTTGATAAAAACAAACAAAATTGCCCCCAAAATAACAATAAGAGACTAACAAAATGAAAGAGACAGAGAAATAAGATCATTCAATGCAGGAAATAGCATGAGAAACTGTACAGAGAAATAAATGGGTTTTTCAAAGAAAAAAATAAAAAGGAGTGATTAAGATAAAATGAAGTCATATGGATGTCCTAATCTAATGTGACTGGTGTCCTTACAAGAAGAAGAAATTTGGACAAATACACAGACCAAGGGGTGTCCATGTAAGAATGCAACAAGAAGGTGGCCATCTACAAGCCAAGGAGAGAAGCCTCAGAAGAAACCAACCCTTGATCTCATACTATAAGTTGTGTAGGACTATGAGTAAGTTTGTGTAGTTTAAGCCTACATATCTTTTGTTACTATTTTAGGCAGCTTGAATGACTAAGACATTTAGAAATTCTGAACTCAATCCAAACTATCTCATACGAGATTACCACTTGTTCCGATTGATGGCACACACACTTTCTGAGCAGCACTTCAAAACATATGAAGAAGTGGAAAATTGGGTCTCTGAATGGTTTGCTTCAAAACAAGAAAATTTCTATTGGGACAGTACCCACAAATTACCTGAAAGATGGGGGAAATGTGTAGCTGGTGATGGATATTACTTTGAATAAAGCACTTTTGATGTTTCTCTTGAAATTATCATGTTTTCTTTGATTACAAAATCTGCCATTATTAACCAGTACACCTAGTAATTCTCATTAGGACGTTTGAGCATCCTTGTAACCATTACTTGGAATTCTTTCTCTGACAAATTACTTGCCTCCATTTCATTTAGTTCCCATTTTGGTGGCAATTCCTCCTTCTCTTTCCTTTTGGGATTGTTTCTTTATCTCCCCATTTTTGTTGTCCCTTTGTATTTGTTTCTATGTTCAACTACTATGCCACCCAGATTTTTTTTGGGGGTAGTGCTATGTAGTAGGTGGTTTGTGGAATCTAGGGGTGCATTCTCTCAGATCTTCTGAGCTAGGTGTTCTAGGAAAGCCCTCTACTTGAATTATTTGGGTTCTCCTGATGTAGTTAGGCCTTGAATGCTATTGTCTCCTTTGTGGATGGATCACAGGTTGTCTGATTATGTGGCTCACCCCTGACCTTGTTGTGCAAGTTGTTGTAGATGTGCTTGGGGTCCCAGTTCCCATGGCAAGGGTCACCTATAAGGTCCCAATGTAGTAATCCTGAGGTTCAGTGCCCACTGCCAGAGTGGTGGGCAAATCTGCGACTTACTGTGTGTGTTACATAACCGGCAGCTGTCATGGCCTGTCTCTGGCCATAGTGTTGTGCACTCTGTGACTCACTGTGTGGTTTAGGGTGGTGTCCAAGGTGAGTCCGGGTGGTGATGAGGCTATGCTCCTAGCATGGCTGCTCTCCCCTTCAAGATGGTGTGGTTTCTGAGCCAGAGCTGCATTCTCCCAGGGAGTGCCCACTGCAGTAGCAGGGGACCCCTGTCCAGGAGAGCCTGATCTGCCATCCCCTGAGACTCCTGCAAGATCTACTTGTTCCTCACTCACACAAATACATACACCACACGTGTCCACACAGTCCCCTCTCACTTCCTTACTCACTCTCACTCTCTCCCTTACTCCTGTCCTGCTGGCTGCTATGTTAAAAAAAGAAACACCCAAACAAACAAAACAAAAAAGGGAACATTTTAAATTAATTTGCATGTTAACACTTCTACATTTCCATAATTTTTAACAATGAAAAATTTGAAAGAAAATGTAAAAATAAAATAAATCTTATTTTGTCTTCTTTGCAGTAAAGTCAGATTGCAACAATTTTGCCTTGCAAACCATCTAATCTGACACTAGAATTTCTGTGTGGTAGCTAAAAAATTTTGATTCATGTACATTTTTAATTTTATTTATCTCTCCTAACTAAATGTAATGAAATGCAACTTCTCTCTTTCCAAAACAGTATGTGAGTGTTTTTTTTTTAAAAATGTGCTTTTGGAGAACTTAATGTGAATGACTTGGTACTACCGCTGGCATTTTTAAGTACTCTGGTATTCTTTGAGAAATTAAATTGTGAATTTATTAACAGTTCCCTCAATTCCAAATTTCTCTTAACTACTCTAAAGTCTGAAAAATAGGTGTACTTCTATTGATTGTGCCTATGAAAATACCTTATGAGAGCTGTCTTTGCAAAGTTTTATATTATGCTGAATACCCAATGCAGTAGTTATTTAGGTGATTAAATTTATAATAATTATAATTACTTTTTCTTGTGTTACCCAATAATTGGAGCTTCCCTATTTCCATTTTCACTAGCAGCAAGATATTCCATTTTTAATGTAGCTTTCTATAGTTATGATTCAGAAGAAATTCTTACCCTTTAGAACTTCTATTCATGTTGAAAATCCAGCCTCAATTCCTTCCCTTTACTTCCCATTGTTCTTCCACCTCTCACTTGCTTTTTGGTTTAATTCACTTGTTTGAATCAGTATTCATCTTTTTTGTCTGTGAAGGCTGTCTCAAAATAGATTGATTGCCATTAGTTCAGAAGAAACAGGCTTCCTTTAACTTTAGTTTCCTTTACAGCTTTCTTAGCTAAGCCAATTACACGTATGTTTATATTTGTTGTTGATCAAGTAAGACAACACTGTAGAAAATAATTATTTAGGAGTAATTCAACCCTTGATGGTTATTCTTCTAAAAGTAAAAATCTTGAGTCAGTTAAAGGAAAGTTATTTTTTCTCTTTTTACTTTACTGCCTGGTTTCATAAATTTGTCTGTCCTTGTAAAGTTATTAAAGAGGCATCATTTTCATGTTTATTTGTCCCAAATAGAATAAAACTCTTTGTATATCTTCATTCAACTTTGCTCCTACATACATTTTTATTTTAATCAAAAGCTGTCTTGGAGTGAGTGATGCCACCTATGGAACTAGTTCATATCTTTAAATGCTTTGTTTATCACCAAGAGTGATAATCTATCAGAGAGGATTCATTTTGGTTCAAGGACATATTGTTGTCTTGATTGGGCTTATATATCAAAGGGAAGAATTAAAGGGTTGTGATGAAAACTTTCCACCTGACACACAGGTAACTAAAAGTATGTGCTATCCTTTCTTCGGTCCTTTTGTCACCTTTCTTAGCTTTCTTGTTTTGAACCATGATAACAGTAGTATTTGAGTTTTATGGGGATTTTTGTTCTATATTGCATGCTGTGAAAGGATTTTTCTAGGTTCTGCTTCGGGGCTTCCTCTGATCTTGTGATGTTAAACACACTGCTGTCTTCCCTTAGCATTACTCTCATCATTTTCTTCTCCACTTATTCTACTTCTGTCCTGTGTGTGAGCGGGGGTGTAGAGAAGATGTGAAAGGAGACTTAGTAGGATGGCAGAGTAGGGGTATGTTAGGAAATCGCACTGCTGAAAAAAAGGCCTCCACAACTTCTAAAGGAAAAAAAAGATAGGCCGGCCTGGCCTTTGCATTTTTTTCAACGTAAACACAAAAGTTAACTTTTTTCCAATGAAGCCTTTAAAGAGAAATACTATTACTTATCTTTGAATTTTAACAACATCTAGTTCCTAGAGCTATGTCTCAAATTCATCAGAATCATGGCTTGTTTCCTAAACAGTGGTGAATGATTTATGTGATGCAAATTCCATATTTTGTAGTAAGACTAATGCCATTTTGACCTTGAAGAACTGTGCAAATTGTAATGAAAATAAATATATCATCATATCTTGATTCATTTTGCATTGTGTGTGTTTATAGAAATATTAGAACTTCCTTCTGATATTTAATACCTTGGGAAATATGTTGACTCTTCTTCCTTTCTTGCCCCAGGGTCATGTTTAGAAATTCCATTCAGTATTAGAACCAGATTTAGTCAGTTAACAACAATATAGAAAAACAACGTTGGGGTATTTTTGGACTAGACAACACTTTTTAAATTTTTCCTTGTGCCAGTCACTTAGGTGAGAAATATATACACAGGTGAATGCAAAGGGAAGCAAAATGTTGACAAACATCTTGATCAATAATTTAATATGAATCAAGTTTTTTTTGCACAGAGGATTTTTTGTAGTATCACTTTCTGTTATTGGGGCCACAGTTTAATGTTTCTTTGATATTATTTTCTGGAATGATTGGTTATGATTATATATTTGAAAAAAAACATGTATGTGCTAGCATAAACTTGAGTGTTCTATATGTTAGAACTAAGTTTAATAGTAATTATGATAAGCTTGGTAAAACACACACACACACACACACACACACACACACACACACACAAACAAAACAAAACAAAACAAAAAAACAAAAACAGGTTTGCCCAGCCAGTGTTGCTCAGTGGTTGAGCATTTACTGGTGAACCAGAAGGTCATAGTTCGATTCCTGGTCAGGGCACATGCCTGGGTTGAAGGATCCATCCCCTGTGGGGGTTGGGGGTTGCAGGAGGCAGCCTATCAATGATTCTCTCTCATCATTGATGTTTCTATCTCTCTTTCCATCTCCTTTTCTCTATGAAATCAATAAGAATATATTAAAAAAAACAGGCATTGGGAGTACCTCATATTTTATAATCATCAAAATTATTTTACATTCATCAAAGAACTTAGCACAGTTGCTGGCACATAATTCAGGATAGATGTATATATATATAATTTTGTTGAATAATATACAAGAAAGAATATGTCAATCAAATTAAATATATAGCAGCTCTTTTCAGAAAATTCATTCTTGGAAAACAGTGCTTTAAAGAAACTTGTACAGCACAACTAAGAAAACTGGAAAGTAAACAGTGAGCAAATCATAAACTGGCAAAATGAATTGTCCCCTTAGCTCATTCTAGTGGAAATATGAAAGATGCATTAGAGAACAAAACTAGACTCCAGTTAGAAGAACATGTTAGAGATTCTGTGAAAAGTTTCCTCTAAGGAATAGAAACAGTAAAGATAGAGAAGATAGGATAAATATGAAAGATATTTTTTTTGTTTTTGTAACTTGAACAAATATCCAAAAAATGTATATGAAACCAAATACCCCAACTAGCTCAGCATCTTGAGTAAAAAGAATGAAGTTGGATGTATCACAATACCATATATCAAACTGTACTAAATAGCCACTGTAATCAAAACAATCTGGCACTGGCATTGTTTTTTATACAGTAGAGAATGATTTATGCAATGCAAACTCCATATTTTGTAGTAAGACAAGTATCATTTGGGCCTTGTTTTATAGGCATATAGATCAATGGAATAAAACACAGAGCACAGAAATCAACTCATACCTACAAGTCAATTAATATTTGACGAAGGAGTCAAGAACATACATACAATGGAATAAATGCAGTCTCTTTAATAAATGGTGTTGGAAAAATTGGCCAGTTACATGCAAAAGAAAAAAACAACCTAGACTACCAACTTACACTGTACTCAATGGTGCTTTTATAAAGCTGTCAGTAGGTATTGCCAGATTGATTTACAGAAAGGTAGTATCCATTTGACCTCCTGAAAACACCTCATTGACAATGAATGTCATCACTGAAAATAATTTTTCCAGCTTGATTATGCCTACATGAAATCTCATTTTTAAACACTTTTACTTTTCCTAGATTATTTTTCAAATCATTATATATTTGACACTATTAATATTCATACAATCAAAACTATGATTTTTTTCTTTCTCTTTTCTAACAATATTTGTACATTTAATAACCCTTTTTTGATGTGAGCTTACAAAACTGTAGAACTTTGAAGTCAATGAAAATATTGTTCATAAAAGTCTTAGGTAGGATCATGTAGGATGGATGAGCTAAGGCTTGGAAATTATTATAGTAATACAGGGATATCTGTGCTTTGTCTCAGGTGGTAGATGTAGGAAAAAGAAGCAACAATTTTATCTGCGATGCTTTGAATAAATTATTAACATCTTTTAAATATTGCCTAGATATACAGGATAAAGAACTATGAATGAGAGGGATTTCCAGTTTTAACCCAGAATGACGGACAGACTCACGATTAAGACCATTAAATTGGGTGGTGCCATGATATGTTCTGAAAACACTGATTTGGAGAAGTGGACACATGACCGGGTGGAAACCAGCAGGTATTTGGAGGTAAAGAATGAGAGCTCAGTCTGGAGGAAGGAACTAGAGATATGGCTTTGGATTCAGAGGAGAAAGAAAGCACTCGAACTAAGAAAATGGAGGAACTCCCTGAAGAAGTTGTGTGAAGAGAAAAGAACCAAATCCCCAGGTTTAGGCACTTCCCTTTCCCTCTTCTACTCTTCCCAAGTCCACCATGTTTTATGTGCTCTTGAATATGAATCACAACTCTGTACCTTTATAGGTGATCAGCTCAGAGCACATCTTCACCAAAGTTATGCTGCCTTTTTCTGTACTGCCATAGTCCCCTAAAAGGTTACCTTGCCCTAGTTCCAGCCTATTCTCAATACAGAAGTTCTCATTCCTCTGCCAATACAGTCATTCTTCTGCCTAACACCCCGAGTAAAAGCCAAGATGGCCTCCAGGCTCAACCTAATTATATGGTTTATTCACATCCTCTTGCTCTCTGACCTGTTAGGTGCCTACAACTCTCTCACTTGTATTTGCTTTTCCAACCACAGTAAATTCCTTGTTCTTCTTCAACACCCCATGTATACACACACCTCAGGACTTTGACTCTAGCTGTTCCTTCTGCCTGGAACATCTCTATCCAATCTATCACTTGGCCAATGCTTTCAGATTTCCAGGTCTTTGCTAAAATTTCAATGAATCTTATTCTGACTATGCAGTCTGTATCTTCCTCAAGTAGAAACAAAACTTCAAATCCTTATTCTATTTTTAAACCATTGCATATCTCCTTCTAACATATTACCATGTTTCTCTCTCCAGAACATACCCTCCCCCCAAGGATCTGAAGTATCTGAGCACAAATTAGGGCATATAGTGTGTGCTCAATAACTACTTGTTGAATTATTTATTTTTTCTAAACTGAATAACTACAGTTTTTTCTTACTTTTTCTGTTAAATAACGTTACCATTTTTACCATAGGTTGGTATCATGCTCTTAATTCTATTCTCAACTTTATTTTTTTCTGAAAGTAGCCTTAATGGAGCAATGGTCTTGATGGTATATTTTTATCATTTTGTATTTTAATTTTATATAATCTTCTGGCCTGTTTGTCTAAGTTGATGTGTGTCAGGGAAATGGTGCTTACCAGACATTCATTACCAGACATTCACCCCTGTCTTGCTGATGTTTGATGGCTTGGTTTATTTTGTCTGTTTCACTTAATAATTCCTTGGGAAATTTGGCGGAGCCTTCTCGAATGATGTGAAAGCATTTTCTGTGGATTTGCCGATGGTGCAACTATTTCCCTCTGGTGCTATAGCTTTCCAGTGGCTTAAAACTGAAATTACTCCTATTCCAGGCAGTCGTAGGAATACAGTTAATGAAAGCTGCTGCACTTCATCAGTTCATTCCTAGTAACTCACTAATTTATTTTACTTACATGCCTACACAGGTGAGGCGAAAAGGAATCTGCAAAAATTCCACCAAATAAAGGTGCCTTCTTTATGCACCACCACCATTTGTATAGAGCAGAGGACTTCCCTTGAAAATCCTCTTACATTTTTCTATAAAACAAAAGCCATCTCCCTCAATTTGAAAATGGCAACACAGTCACTTTTATCACTTTTTAAAATATTATAGAAAGACCTTGCATTGTCATAATCTGCCTCAGGTGCTTTCATACAATCAGTAGATGAAAAAAGTCTTTAGTTCCTTTTTATGACTCCTCATCTCTTCTTAGATCCAGGGCACTGTCTTCTCATCTTTATAGAAATTCAGTATGTCAGTTTTCCCTCCTATCTTGCCTCACTCATCCTCCTGAGAGTATCACATTCCATTATATAGAATTTTGAACTTTAGAACTGGAAAGAAAATTAGAGATTAAGTAATCTTTAATTCTTGCATCATTTAAAATAGACTGCATCACAAGACATTTGCACTCCTCATCCAATGCATTTTTATACCATATCATTATATACAGTATATATATATATGTGTATATATATATATATATATATAATCACAGACACACGCATACTAGTATATGTATACATACATATATATATGACATAGTATGGTGACAATATATATATATATATATATATATATATATATATATATATATATATATATATACATATATATACTTAATTATAGTACGGGGAAAAATCTGGTTCAGTATTGTTGCTTCAAGTAAATAAAATATATTTTTTTTCAGTTTACAGATAAGACACTGAGTTCAAGAGACTTTACAAAATTCTCCCAATATTGTAGTTAAATTGTTGCTGGAAATGGATAAAATACTTAAGTGTAAGTCATAAAACCATAAAAATCCTAGAATAAAACATAGGCAGTAAAATCTCAGACATCTCTTGCAGCAATATCTTTGCCAATATGTCTCCTAAGGCAAGGGAAACTTGTGAAAAGATAAACAAATGGCTTCTGCACAGCAAAAGAAACCACTGACAAAATGAAAAGAGAACCCACTGCATGGGAGGACATATTCAATGACACATCTGATAAGGGGTTAATTTCCAAAATATATAAAGAAATTATATAACTCAACACCAGAAAGACAATCCAATTAAAAATGGGCAAAGCACCTGAATAGACATTTCTCTAATAGATATATAAAAAAATGCTCAAGATCACTAATCATCAGAGAGATGCAAATAGAAACTACAGTGAGGTATCAGCTCACATCAGCCATAACAGATCCTATCAATAAATCAACAAACAACAAGTGCTAGCAAGGACTTTGGGGAAAGAAAACTTTGTGCATTGTTTGTGGAAATACAGACTGGTGTAGCCACTGTTGATAACAGTATGGAGCCTCCTCAAAAAAATTAAAAATGGAACCACCTTTTGACCCAACAATCCCACTTCTGGGAATATATTCTAAGAATCCCAAAACACCAATCAGAAAGAATATATGCACCCCTATGTTCTTAGTAGCATCTATATATATAAAAGCCTAAGTGACCATATGACTGAACGGCCGGTCGACTGGTCGCTATGATGCGCACTGACCACCAGGGGGCAGACTCTCAATGCAGGAGCTGCCCTCTGGTGGTCAGTGCACTCCCACAGTGGGATCACTGCTCAGCTGACCAATGGATGCTGCTACTGAGCGGCAGTGGCGGCAAGTGCACAGGGGCCAGGATGAGTGGGAGCAGCGCAGCACCTGGCACGGGCTCCTCCCCAGCTGTCTGCCGCTTCACACACTACTACATCCACTGAGGGGTCCCGGATTGTGGGATGGTGCAGGCCAGGCTGAGGGACCCAACCAGTGCACAAATCCATGCACCAGGCCTCTAGTTATTTATAATAGCTAAGATCTGGAAACAGTCCAAGTGCCCATCAGTAGATGAGTGAATAAAATAACTATGGTACATTTATACTATGGAATACTATGCAGCTGGAAAAAAGAGGATTTCTTACCCTTTGCAACAGCATGGAGAGACCTGGAGAGTATTATGAAAAGCAAATAAGCCAGTCAGAGAAAGACAAATACCATATGATCTCACTTATATGTGGAATCTAATGAACAAAATCAACTGACCAATGAATGGAACTGGAAGCATGGACACATGGAACCGACTGGTAAGTGCCCAAGGGAAGGGGGTGGGGTGACTGGATAAAGAAGGTGAAGAGATTAAATAAAGGACATATATACACACGGACACCAACGATAGTTTGGTAAAGGCCAAGGGAGGAGGAGACAGGGGTGGGTGGAAGTGGGCAAAAAGGGGAGGGAAGGAAACACCTACAATAATGTCAACATTAAAAATTTTTAATAAAACATGTCATGGAACAGACTGACATATCTCAGAGGGAAGATGGGAGTGGATGGGTGGGGAGATTAACCAAAGAATTTATATGTACATATGCATAACCCATGGACACAGACAATAGGGTGGTGAAGGCCTGGAGAGAGTGTGCCAGGTGGAGAGGGCCAATCTATATATATAAAAGCCAAGTGATCGGAATGATTGGTAGCTATGATATGCACTGCGGTGGCCAACCGTCTTGATTGGGGCCCTGATTAGCCACCCCCCCAACCTTCCATGCCCGTCCCAGCCAGCCCGGCCCTGATCGGCCCTCCCACCCTGATCAGGAGTGGGGCTGGCCAGCCAACCTCCCGCATCCCCTCCCTTCTGCTGGCCTGGCCCAATGGGCTCCCAATGGGGAGGGCCGGCTGGACCCCACCCATGAATGAATTCATGCACTGGACCTCTAGTGGAGAAATAAAAAGGGGACATCTGTAATACTTGCAACAATAAAGATAAACTTTAAAAATTAAAAGAAGTCAAACTAAACTATGGTAAAAAATACAGTACAAATTGGTAGTTATAAAATAGTCATGGCCATGTAGGGCTGTGGTCAGCAAACTGCGGCTCGTGAGCCACATGCAGCTCTTTGGCCCCTTGAGTGTGGCTCTTCCACAAAATACCACGTGCGGGCACGCACGCACAGTGCGATTGAAACTTCGTGGCCCATGTGCAGAAGTTGGTTTTCGGCTCTCAAAAGAAATTTCAATCGTCGTACTGTTGATATTTGACTCTGTTGACTAATGAGTTTGCCGACCACTGGCATAGGGAATATATTCAATAATATTGTAATAACTATGTATGATGTCAGATGAGTATTAGATTTATCAGGGTGATCGCTTTGTATCCTATCTAATAAAGAGGAAATATGCTAATTGACCATTACACCCTCACAAAGACAGCGGCGCCCACAGCCAATAAGGAGGGAATATGCTAATTGAATACCACGTCCTTAAAGATGGCAGCACCCACAGCCACAAGATAGCGGTGCCCAGTCCCCTGAGCCTCTCCAGGGCAGCAGGCTCTCCGTGCACCTGCCTCTGGAGTCCCCCAGTCCCTTCCTCCCCCCAGCCACCCAGGGCCGGCCTGAGGTACAGGCAAGCTTGAGATGGCGACTGTCCACCTGCCCAGGGCCGCCCGAGGCTCAGGTAACCAGGGCCAGCCGAGGCTTGTGCTGCCAGCAGTGGCAGCAGCAGAGGTGTGATGGTGTCATTGTCTTCCCCTGATCGCCAGGTCGCTCCCACCCCTGAGGGCTCCCAGACTGTGGAGGGGGCAGGCCGGGCTGAGGGACGCCCCCCTCCCAGTGCATGAATTTTCATGCATCAGGCCCCTAGTGGTATATAAGTGTCTAATTATTATGTTGTATACCGGAAACTAATATAATATTTTATATTCACTGTAATTGAAAAATGAAAAATATTAAAATAAATAAATATATTGTTGCTGAAATTCATGCTCCTCAATTCAAGTCCTCCAATTTATAATGATATAAACAAAACTACATAACATTAAGCATAATTGCAACTCATAGCAATTAATCTTCTACTGAAATGAATTATTTTATTTATAAATGTTTACAGAATTTTTGGCACCAGTGATAGCCTGAGGTTTGTATTTCATAATTTGGAGGGATATTTATTCTTCAAAGTATAGGTGCTATAATTTTTGGTTTCTCATGAAATATTTACTAATACTAATGCAAAAAAAAAATCATGCCATAATGATTATGCTATTCAGTCATTAATGCCCTGAAAGTAGAAGTTTGCAAATTGGTACTCTGTCATTCAAAATATTAACTCATCACCTGTGTGTAACAAATTACTTCAGGAATCAGGCTGGGCACAATTATCAAGGCTTTCTGAAGATTTTCTCCCCGGTAGCACTCACATTCAATTTGTTGCCAAATCTTGCAGAGCTTTTTCCACAATGTGTCTCACATACACTGAGTGGCCAGATTATTATGCGTTCAGAGATCATATTAATCTGGCCACTCAGTGTATATTCCTATGACCCTTCAATGTATCATCATTGCCGCCACCAGAGGTGGGTCTTTCTTACCTCTTGTTTAGAGAACTGCATTAGTAACTGGTTGCTTCGGCTGTCGTTCTACCTGTACTCCAAACTGTCCTGTGAAGTTGCCAGATCAGCCTTCTCCAAACATGGCTTTGCTTCTTTACTGGCTCCTACATGAAATTCGTGCTCTGGGCCTGCTCTTGCACAACTGTGTGTGTACACACAGAGAATGATCACAGCCACACATGGATACACACAGACATTCCCAACCTTAATTCACAGTAGAATCTTCAGTGGAACTTCACACACTGTTTCTGAGTAGCTGATAAGGAGTGTGGGCGACGAGGCCTGTGGGCCAGGCATCAGAATTTGAAAACGCTGCTCACGTGCTTTATGCACTCAGGGCTGAAAACCACTTTTATTTATTTTTAACATTAAACGAGGTGACTTGTTGTGAGAGTTAGCAAACAAGTGCTCACTTCTGGATTTTGCCTCAAAGATCTTCTGCACAGCAAGTGCAATTTCATGAAATCTCATTCCCTTATGTGTAAGTGCAACAGTAAGGAATAGGGGCAGGTTAATATATTTAACTGATATTAACATAGCACTCAGCTGCATTCAGCTCTATATTTGAAGCTGAAAATTTAGCATTGAACAAGAAAAACAAAGTCTGTTCTAATCATAGGAGACAAGAAATAAGTTAAGAAATAAAATAATTACAAATTACCATAGAAACTAAGAACGAAATAATGAGAAAAATAACTTGGTGTGGAGGATGGACACTATAGTAAAGAGAATAGTCAGAAGTCATAATTCTTATTTTTTTAAGCTATCCTGATCTCAAGTTTATAAAAAACCAGCAACTAGCACCAACAGAAAGAAAGCATAGATTCCTCAGGGCTTCATATTCAACGTATGACATCTCATAGACTGAAAACTCTTGTTTGGCAGTATTAAGCAAGAGAGTCTGCTTCATTATTTCCTCCACTTTTATATACCCCAGTCAGATACAATCTACTTTTTTGGACTGCTTGAAAGTAACGAAAGATTGATTTAGAATGATGAAACTCAGAATAAACCATTGTCTGCACTATACAATGAGGCTGTAGTACCAATATCCACTTTTCTTTACTGGAGACTGAGGAAAATGAGCCCATTGTTCTTGGAGCACAGCCTCTGGGCAAATAGGATTTCTCAATCTAATAACTTGTCCAGATAATGGTAATTTTCGGTTGTTTGTCCAAACGTACAGTGTTAACATGCCACTTTCTTCTGCTGGGGCCATCTTTGTCTGGTCTCTTGTGGGAATTCTCAGGATCGCACTCTAAGGTTGAGAGAGGCAATACTGGGACAATTCCTAGTATTAGGGTGTCTTTCACTTTATAAGCTATTCATGAATTTAAAAATCTATATCCTTTTTTTAACAAGTCCAAATGAAAAATGACGAGAAGTGTGAGCCACAATTCTAAGCCAAGCAAGTGTGGCACCATGGGTTGGCTACCATCTGGAAGAATCCCACAAGGCAAGGAGGAGCAAGTAGATTATTGACGCTGAAAGTGCATGTGCTTCTGAAAATCTAAGGAAATACTTATGCAGTGAACACCTATACGTTTATCCAAAGTTGTCCAATTTTGCGTTAGTTTTCCCATTTACTATAAGCCACCCCCCAAAAATTTTGTTTGATGCCATTATTAACGAGATTTGATTTCCTCAATGCTCTTGAAAAATTCTCTTGGGCTAATTTTTGTCTGTCCTTGTAAATGACTATCCTATATTTTTAGTCACAATGATATGAATAATTACAGTAATAATTATTATAAAACTATAACATTTATAGAAGACTTGTCACCTGTAAGGCATTGTGCTAAAATCTTAATCTTTTGGCTTCTCCTCTGCCTCTCCCTACTCTTAAGGCTACACCTAGGCTGACTTTAAAAAGATTCTTTTCAGTCAATTGTCAGAGAAAGAATGCCTAGAGAGAGTAGGTTCATTCTCTGATGTATTCTCTCTATATGTTTTTGGAAGACTAATAGCCTTTCTACTCTCAGGGTTTTGTCTCAAGAATTTCATGTCGAGAGGCAATGCCGCATGCTTTATGCGAGTTACACAGTCTCCGTGTTGTCAAACATTATGGAGAAGAAAAACAGCAAGCGTAGCCTGACTGGTTCAGCCACAGTCAAGCCAGGTTGCAGGATCAGGGACTGGCACTGAGGGGATAATGCGGCAGAGTGATGAGGTCTGGGAAATCAGAAGAAGACACTGCTTCAAGTGATTGTCCAGGGAGTCCACAGGGCATGTGCAGCCTTCTGGCTTGGAGCAGGAAGTGGTCTCCACCTACACTACCTGATCAGTCCCCCAGAAATTATTGTATTCTTATCGCATCTGCATATTTTTGGGGGTCACCTTGTCCAGCCAGAGAGGACTAAAAAGATCTGAACCACCAGGGGATTGAGCACCAGTCTCTAGATCCTCCCATCTCTGCCACCTTCCTCCACAGTCTGCGGAGCAGCCTAGTGAAGAAGCCCTCACACCTGCTTGCTTTTTGGATTCAGCAGGTGGACGACTTTTCAAGTGGGCAGGCTTCAATACATGAAGTACACACAGACTATACATTATAACTTCATGGGAGCTCAAACATGAGAGAAAGGCAGAGGACATGGGTAGGCAGCGTACTGAAAAGGAAACGCAAGACAAGCACGGTTACAAAGACTTTAGACATATTCACTTACTCAATCCTCTTAATAAGCCTATGAAGTAGGTTCTATCATTACTCTTATTTTACAATTGCAGAAACTGAGGCAAGGAGAGATGTAGCCACCACTCAAGGCCACAGAGTCACTCAGGGCATAAGCAGGACTTGAACTTAGGAACTCTGACTCTAGAAGCTGTGTTTGTAACCACTGAGTCTGCAGAAAGCTGTATTTGAAAATAACAAGTCTCACCCGTGTTTGTTTTATGTAGTATTTCAGAAGGTGGATGAGGTGAGGGCTTCCAGGGCCTGCCACTTAGACACAAGATTAATGTGTTGAAGCATCATCAGGGTCAGCTGTCATGCTGTTTTGTGAGTTCATGTTGGTTGTTCTCGAGTCAGACTGTATTAGGAAGTGAAAGGGTTTTGATCTTACCTCTTCCTCATTTACTCACAGGCAATGCCAGATGTGTTCCAACTGGCTTACTTCTTGACTATAATCTAATAAACACAGCTATAAGCTTACATTAATTTTATTCAGAGCACTGAAATGTGGTTACATAGACTTGTGGGATACAAAGATATAATATGATCTGGTGATGTTTGGCAGTGTAATTTTAGGAAAATGCTAAAAACATTTAGTGAGAAATATGTTAGGTTATTTAGAAAGCATATGCCTATAAGACAATTTGTTCTGTTATTTCCATCAAAAAATATGTTGTCTTAGACACAAAGGGTATCATTGTTAGTTAAATGCCTGAGTAAAAGAATTATGAACTGCTTCATTCCATTGTGTCTCATCCTAGCCACCTAGCCAAGGATGGCTACTCTTAATATTAAGCAATTTATTATTTTCTAAAGAGTAGCAAGAGAGTAGTTAGCACATTTAAGTTAAAGAAATCAAAACACAAGGGCAGATACAGCAGTATGGAACTTTAGTGTATAAGTTGGATATTAAATTGTTTAATATAAGTCTACATAAATAATTTACATTAGACTCATTGTTTATCCTTATTTGAATGTTAAAACTTTATATATGTTTTAAAACCCATTAGTCTCACTTTGTAATCTATTTATTGTGCCAAAAGGACCCTCGATTCTGAATTGTAAATAATATCACCTCTAGAGTAGTTCCAAAATCATTTGTTTAGGATGCTACTTTTCTATGCATCTTTCATAGGAAACTGATATCCTTCCATTTGAATATTGTGAAAATTCTCTCTACTGGTATTGTGCCACATGATAATTGTAAGCTGTTCATCAAGGAAAAGCTGAGTTGATGTAAATAAAAAACTCACTTATGAAGTACTGAATCCATTCTATAAAGCGACGGTGTTTCAGTGTTCATGCCTTTATCCACTTGGTTTTACCTTAACTCAAACATTAGTACATAAATAAAAGATACGTACAGTATTCAAGTCAAAAAGTGAGAGAGACACCAACAAATTAAAACTAAACAAAGCAAATGAAAAGATTATTGGGGTTAAGGTAGAAATTTATATTCTAGAAAACAGTAAGATTTTCAAGTAAATCCAAGTACTTATTCTTTGAAAAAACAATAATATAGACAAACCATCGATATAGTTTTATCAAAAATTAAAGCACACACACACAGACAATGACAAAGAGAACTTTTGCAACTTACCTCCCCCGTCCCCAACATCTTCTCCTGGTATTAGGCCTAATTTTCACTTAATAAGCTATTATCAAAATCTAGTAATTTCATACTGTATGAGCACAAGGCTGACACTGGCCCCAAAAGATTGATTCAGGATATTTGCTGGAGCAAAAGTTCTTGCTCTTTTAAGCTTTATTTTAAACTGGAAATATCTGTTCTTGGGACATAGTGGCTACTATCTTGTGACATAAGGAAGAATCTATTTAAGACTGTAATCAGAGCAGAGACAGTGAATATGACAGAGGAAAACGTTTTTTGAAAAATATTTTGAGCCTCTGTATTTAGTAATGCCTGGAGTGATATCTGATTTTAATACAATGCAAATTATTGAAATGCCACTTTTGCTTAAGCTGACTTGAGTTCAGTTTTCTGTCACTTGAAACAAAAAGCATTCTACTCTCAATATATATTACATTAGGCATACACACTAAATTAAGAATGGGGGAATAAAGTCACAGACTTGGATGTCTATTTTATAAGAGAAGGTATATGTTTGCTGCTAAAAAGTGGAGAGAGAGAGAGAGAGAGAGAGAGAGAGAGAGAGAGAGAGAGAGAGAGAGAGAATGACATTCTTTTGTGCTGTTTGAATATGTAGCTATAAACCCTCTCATTTAAAGTGTGGAGTATAAATTGATGCAACTTTTCTAAAGGAAAACTGAGAACACTAAATCAAGCCCAGAAGAAACAGTCCTTTGAGATTATTGTCCCCAAATATTCAGAGTTGCACAGACTGATGTGTATCACAGGTTTAGTTACATCAACGATAAATTTATAGCAGATTACTACTCAAGCATAGGGGATTGGATAAGTAAATCATTTTACATTCAAGAAATGCAACAAATGTATCTTAAATTGTTAATATAGAATAATATCTTATTGGCAGGGGAAATATTTTTAAAACTTGTGTTATAAAAGTCTATAAAAGTATACAAAAATGAAAAAGGAATAGAATTAATAAACATTTAATTTTCCAGGTTTTCTTCTGTTTGCTATACTTTTCTATTGAATATGCTTTTTTTTCCATTTAAAATTTAAGGTTAGAACTTTTGGCTTTTTTTTTTTTATCAGAGTTTAGACATAACAAACATAACTGGAGCATCTGTTTGTAAAATTAACTGATTTGTAAAATTAACTGTGTTATATATATACTAATATATATATACACACACACGATCAATGTACATGATTTCTTTTTCTTAGTAAATAAAGCTATTGATTTTTCATAGTGATTTTTTAAAAATTATTTTTTTCCTTTTTTTATAAAACTAGAGGCCTCGTGCACAAAATTCATGCATTGGGGGTCCCCTCACCCCAGCCTGCACCCTCTCCAATCCGGGATCCCTCAGGGGATGTCCAACTGCCAGTTTAGGCCTGATCCTGGGGGTTGGGCCTAAACTGGCAGTTGCATATCCCTCTCACAATCTGGGACCACTGGCTCCTAACTGCTCACCTGCCTGCCTGCCTGATCACCCCTAACTTCCCCCCCTCTGCCAGCCTGATCACCCCTAACCGCCTCTGCCTGCTGGCCTGATCACTCCTAACTGCCCCCCCTGCTGGCCTGGTCTCCCCCAACTGCCCCCGCTGCCGGCCTGGTTGTCCCTCACAACCCCCCCCCCCCCCCGCTGACTCGGTCATCCCCAAGTGCCCCCCCACCAGCTTGGTCACCCCCAATTGCCCCCCCTGCTGGCCTGGTCACCCCTCACGGCCCCCCCTGCCAGCCTGCTCGCCCCCAACTGCCCCCCCAGCAGCCTGGTTGCCCCCAATTGCCCCTCCTCTGCTGTCCTGGTCACCCCTCACTGCCCCCCTCTCCTGGCCTGGTTGTCCCTCACTACCCCCCCCCCCCCCCTGCCAGCCTGGTCGCCCCATGCAGCCTGCTGTTCAGTCATTTGGTCGTCCCTCAGTAACCCTCTTTGTTGCCCCATTCAGGCTGCTGTTTAGACATTACTTTGAGGGCATCCTGACCAATTTGCATATTACCCTTTTATTAGTATAGATTTATTGGGGTGACATTGGTCAACATGAACATATACATTTCAGGTGTGGGATTCCAGGTTATAAGATCTCTATATTGCACCATGTGCCCACCACCCAAAGTCAAATCTTCTCCTGTCACCTTATATTAGGACTCCCTACACCCCAACCCTCTTCCCTCTGGCAACCACACTGTTGTTTGTGTCCACAAGTTTCAGTTTCATATCCCACGTAAGAGTGAAATCATATGGTTCTTAGCTTTTTCTCACTGACTTATTTCACTTAGCATAATATTCTCAAGGTCCATCCATGTTGTTGCAAATGACACTATTTCATCCTTTCTTATGGCTGAGTAGTGTTCCATTGTGTATATGGACCACATCTTCTTTATCCAGTCCTCTATCTCAGGACACTTTGGTTGATTCCATGTCTTGGCCACCATGAATAATGCTGCAATGAACCTAGGGTGCATATATCTTTGCAAATACATGATTTTGAGGTTTTCAGGTATATCCCCAGGATAGGGATTGCTGGGTCATATGGTAGCTCTATTCTTTTTTTTTTTTTTTTTTTTTTTTTGAGGAATTGCCAGACTGCTTTCCACAGTGATTATAGCAGTATACATTCCTCCCAGCAGTGAATGAGGGTTCCTTTTTTTCTACAATCTCTCCAGTACTTGTTATTGCTTGTCTTGTTGATAATGGCCATTCTAACAGGTGTGAGGTGGTATCTCATTGGAGTTTTGATTTGCATTTCCCTGATTGTCAGTGAGGTTGAACATCTTTTCATATATCTATTGGCTGTTTACATGTCTTCTTGGGAGAGGTATATTTTCAGGTCTTCTGCCCACTTTTTGATTGGGTTGTTGGTGTTGAGTTTTATCAGTTCTTTATATATTCTATAATAATAAAAGGGTAATATGCTAATTATGGCGGATATCCTTCCTGACGAAGCAGGCCCAAGAGAAGCCAGCCCAGGTTCCAGGTGCCTGCTGGCAGCTAGAGAAGGGAATCCCGGGTCCTGGGTGCTGGAGGGAAGCCAGTGCTGGCAGCCGGGGGAAGGAAGGCCTACTCTTGCATGAATTTTCGTGCATTGGGCCTCTAGTTTGGAAATAAAACCTTTGTCAGAGGTACTGTTTGCAAATATCATCTCCTGTCTGGTTGGCTGCCACTTTGTTTTGTTGTCAGCTTATTTTGCTGTGCAGAAGCTTTTTAGTTTGATATAGTCCCATTCATTTACTTTTACCTTTACTTCCCTTGCCTTTGGTGTCAAGTTAATAAAATGTTCTCTTTGAACAAGATCCATAAGTTTGGTAGCTATATTTTCTTCTATGTAACTTGTTGTTTCAGGTCTTATATTTAGGTCTTTAATCCATTTTGAATTAATTTTTGTACATGGAGACACACTATAATCCAGTTTCCTTTTCTTCAATGTGGCTTTCCATTTTTCCCAGTAACATTTATTGAAAAGACATTGAAAAGGCTATCTTTACTCCAATGTGTCTTTCTCACTCCTTTGTCAAAAATTATCTGTCCATATACAAGTGGTTTTATAGCTGGGATCTCTATTCTGTTCCATTGATCTGCGTGTCTGTTTCTCTGCCTATACCATGCTGTTTTGATTATTGTAGCTCTGTAGTATAATTTGAAGTCAGGTAGTGTGATACCTCCAGATTAATTCATTTTTCTCAGGATTGCTGTGGCTATTCAGAGTCTTTTGTGATTTCATATAAATCTGATGATTTTTTGTTCTATTTCTTTAAGAATATGCCATTAGAATTTTGATGGAGATTGCACTAAATCTGTATATTGCTTTGGGTAATATGGCCATTTTAATTCTGTTGATTCTTCCAATTCATGAACACATGATATTTTTCCATTTTGTTTTGTCTTTTTCAATCTATTTTAATAATGCTTTATAATTTCAGTATATAGGTCTTTCATGTTCTTTGTTAAGTTTATTCCTATGTATTTTATTATTTTGGTTGCAATTGCAAAAGGAATTTTTTTTTTTTTTTACCATTTCCTTTTCTGAAGTTTTATAGTTAGTATACTGGAAGGCAATGAATTTTTGCACATTGATTTTGTATCCTGCAACTTGACTATATTTGCTTTATTATTTTCTAATTGGTTTTTGGTAGAGACATTAGAGTTTTCTATATACAAAATTATATCATCTACAAAAAGTGACATTTTGACTTCTTCCTTCCCTATTTGTATGCCTTTTATTTCTTTCTCTTGCCTAATTGCTCTGGCTAGGACTTCTAGCACTATGTTGAATAAGAGTGGTGAGAGTGGACTTCCTTGTCTTGTTCCTGATCGTAGATGAAAAGCTTTCACCATTATAATATTAGCTGAGGTTTTATCATATACTAGGAACCCAGTGAATGAATTCGTGCACCTTGAAAGGAACTGTGGGCTGTGAGGCTGCAGTAGGCACAGGGGTGGGTCTCAGCCCAGCCTCTGTGCCCCTGACCAGCCCCTCCTGCCGCAGCCCCTAGTCCCCTGTCTGCCGGCAGCCCTGCTCCTGCTGCCACCACTCCCATGCGCTGAGGGCACCGCCCCCCCCCCCACTCACACCCCTTGAAGGTGCAGAGTGATTGGGGATGGTGCCATCAGTGGGTGCAAGCAATAGGAGCTGCCCCGATTGCCCCTCAGGAGCAGGGGAAGTTGGAGAAGCCCTCAGGGGTGATCAGGGCCAGCAGTGGCCGCTTGCACCTGCTTGTGGCACTGAGGGATCAGGACCAGCGCCAGGCACTGGCAGGACCAGTGCCAGGCACTGGCAGTGGGTGTGAGTGGAGCCGGCGCCAGCAGCAGGTGTAAGCACCAGGCAGGACTGTGGCATGTGGGAGTAAAGAATTTTCAGTAACCACCAAGGCTCACCCCAATGACAGTGACTGGCGCCCTGCCTTGGTCTGGCACCCCCACACACCTGCTCCACCGCCTGCCACGGCCAATGCCTGCCATGTTCCACACATGCACCTGGTGGTCAGTGCATGTCATAGTGACCAGTTGTTCAGTTGTTTGGTTGTTCCGGTTGTTCTGCTGTTTGGTCTGTTTGCATATAAGCCTTTTATTATATATTTTATATATATAGATTATCTTCATGTTTAATTAGAGGCCCAGTGCACAAAATTTGTGCACAGGTGGGGTCTCCTCAGCCCAACCTGCACCCTCTCCAATTCGGGACCCCTCGGGAGATGTCCGACTGCTGGTTTAGGCCCGACCCCGGGGATTGGGCCTAAACCTGCAGTTGGACATCCCTCTCACAATCCGGGACCACTAGCTCCTAACTGCTCACCTGCCTGCCTGTCTGATTGCCCGTAACTGCCCCCCCACCAGCCTGATTACCCCTAACCGCCTCTGCCAGCCGGCCTGGTTGCCACTAACTGCCCCACCCCCTCCGGCCTGGTCTCCTCCAACTGCCCCCCCCGTCAGCCTGGTTGCCCCCTCACTGCCCCCCCTCTGCTGAACTGGTTGCCCATCACTGCCCCCCCCCCCTGCCAGCCTGGTCACCCCACACAGCCTGCTGCTCAGTCTTTTGGTTGTCCCTCACTAAGCCCCCTGCCGGCCTGGTTGCCCCACGCAGCCTGCTGCTCAGTCTGTTGGTCGTCCCTCACTAAGCCCCCTGCCAGCCTGGTTGCCCCACGCAGCCTGCTGCTCAGTTGTTTGGTTGTCCCTCACTAACCGCCCTGCTGGCCTGGTCGCCCCACACAGACTGTTCAGTCATCCGTTCGTTTGTTTCAGTTGTGACGGTCGCTTACGCTTTTATATATATAGATTATCTTTATGTTTAATTAATAAAAGTTTCACATATATTAAAATAATATAGAAATAATGATTATAAGACTAGAATATTACTTTTAGAAACAGAATGGAATGACTTATTGACTAATATATGTATTATATAATCATTAAATTTTAAATATGAAAGTTATATTTGTGATATCAAGTAGTCAGTAGAGAAAGAGTAAGTCATCCAAAATATTGATATCCTCCTCCATGCAAAACTTAATTAATAGGTGGCAGTATGACTGATAAGTAATTAATGGACCTTTGCTTAGCTGAAATCACAGATAGTTTTTGTTAATAGAAAAGTTTCTAGATATGTATAAATTACTAGAAAGTAAATAAATATACTAGACCCAATAAATTTTTTAGGTAAAGTAATAAATATTTGGGTTGTTAATTTTTAAAAGGCTTTAAGAGAGTAATTCTGCAAATCCTTTGGAGCATTTTAGGGACAATTATAATCAAGTAACAATGAGCACATTTCAAACAAATGGCATTATTCATGCATGATTAGCAAGTTATAGCAACTTTTGAAGAAGTACCCTTCTCTTAAATGTTTTTCAATTTTGGTTGCCATAACAACATAACATTGGTCCTTTATTCCTAAGAAGAAAAATTACTGTATTTTTAATTTTCCCTAAAGAAACTTAAAACATGATAGGTGAAATGTCACATTTAATAATACCACATTTGGTGCAATTAAGAGAGACAGTGGGGAAAAATATCTATACAGTTCCATTAATCATGTTAATACTCCCTATTTTTTTAGGTATTTCTACATGTTTTGCCAATACAGCATTATATTTGGAAGTTGTAAATTATTTTGCTTACTAGTAACTATCTATAGTAATAAAAGCATAATATGTTAATTAGACCGTACGTCCTTTTGGACAACCTTCTGGATGAAGCCAGAGCTGCGAGGGAAGCCAGGGTCCCAGGTGCTAGAGGGAAGCCTGGGTCCCGAGTGGCAGAGGGAAGCTGAAGCCAGAAGCCAGGAGAAGGAAGGCCTACTCTTGCATGAATTTCATGCATCAGGCCTCTAGTATTTTTAATAATATGATATTAAATAGAAATAATTGTATGCTAAATTATACTTAGGAGATATATGTGCCATATATATTATGTGTGCCATATATATGTAAATATATATGTGTGTGTGTGTGTGTGTGTATATGTGTGTGTATATATATATATATATATATATATATAGAGAGAGAGAGAGAGAGAGAGAGAGGGAGAGAGAAAGAGAGAGATCTGTATATATATCTAGTATATATATATATATATATATATATATATATATATATATATATATATAAGAGCCAGGGTCTGTAACATCCAAAATGCCTGAACAGATTACTGAACACCGGAAATCAGTCCTGCAGTCAGTGCTGGGTTGCCACGGCGACCCAGCACAGATTGCTGCACTGTGGGTGCCGCGGTGATCCAGCAATGACTGCCGAGGAGGCTGCGGATCAGGCCCGGAGAAAGGCCTGGAGAGAGAAACAGGGTCTGATCTGCAGCCTCCATGGAAGTTGTTGATCAGCCCTTGCCTCTCTGATAAGGCCTGGAGATAGGCCTGAAGATGCTGACTGGCTTAGAAACTGACCAATCAAACCAAATCTGGGTGAACTGTGAGGAGCCCATGGCTGCCTAAGAGGCAGAGCTTTTGACACTGACTGGCATAGAAACTGACCAATCAAAACCAAATCTGGGTGAAGTGCCAGGAGCCAATGGCTGCCTAGGAGGTGGAGCTTTTGATGCTGCCTGGCATAGAAACCAACCAATCAGAACCTAATCTGGGAGAACTGCAATGAGCCAATGGCTGCCTAGGAGGCAGAGCTTTTGATGATGACTGGCATAGAAACCAACCAGTCAGAACCTAATCTGGGTAAACTTGCAAAGGCAGAACTTAAGGTGGGGCTGAGGTGGGGTTTTAAGGGCAACAGCTGTTTGGTGTAAGGTGTAAGAAAGTGGTTCAATTTTTCAATGACTGGTGTGGCAGTATAGTGCATATGGCTGGCTATCAGTCCAGATATAGGGATTATGTGATTTTGTCTGCCAAGAGCATCTCCTCCTGCTGAAAAAGGCTTTTCCCCCCAATTTAAGCAATCCTATCCTATGTAATCTATCTATACTAATAAAAGGGTTATATGCTAATTAGACTGGGTCGACTGGCCATCTTCCAGACTTCCAACTTCCTTCTGGACAAAACCATCATGGTGGGGGCTGAGGCAGAGGCAGTTAGGGGCAATTAGGCTGGCAGGGGAGGGCAGTTGCATGTGAGATCAGGCTGGCAGGGCAGGGCAGTTGGGGGCGAGATCAGGTCGGCAGGGGAGGGCAGTTGGGGGAGAGATCAGGTTGGCAGGGGAGGGCAGTTAGGGGCAGTCAGGCAGGCAGGCAGAGGCAGTTAGGGGTGATCAGGCAGGCAGGTAGGTGAGTGGTTTTGGAGCCAGCAGTCCCAGATTGTGAGAGGGATGTCCACCTGTTGGTTTAGGCCCAATCCCACAGGAAACACCCCCCCCCCACACACACACACGAATTTATGCACCGGGCCCCTAGTCTATAATAATAAAAGCTTAATATGCTAATTAAACCAGACAGCTGAATGTCCTTCCGGACATCCTTCCAGATGTCCTTCTGGACGTCATTGTTAATAAAAGTGAATATTATATAATGTGCTACATATTTAAATGTAGAGGGATGGCTAGATAATTTTTAAAGATGATTATGCTATTTTTAAAATATAAGTTCAACTTCAATTATTATTGCATTTGACAGAATTTAAAACCTGAAGTGAAATTGATGGAATTTTTGAACTCTAGATAATATTTGTCATCACCAGAGATATAATTTCTTAAATGATCTATCTGAGATTAAGACAAATATAATGAAAAACACTGAGTATGAAATAAAATTTTATACTAGTTTTTTTGTTTTGTTTTTCTTTATGGAGTGTGTTATGGTGAATGAGGAAAAATAAGTACTCCAATGTGCTCCCTCGTTTTCCTCTCCTGATCCGAATTGCTAACAAACTGAAAGCTAGCTATGTTGATAACACAATATTGATTACTTCTACATAGGAAATTATTTTGGAGTAGTGGTAAGTGAAAATTCCTGTTACAGCCCTAACTGGTTTTGCTCAGTGGATAGAGCATTGGCCTGCGGACTGAAAGATCCCAGGTTCGATTCCGGTCAAAGGCATGTACCTTGGTTGTGGGCACATCCCCAGTAGGAGGTGTACAGGAGGCGGCTGATCGATGTTTCTCTCATCGATGTTTCTGACTCTCTGTCCCTCTCTTCCTCTCTGTAAAAAGTCAATAAAATATATTTTTAAAAAAAGAAAATTCCTGTTACATAAATTAATTTTCTGGCTAGCTAATGAGCTATTTTCCAGAGCAGCACTTCCTCCCAAATATTCTAAGCCATATTGTATATATATACATTTCCAAGTTAATAGTCAACTATATTGTACACCTGAAACTAATAAAAAATTGAATGTCAATTGTAATGGAAAAATAAAATAAGAAATTAATAATACAAATAATAAGTAATAATAAAAAATAAAGTATAATGCTACTAAAAATATTTTTCTTTGATTTCTACATTTTAACTCTTTGTTTTACATATAAATAAATTAAAAACTCATCATCAGTTCTTTTCTCACTGTCAGTTTCATTGTTTCTCAAGTCTGAACTTTTAAAAAAATGCATGTCTTGGAACAATATTTCATTAAGCATTTTTTATTTGTTTATTATGCTTGCTTTTGTTTTTATTTTGCTCCAAAAAGTTCATACCTGCTGCATCTTCTCCATGAATGAAACTTTCTGTTTCTATTATGATTGGATGATAACTTGACTAAGTATACATTTTAAGTCATATTTTCTTTATCTCACTGCTTTGTAGTTACTGCTTTACTATCTTTGGGCATTGACTGGTGTCTTTCCATCATCTACAATCATGCATATTTAGTTGGCTGGCTTTTAAACATCAAGTTATTTGCTTCCCTTTTTTTTTTTTTTAAATCAGGAAAGGCTCATGGGTTGTATATTCTCTGAATATGCTTTTGTTGTTGCTTTTTAAAAAGCTATAAAATGCCTTCCTATTGCCCAAGTTATTTGATAACTTAGTTATATGTAATAATGCTTAGTTACATGTTATTTCCCATTGCATGTTGCTAACATTTGTTTCCTTTTCATCTGATGTCTTCCAGCCCTGGGTTAGGTTTAGTAGAACTCTGGGACCAGTTTCACATGACACCTTTTATTATTTACTAGAGGTCCAATGCATGATATCACGTGGCCCTGCCCACCAGCACCGCCCTGCCTGCTGGCCGCCAGCCTTGCTGCGATCGGAACCTGTGGGCCTCGGGGGAGAGCCCAAGAGGTGCTCCATACACCTCATGTTGACCAGTCATATGGTCATTTTGGTCGTGATGCCTCTTGGCCTTTTATTATTATGATACACACATATATGTACACACACATTATTTTTATTTTTTTATTTTTTAAATATATTTTATTGATTTTTTACAGAGAGGAAGAGAGAGGGATAGAGAGCTAGAAACATCGATGAGAGAGAAACATCGATCAGCTGCCTCTTGCACACCTTCTACTGCAACCAAGGTACATGCCCTTGACCGGAATCAAACCTGGGACCCTTCAGTCCGCAGGCCGACGCTCTATCCACTGAGCCAAACTGGTTTCGGCACACATTATTTTTGACTGAAGAGTTTTTTATCTACCTCAGGAGTTTTCTTAGTGTAGATTGTTGTAGGCAATTCCTGAACATCCTTTAGATCTGCAATTAAATTTTCTTATTTTGCTTGATTGTACTTTGAAGGCCTTTTCTTTGCCTTTGTTGATTTCCTTACTTTAGGGACACTAATTGGGGAACACTGGAGTTAATTTTACCTATTAACTCTTATTCCAAATATCTCCAAATTGGGGTGGAAAGTAGAGTATTAGGGAATAATCTTTAGTTAACTTCCTCAATACTGATAAACCAATTTCAGTATTCTATTGTATTTTAGTATCCCATTTCAGTATTTATTAATTATATTTTCCAGAATGATCAATGTTATTTATTTTTCCATTAACAACATATTAATTTACAAAGAATATATGATCTTATTCATTAAATAAGTATGTAAAGTCGTACATGGCCATAGTATGTGATGTTAACAGAAATACAAAAATAGATTAACAGAGAGAAAAATATACATATGTGATATGATTTGATATTTCTTGATTTGTAATAAAATATTATTACCTAAAAGTAAAAAGCTAATTTGTGGCTTTTTTTCAGAAAAAAATTTACAAGTATTCCTAAAAGTATGATTATTTTTATAGTTCTCACTTGTGTTATGCACTGTGATGCATACTACAAAACAGTAACTTCATAAAAAAATTTCAAAAATAACTTTGGTATTCTTCGGTGTCTTGAATGACTGTGGGTAAGGAGCAATAAAACTCTGTGAACAAAAATACTAATATACACAGGCACCTCATATACTGGTTCTTATTTGAACTTCTCAAATTACTTAATGCTATGTTATTTTTAAATTAATTTATCTTTATTGTTGAAAGTATTACAGGTATCCTCACCCCTTTTTTTTTCTTCCATTGACTCCTTCCACCCTGCACTCGCCTCTCCCAGGCCTTTACTACACTATTATCTGTACCTATGGGCTATTCCTATCTCTAATAATAGAAGTGTAATATGCAAATTGACTGAATGGCCGAACAGCAGAACGACCGTCCAGATGACGACCTCCCGGACTAAGCCAGGGCTGTGAGGGCTGAGGCAGTGGCTCTGGTTGCCTCGGCTCTCGCAGCCCCGGCTGCCACCACCCTCTGTGGTGTGATCAATGGGGGGTGGGGGGATTCCACAATTGGTTGCCCCTTAGAGGGTGACAGCAGCTGGGGATGCAAGGGCCGAGGCAGCTGGGGCTGTGAGGACTGAGGCAGCTGCGGCTGCAAGGGCCTACTCTTGCACAAATTTCATGCATCGGGCCTCTAGTATGTATATAGATTCCCTGGTTAATCTCTCTTCACACACCTCACCTCCACCCCTGCCTTCCCTCTGAGATTCCATGCTTCTATGTCTCTGGATCTATTTTGTTCATCAGTTTATTTTGCTCATTATATTTCACATATTAGTGAGATCATGTGATACTTATCTTTCTCTGACTGGATTATTTCAGTTAGTGTACTTTCCAGGTCCCTCATGCTATCTCAAAGGGTAAGAGTTCCTTCGTTTTCACAGCTGCATAGTATTCCTTGTGTAAATGTACCACAGCTTTTTTACTCACTCATCTACTGATGGCACTTGGGCTGTTTCCAGATCTTAGCTGTTGTAAATAATGCTGCTATGAGCATAGGGAAACGTGTGTTCTTTCTGATTGGTGTTTTGGGTTTCTTAGGATATATTCCTAGAAGTGGGATCACTGGGTCAAATGGCAGTTCCATTTTTAATTTTTAGAGGAAACTCCATACTATTTCCCATAGTGGCTACGTTATTTCAAAATTGCCTTAATTGTTTTTTAGATTTCAAGTGTCATCACTGAAATATATTTTTATTTTACTGCTTTGTCTCTGATTTCTACTCAAGCTAGCCCAATGAGATCTCGATTCAAGGCATTTTCTTCTTAGTCATAATTTATTGAAATGTCAACTAGAATCAGAGTTTTCCTTTCCCTGCATTTTTGAAACTCAGAGTGATCTTAGCTTTTACATACTTTAATAATGCTGCCAATCCCCTAATAAGCTGTTCACATTAGCTATTTAGTCCCAATTTCTAATACTTGGGAGTCTCAAGATTCTCTTCATCTTCTGCTTCTGATTTCCTAGAGTTCTAAATATTAAGTTGTACTTCCCCAAAGCAAAAGTGTATTCACCAAGATATTTGGTGAGATCAGGAGTCTCAGAGCCTCATTTAAAAGCACTAGCATTAATACCATAAAATGTATGACATATGAAAAGTAAGAGAAACAAGATTTCAGAAATTTTAAAATAAAGTTAAAATAGACCCATTGGTTGAAAGGAACCCTGAGTAATGCAACAGAACATTTCACACCAGGCTGATGTTGAATTCTATTTTTGAAGAAACAAGTTATAAAAGTGAGAGGTCTCTTGGATTTTGACATTATAATTACTATCCTTGAATTTCATTTGTATAGGCTTCCACAGATTTTAAACTTTTAGACAGGTACAGTTTAAGAAACTAATTATATATAGTAAGTTATGTTTATATATTTCAATTACATAATAATGTTTGCAAAGTAAACACCAACCTAACCACAAAAATTACTACTATTACTTATTCCTGTTGACAGTCCTAGCTAATATAATCACAGCATTATACTAAAATATTATAATCATTTTACATAAAGAAGGATCCGTTTTAATTGCAAACAGAGTTTCTTGATCATATCCATCTTTCTTCAGAGAAGGTAACAAGATAGACCATCCTGTAGGCTATGGGACTATGGCATTATAATAGGGCAGCTTTGAATCTTAGTAGTCTTCTTTGAGCTATTATGGCTTTTTACCTTATTCAACTTATAAAGGAAAAGCTTGACTATGGTTTGTAATTTTTATGTAGCCTTTGAAAGAAAGCAGAGTGTTGATTTTGAAGGTTCCCAGCCATCAATGCAGGGACTGAAAGATCTCTGAATTAAAATTCCAAAGTGTGCACACTATGCTGCACAGAGAGCAACCAACGTATACTATGACAAATCTTCTGAGGCAAGTCAGATTATCTACTGGCAGGAACTTAGCTCCTAATGCCAGAGCCAGAATCTTAATAAGGCCTATTCACCAGGAGTGTCTCCCTAGGCTATCCCATTTATTTTGCGTTTCTCACACTCAGCGGGGAGAAATCTTTAGTGCTACTCGCAAACTACTCTCAGTCTTAGATCAAATTCAGAAGATGTTCAAAGAATCTATAAATTAGGAAAAACAAAAACAGAATGCAAAAAAAAAAAAAAAATATAACCGTGATCTCAGCTAACTAAATTGACAATTTGGCTCCAGGTCAAAAATAGCAACAACAAAGAAAAAGTTCATATATTACTGAAAAGACACACACAATAAGGGACTTTAAAGTGAGAAATTTGAAACATATTAGATGTGATAAATGCATTCAGCAGTTTTAAAAGATTAATACTTACCCATTTGCCAAGTGAGTTGAATCCAATTCTTGGTTGGGTTAATGGTTAAAGATCTCCAAAATTTGGCAATAACCTACTTTTCTAGTCTCATAGCAACAAAATGATTTATAAAATGTTCCATTGCCAGCAAAAGTCATGTTATATCCCAGGGTTCTGAGGTACCTAATGTTCTTTTATTTTTAAAATTTGTGCATTTTGTTTTAATAGGAAAAAAATGCTCTTATCATTGCATTAAATCCATATTCCCTAAAATGTGACATCTTAACTCCTTAATTCAAGTTAATTCTTAGTGCACTGTCTTGTGTACCTGAGGATATTAGCATTCCAGTGTAAGAAGCTGGCAAGTGGGAAGAGCTAAAGTCTCAAATTCTAGTCCTAGCCTGCCATTTACTAGTTATGTGACACTGGGTGAATCTCTCGTATCTTTCTTGGGACCAGTTCCCATCTGAAAAATGAAGCCATATTACACTGTGAACTTCATTCTTTTCTCTTTCTAGCTGGTGATATTGGTGTGTATAACAGATAAACGTGGGCCTCTTCTGGTAGAAGAGGCCAAGATGGTCGTACAGGAAGTTCTGGGCTACAAGGATTAAGATCACAGGACTGGATGGTATGAGTCCTCTACTCCCTCTTCTGATCATACTTTTACAGTGTTGTCATTGTCTTTTTTTTTCTTTCTCATTATGTCTGGAATATTTGCACCCTCCCTGAAACCAGTATAGATTCCCCATATCTCTATGTTTTCCCACCACCTAGCTTTTGGGCTGAATATGTTCTGCACATAGTGCTCTTGCATTTGTTCTTAAAATTCTGTGTACCTCTCATTGGGCTCATTAATGTTACTATCTCCTGGAAAACTTCAGTTTTCTCTGTCAGAAGAAATCACTTTTTTTAAATTTGCAAAAGACCTATTTTACTTTATTTTTTATTAAATTTATTGTGGTGACATAGATGAATATGATCATATAGGTTTCAGGTGTGGGTTTCTAGGTTACAAGATCTATATATTGCACAAAGTGCCCGCCACCCACCCCCTTCCCTCTGGCAACCACCACACTGCTGTTTGTGTCCATGGGTTTCAGTTTTATATACCACTTATGAGTGAAATCATATGACTCTTAGCTTTTTCTGACTGACTTATTTCACTTAGCATAGTATCCTCAAGGTCCATACATGCTATTGCAAATGGCAGTATTTCATCCCTTCTTATGGCTGAGTAGTGTTCCATTTTGTATAGGTACCACATCTTCTTGTTGTTTTCCAGGGGAAAAAGACTTTTTGTTTCTCTTATTTCATTGCCTTTTCTTAAAAAAAAATGTTTTTATTGATATTTAGAGAGAGAGGAAGGGAGAGGGATAGTTAGATAGAAACAACGATGAGAGAGAAACAATGATCGGCTATTTCCTACATGTCCCCTACTGGGCTTCGAGTTCACAACCCAGGCATGTGCCCTGATGGGGAATCAAACAAGTGATCTATTGGTTCATGGGTTGATGCTCAACCACCAAGCCACACCAGCTGGGCTATTTCATTGTCTTGAGTATTAATTTCTTTCTTTCTCTTTCTTTCTTTCTTTCTTTCTTTCTTTCTTTCTTTCTTTCTTTCTTTCTTTCTTTCTTTCTTTCTTTCTTTCTTTCTTTCTTTCTTTCTTTCTTTCTTTCTTTCTTTCTTTCTTTCTTTCTTTCTTTCTTTCTTTCTTTCTTTCTTTCTTTCTTTTTCCTTCCTTCCTTCCTTCCTTCCTTCCTTCCTTCCTTCCTTCCTTCCTTCCTTCCTTCCTTCCCTTCCTTCCTTCCTTCCTTCCTTCCTTCCTTCCTTCCTTCCTGCCTGCCTGCCTTCCTTCCTTCCTTCCTTCCTTCCTTCCTTCCTTCCTTCCTTCCTTCCTTCCTCTTTCTTTCTTTCTTTCTTTCTTTCTTTCTTTCTTTCTTTCTTTCTTTCTTTCTTTCTTTCTTTCCTTCTTTCTTCCCTTCTCTCTCTCTCTCTCTCTCTCTCTCTCTCTCTCTCTTTCTTTCTTTTAAATATATATTCTTTATTGTTGATAGCATTACAGATATCTCCCACTTTACCCCCCCTTTACACCCCTCCTCCCAGCCCCTACCCACCCCCTACGTCTTCACCTCTTATTTCCTGTGTCCATGGCTATGCATATCTATACTAATAAAAGGGTAATATGCTAATTAGACCAGATAGATCGGATGTCATTCCAAACAAAGCCAAGGTGGTGGGAGCTGAGGCAGAGGTGGTTAGGGGCAATCAGGCTGGCAGGGGAGAGCAGTTAGGGGTGATCAGGCAGGCAGGCAGAGGTGGTTAGGGTAAGGTGACCAGACGTCCCGCTTTTGGCGGGACAGTCCCGATTTTTAACAATTTGTCCCGCGTCCCACGGCGTTTTAAAAAAGTCCCGATTTTTGGAAAGAATGCACAACAAGCTAGGGAACGGTGGGAGAATGGGAAGGGAATATATGGTTTTCAGTGGCCATGTGGCTATTTAGCCAGGATATGAGTTTTATATTATTTTTGTTAATTTTATAATGTTAAACTTTAATAATAACAAATAATTGTTGAGAACTGATTATCGAGAACTGCTTATCAAAGTTCGCATTGTTGATCAGTTGTTAGAATTTGACCACCATTGTTTGGACTTAATGAACAATGGCATTTTTTGGGATTGGCAACGACGAAAACATTTTGTAACTGTCTCTCAGACGATACACATCGTACTGCGTGCTAGTAAGCTAGTTAAACAAGTGATGTCATTACAAATCAGCTAATTTAGGTAAGTAATTTATGTATTTATTTCATAAATACATAAATTTTCTTGAATTTAGCAGACAGTACTCGTATTATTTATATTTTATAGTGGCAGCAAAAAGTCTAGCGCTGGCCTTGAAAGTGACACTTACGACTTACGTTATGGCAAATTCAGAGGGAAAATAATACAAGTTAGTATTGTTATTATTTAGAAAGAAATATAGGATTCAAATTAAAATAATTTTTAAAATATAGTTACTTTATAACAATCAAATTAATTTAATTTATAAACTAACAATAAAATATGTTCATGTAATTATGTACCTACTTACTGTGTTTTTAAGCAATATGTATATAATAATTTATAATATAATTTTAAATTACTTTTTTAGATTTTTAACATAATGAGTAAGAAAAGAGGATGCAAATTCAATGATGATCTAAGAAGTGAATTTCCTTTTATTAAAAATACCAAAAGCGATTACATGGTAAAATGTGAGAAATGTAATGGTGAATTTTCTATTTCGCATGGGGGGAAGAATGATATTTCAAAGCACTTGGGGACACAGAAACATAAAAGATATTTAAATACTGCTTCCAAAATACAGGAATTTTTTCGGAAAACAACTTATGGAGACGAAGAAAAGAAATTAGCATTAGCAGAAGGACTTATGTCTTTTCATGCTATTAATCACAATCATTCCTTCAGATCTATGGACTGTACATCACAAGTTGTCAAAAACTTATTCAACAAAAAATTTGCCTGTGCTAGAACAAAATCCGTGTAATGTGCTTTCCCCATGTGCATTTTCAGAATTAAACAAAAATCTAGAAAAAAATAATTTTATATCCATATATTCTGATGCATCTAATCATAAGGATATAAAGTTATTTCCAACCATTATTAGATTTTTTGATTCGGAAACTGGAATAAAAATTAGAATTTTAGATTTCGTTTCTTTGCCCGGTGAAACTTCTGAAATAATTTTCAGTTCCATTATTAATATTTTGGAAAAAAACAATTTAAAACATAAAATGATTGCATATTGTGCAGACAGCACGGACGCAAATTTTGGAGGAAAAGCGAGAAGAGGTACAAATAATATTTTTTATAAATGAAACAAAAACCTTAATCAAAACATTATTGGTGTTGGTTGTGCAGCGCACATAATACATAACGCCATTCAAACAGCTGCTGACTTGTTGCCCGTAGATGTGGAAAATATTGTTATTAAAATATATTCTTATTTCTACATATACACTGTGCGCGTTGAAATGCTTAAAGAATTTTGTGAAACTGTGGAAGTCAAATATCAGAAAATACTTGGATACACAAAAACGCGCTGGTTAGCTCTTTTGCCAGCTGTCGAAAGAATTTTGAAAATATACGATCCTTTGAAATCCTACTTTCTATCACAGGATAAATGTCCTAGAATTTTAGAAGAGTTTTTTGAAAAAGAATCTTCAAAAATTTGGGTGGAGTTTGTACACAATCAAGCAGCTCTTTTTCAAAATGCTATAAAATTTATTGAAGGTGACAAAATTTCGGTAATCGAAGTAGCAAATGAAGTTAATAATTTAAAATTTCAGTGTTAAGAGCGGTTAGAAAATTTTCTTCCGTTAACTATCCGTAATAGTATAAGCCAGCTAGAAGAACAAGGTGCAATAAATCGTGCAGATATCATGAATCACGTAAAAAGTTCTATAGTAACTGCATAGATTATTTAGAAGATTGGACGGTACATTACAATGATATTGAACATTTTCATTGGGTTACATTAAAACAAGAACTTAATTGGAATGATGTGCAGAAATCATTCGATCATATTACTCAAAATTTCCCATATAGTAATATTTCCAAAAATGATCTTTTTAATGAGGTATCATTATTAAAAAAATATATTGATAAGGAAAAGGTTAAATCTTGGGCATCAGCAAAAATCACAATAGAGAACAAATGGTTAGAAACATTTCATCATTTTGAAACAAACCATGTTCCATACAATAATGCACTAAAAATTGTGGAATACTTGCTGTCCTTACCAGGAACTAATGCTGCAACTGAACGCGTTTTTTCTACGGTAAATAAAGTGTGGACATCAGAAAAATCACAATTAAGTGTTGAGACTTTGAAAGCCATTTTATGTGTGAAATATAATTTAACAAATTCTTGTGAAAAATTTCATGACCTTTTAAACAACGACAGCAATCTACTAAAAAAGATTCACTCAAATGAGAAATATGCCAAAGAATAAAATGATACTATACATAATTTTATTTATTTATTACTAGAAGCCCGGTGCATGAAATTCGTGCACAGCGGGGGGGGGGGTGTCCCTCAGCCCAGCCTGTACCCTCTCCAATCTGGGACCCCTCAAGGGATGTCCGACTGCCCGTTTAGGCCCGATCCTCGTGGGATCGGGCCTAAACGGGCAGTCGGACATCCCTTTCACAATCCAGGACTGCTGGCTCCCAACTGCTTGCCTGCCTGCCTGCCTTCCTGATTGCCCCTAACCGCTTCTGCCTGCCAGCCTGATCACCCCCTATCCACTCCGCTGCCAGCCTGGTTGATGCTTAACTGCCTCCCTGCCAGCCTGTTTGCTCCCAACTTCCCTCCTCTGCCGGCCTGGTCACCCCTAACTGCCCTCTCCTGCAGGGTTGATCACCTCCAACTGCCCTCCCTTGCAGGCCTGGTCCCTCACAACTGCCCTCCCTTGCAGGCCGGGTGCCTCCCAACTGCCCTCTCCTGCTGGCCATCTTGTGGTGGCCATCTTGTGTCCACATGGGGGCAGCTATATTGTGTGTTGCAGTGATGATCAATCTGCATATTACTCTTTTATTAGATAGGATAGAGGCCTGGTACAGGGGTGGGGGCCAGCTGGTTTGCCCTGAAGGGTGTCCCGGATCAGGGTGGAGTTCCCTTGGGCGGCCTGAGTGAGGGACCTGTGGTGGTTTGCAGGCTGGCCACGCCCCCTGGCGACCCAAGAGGAGGCCCTGGTATCTGGAATTTATTTTCCTTCTACAATTGAAACTTTGTAGCCTGGAGCAGAGCCAAGCCTGCTGTTCCCTCTGGGGCGGCAGCCATTTCTGTGGCAGTTAATTCACCTTCTACAATTGAAACTTTGTAGCCTTAAGCGGTGAGCCCGGCCAGGGTGTGCGGAAAGCTTTGCTTCCCCTGTTGCCACCAGCAACCCTGGCCTGCTCTCTCAAGCTCCATTCTGCCGCCATTTGTTTGAATTTGTTTACCTTCTATAATTGAAACTTTGTAGCTTGAGTGGAGGCTTAGGCCTGCAATGGCTATGGAAAGCTTGGCTTCCTCTGTTACCTGGGAAACCTTGCTCTCTGTGGCTGTAGCCATCTTGGATTGGGGTTAATTTGCATACTCGCCCTGATTGGCTGGTAGGCGTGACTTGGCTGGTGGGCGTGGTTTATGTAGCAGAGTGATGGTTAATTTGCATATTACCATTTTATTAGAGAGGATATTTGTAAATTGTACTTATGTTGAAATTTAAAAAAATATATTACAATACTATTTTTGCGTTCTATGAAAATTTTTGTTCCTCCATATAGACCAAATTTTTAATCAAGAACCCCCTCCCCCCCACACCCCCGGCAATGGTGTCCCGCTTTACCAATGTTAAAATCTGATCACCTTAGGTTAGGGGAAATCAGACAGGCAGGCAGAGGTGGTTAGGGGTGATTAGGCAGGTAGGCAGGCATGCAGAGTGGTTAGGGGTGATCAATCAGGCAGGCAGGTGAGTGGTTAGGAGCCAGTGGTCCCGGATTGAGAGAGGGATGTCCTGGATTGGAGAGGGTACAGACAGGGCTGTGGGGACCCCCCTCCCCCATGCATGAATTTCATGCAATGGGCCTCTAGTAAGTATATAAGTTCTTTGGTTTATCTCTTCTCATCCCCCCAATCCCCACACTGAGCTATGCCAGTCTGTTCCATGTCTCCATGCTTAGGGTCTTATTTTATTGGTCAATTCATTTTATTCATTAGATTCCACATATGAGTGAGATCATGTGATATTTGTCTTTGTCAGATTGGCTTATTTCACTTAGCATAATTGTCTCTAGGTCCATCCATGCTGTCCCAAAGGGTAAGAGATCCCTCGTTTTATAATGCTGCATAGTATTCCATTGTGTAAATGTCCCACAGATTTTTTATCCACTCACATATTGATGGACACGTGGGCTGTTTCCAAATCTTAGCTATGTATATATATATATATATATATATATATATATATATATATATATATAAAGTTAGTGTCTGTGACAACCAAATGACAACCAAACGACCAGTCACCATGAGGTGTATTGAACACTTCTTGGTCCCTCTCCCCCCGCCAGGCCCATGTGCATGGTGGGACTGGGGACTGGTGAGAGGGCTGAACAGCTGACCTCTTGGTCCCTGTCCCCAGCCCACAGGCTCCGATGGATCAGCGATGGTGAATGGGGGAATCGGGGTGGGTGGCGGGAGGACCGGGCTGGCTGTCAGGCTGTTGGGATCACCAGCCCGAGCAGCTGGGAATGAGCTGGTGAATCCAATGGCCTTACAGTCCTGTGGCGGAGGCAGCGTTCGGCTTGGGGACTGGCGAATGGGCAGAAGATGGCCCTAATCGCAGGAGGCTAGGCCCTAGGGACCCTACCCACACGATTCCGTGCACTGGGTCTCTAGTTATAAATAATGCTGCTATGAACATATGGGTGTATATATTCTTTCTGATTGGTGTTTTGGGAATTTTAGGATACATTCCAAGAAGTGGGATGGGTGGGTCAGACAGAAGTCTCCCTTTCTCCATGGAGCTGGGCTGTGCAAGGGTATCCTGGTCTTGGCCAGGATGGTTTGATCAGACTTGTTTTGGGAGCATGTATGAAGGGGGTGAAGAATGTTTATTCTTCTTCTAATGCCTCAGCTCTGCTTGGTTTGCTGTCACCTGCAGGGGCACAGATTTCCTGCCCGGGGCTGTTCCCCCTTGCCTTAGGTCACTGCAGGTTGGGTCAGAAGCAGGAAAGAGAGGACCCCCCCTGCATTCCAGGTTGGCAGGGCTGATCCTTCTTCCTGGACCAACTGACCAATCCCCTTCCTGCTCCCCAGCATGAGTTACTCCAAGAAGTACAGGGCCCCCCATATTCAATATTGAGTGTGCCCTTCAGGCTTCCCCAGTGAAGGCTGGCCCTGAGCTCAATTTGGTGGCCCTTTCTACTGGTCAGGAGGAGCTTCCCAGGCTGCACCCACTCGGAAGTCTCTACAGCCAGTGCCCTCGGGGCCTCCTCTCTCAGACCCAATTTGTAGGCATTGGCATATCACCTACAAATAGGCAGCTTCTTCAGTCTCTTCAAGTTCTAGGTTCCAATAGGTCCAGATCAGGGGAGGCTAGATTCACCTCCTGGCCTTCAGTGCAGTTTCTACCCTTGAGCTGCTGGGCTCTAGGGCGACGATGCAGCACAGTAGCAGTGGCAGTGGGTGAGTACACAGCAGGGGCGAGAGTCCTGCTGGGGCCGTGGCACAGAGGCCGGGCTGGGTCCCCTGTGGGGATCCCGCCTGTGTCTGCTGCAGGTGCCTGGGGTTCAGGGCAGGGTACATGTGGGTTTGAGGCCAACCCATGGTGAGTCCAGATGGTGGAGAGCCTTGGTGCCTAGCCTCTGCTGCTCCCCACAGCCTCTTCCCAAGGAGGATCTTGTGAACCCTTCAAGATGGTGTGTTTTTCAGGCTGTAGCTATACCCAGGGATGGCTGTGGTGGTAGTAGGGGCTTTTGCCAGGAGAACCTGAACCTGAATCGCCAGCCCCCAAGACTCTCCTACATTTGGGCTATCACACACACATACGCGCGCGCGCGCGCGCACACACACACACACACACACACACTCATACACATGTGCAGGCACACACATGTCCATACACTCTCACCCTCACTCGTGTCCTGCCAGCCGCCATGTTGGAATCTCCCTTATTTTCTAATCTGTTAGATAGTAAACTCCTTTACTGATAGAACCATATTTTATTTATCTGTAGCAGGAAATAATACATTGCTCTCCTTAGCCTCCAAATTGTTAGATCTAACAGAAATAGGTGTTGTGCATCTCAGAAGACTAAATGAAAGCAATTTATGATCAACATAATTGTTTTAATGTAGGTTAGTTCTGAATTGAGTCATGCTCTCTACAGTAAACCAAGGCTCACCTACCTAACTGAGATTTGCTTCAGGGACAGCTCTGGGCCAAAGAGTGCCTTTGAGCAAATGTCAAACAGATGGTGGATGTAGGCTTGTTGGAGGAGTCAAGTGCAGGCTGGAGTTCAGCTTCTACCTGTTCTTTCAGCTGGGTGTTTGTACAACTTGCACAGTTTTGTGTGTTGACCCCAAATGCTTCCCTGGTTACCAGTGAGAAATTTAACGGGTAGAGAGAGTGAACTTGAATTAGCACCATATATTTGTTATTTCAAGAGAACCTTTTAGAGCTTCCAGATAAAGCTTGAGTTATTCAATTTGCAAGCTCATTAAGGGTAGAGTTGGGGGAAGATGTGGTACTGCTTTCAATTGCAGGGTTAGGGAAAGAAGAGGGGAACTGAATTGCTGGATGGGGCAGGTTGAAAGAGGAGAATTGAGGCAAGCAGCCATGAGTGAGGAAACAGCAAAAGAGTGTGACAATCTTGCCTAGAAGGACCTAGTGTTTAGCCTACTAGACCAAAAATGACTGCTATTCTTGACTGCCTGGTAAATTTTACTCACTCTACTTATAAATGAACTTTGTATTCTTCTACTAGACCAGCATTTTACCCTAGAAACTTGGTGAAGCGGGACTCATGTGGATAATGTAATGTCCTGCTAGAAACAGGGCGAGCTACACGTATCCTCACTCCTATGACTACTAGTCTCAGTAATTTGCTTAATTATCTGCTTAAATTTGGAGACCCAAAGGCCAAGAGTAGTAGCAGAGTTGACTCCATTGGACAAAATAAGATGCTACCTTGATCAACTCTCTTCTGTGTCATATTTTTGATATACTGCTACTCATCTTTCAAACCCAGTAAAAATGTTGTTAAAAAATATTTATTAACCCATTCCTAACATTTTCATAGAAAGGAATGGGACTTTTTCTCCACTCACTATAAGAAAGTAGTATTAGAAAGAACATTCATTCCCTCATCATCCCATAAGAAAAATGGAGCGATACAGCCACTAACAAGACTACTGTCCCTTTTGGAGCTACAGTTATGCACTGCAGGGCATTTTAGTCAGCAATGGACCCTGTATATGATGGTGTTCCCCTAAAATTGTAACAGAGCTGAAAAGTTCCTATCACCCAGGGATGTCATAACCATCTTAACATCTTAGCATAATGCATAACTCACATATTTGTAGTGATTTGGGTGTAAACAAATCTACTGCACTGCCAGTCATATAAAAGTATAGCATGTACAATTATGCACAGTATGTAATGTTTGACAATGATAATAGCTATGTATTTACTATAATATACTTTTTTAAAGAATATTTTTTTTGTTGATTTCTGAGAGGAAGGGAGAGGGGAGAGATATAAACATCAATGATGAGAGAAAATCATCGATAAGCTACTTCCTGCACACCTAACAATAGGGATTGAGCCTGTAACCCGGGCATGTGCCCTGACCTGAAATCAAACTATGACTTCATGATTTATAGGTCGATGATCAACCACTCAGCAACACCAGCTGGGCCTATAATATACTTTTTATCATTATTTTAGAGTATACTTTATAATTATTACAAAATATTTGCTATAAAAATAGTATGCTGCTTTAAGTCAGTGTCAGCCTCATATATCTTATGTTTACCGATTCTCTTGATTGCATCATTCATCTTGGTCTTGTTTAATCTCATGTTGTTTTGTACAGTAATATGTGTATACAGGCTTGTAGATTAGGAGCAATAGGCTGTACCATATGGACTACATGTGAACTAGGTTATACCATCTGAGTTTGCATAAGTACACTCCGTGATGTTCACACAAAGATCAAATTTCCTAACTACTCATTTCTCAGAACATCTCCCCATCATTAAATAGAATGAGGCTGTATATTATTTTGTTTTGTTTTAGATCTACCTATCTAAAGATGTGTGGCTTCCTCTTCTCTTTCTGGATTCATAAGAAATCACACGTTGGTTAAGATAAAGGGCTTATATTCAGGAGGCTAAGCTAGAAGTCCATTTTTCTATATCCTAGTTCTCTGAGCTCCATGACGGTAAGGGTGGGTTGGTGTCTACTTTGCAAATCCTATATCTCTATTGGGTGGAAGCCGAGGTTAAATATTGGGGAAGTGGGGTAGAAAGTCTGATTCTGGCCACAGTTTTAAGCTATATACTAGTATACAATCTACTTTTAGCAAATAAGTCATCAAATTGCTCTCACTCTGACTGCCTACTAATGGGAATGTTAGTTAGTAAGTATTTAATAATACAAATTTATTGGATTAATAAATGAATGGTGCCAATCATTCTAATGCTTCAGATCAGCTTATAGAAAACATCTTTAGAGGCAGCTTTTCTAATTTTCCAACCTACATTTTTTTAAATCCTCACCTGAGGATATTTTCCCATTGATTTTTAGAGAGAGTGGAAGAGAGAAGGGAAAGACAAAGAGAAATACCAAAGTGAGAGAAACACATCAATTGGTTGCCTCCTGCAGGCGCCCTGACCAGGGCCAGGGCCTGGGAAAAGCCTGCAACCAAGGTACATGACCTTGACCAGAATCAAACCCGGGACCCTTTGGTCTGCAAGCCAACATGTTATCCACTGAGCCAAACCGGCTAGGACTCCAACCTAAATTTTTTTCAAAGTCATAGTGGTCCATTAGTCACACAATCTCAGAATTAAAAGAAAGAAACATCTCCTAATGTTGTTTTCTTTCCTAGGCATGGGTCTAGTAAGCAGTCCTTTCTGTAATCAAGGGACCTTAGTTACTTGACAAACTGTCTTAAACTTTCTTCTTTTAGTGGAACTTATTTGCTGTTGCATTTGCAAATTTATTTGAATGCTATGGATACAGTATATATTAGTAACTTTCCTATAGCTCCAAATAAATCATTATCTTATACCATATGAAAATTACCTTCAGTAAGATTTTTGGATTGACAAATATATATATTATAATATATATTTCATATATTATATGTTTATGTATAACAAATAAAACACAAGACACCTTAGCACATTAAAAAGAAGGCAAAACAGTTATTTGATAATAATATATTTGTTTTTAAGTTATTTATCCTTAAAAATAGATTATAAAAAGATATGCATCTTTGCTACATTTCCTTCTCTGAATGATAAACATTCAATATTTTATGGTCATTACTCCATTATGGCCATACTTGCGGAGTTACCCTTAGTCTTCTAAATTTGAAATTGAGCTATAAACCATGACACCCCTTCAACATTCTGACCCAATCCAGATAACATTCCAATATCATGACTCACTTTGGCAGTGTTTTGACTGTTGCTTTTTCTCAATAGCATTCCCTGCCTACAGTGCTTTTATTTGCCAATCCAATCTTTTCAACTTTCAGTTGGTAACAATAGCTGATTGCTCTTATAAAAACATCATGTCACAATAACAATACACTCACCTGGCTGATAGCTGTTGGAACTGAATCAGTTCTGCTGTGGAATATAAGTATTTAAAAAATTAGCTTAAAGTAGGTGAAAATATCTCTATGTTACTTACTAGTATCCTTCCTTTTTCAGACAGTAATGTTTCCTGTTATCTTTCCAGGTAAAGCATCACTTAGTGAGTGGATAGCTGCAAGGTGGTCTGCATTCCCACCAACACTTAACTGATGAACAACTTCAGACATCACAAGTAAGGTTCTTTGGAAAATGAAGGCGAAAGATACGCTTTTATGCACTTTTGACAAAGCATATATGCTAATTTCTATTCTTAGCAACACAAGTAATAATTATTATAGAAACTCCATTTTTATACCTGATTCTCTAGGCAGGATACTGGGTGTGTTACTAATCTGATCCTCATAACGACACTATGAAAAAAGAATTCTTCTCAATTTACAGTTAAGAAAATTCTGTAGACAAAAAATAACTTTCCCATTTTTATGCAGTCAATTAATGGAATTAATTACAGATTAAAGACTGTGTTTTAACTGCTGCTCTTTTCATAAACATTTTCCATGTTTTTTGTTTTTTTTTCCTTTTTTTTTTTTAAACCATTTTGGCATTAGAATTTTGGCATTAGATGTTTCCTGTAGTTAAAATTCCCACATTAGGAGCCAAGATGTATGTACTCTATCACCAAAAAGTACTTTAGGAAAAACTGTTTTAGTTAATTTGGATCTAGCGAGGTTGCCATCAAATGTCCTCTTCTACTAGCTATATACTCTCAGGTGTACCCCAATTCTTAGTTTGTAAAATGCAGCTTCCGTATTAGCAGCCCTAACATACTCAGCAAATTTTGTTCAAATTGAACAGAAGTAAACCCATCTCTAGTGGACAGACTTCAGCAGTTGTTCTGGGATATGTTTAATGAAGACTTTCTGTAGATCCATAAATTACACTTTGTAGGTGGCTATGAACTCTGCTGCTGGGTAATCTTGGCCCTAAAGCTATACTTTTTCCTAAAAAATTTAAAGAGTTTCTGGAGAGTAGAAAGAGCACTATTCTGGTTCCCAAGAAGTGAGAGAAACCAAGCAAGAACCCTGCTCACAGGACTCGTGCATAAGTCAGGTAAAAAGTATTTCAAAATTTTTTTAGATTCCACACATGAGTGTCATCATAGTGGTAATCCTATGATAACATATAAATGTATCAAAATAATAAGTTGTATACCTTAAACTTATACAATGTTATATGTCAATGATATCACAATTAAAATAAAATTAATTAATTAATTGGAATTAAACAAGTTTCAAAGTAAGGATTTGCATGTGGAAGAACAAGAGGAATCCATTTACTGGACCTAGAGTCCAAAGTCACATTGGAATACATGGGGCTGAGCTTTGGAGTTATAGGTTCAGGCTGCTTAAAAACTTTTTGATTTGTGACAAGTTGATTCCAAGGTCTTCGGATAAAAAAAAAAAATCAGAATTAAAATAAATTTAGTTTAAAGCTAAAAGAGGAAAGGACAAGTCCAGAAAGCAGACAGGTGAGTAGGAAAACACATGAGCAAGCAGTTCAAGTGTGTGTAGGATGTGATTTTTGATACTGTGGGAAATAGCTCATCTGTAGGTTTAGAATCAATGGCCTCTCTTTCCACTCTGCTTGTCTTCTTTTCTGAGCTTCTTAACTTTACACTTAATTTTGTTGTTACTATTCAAGGAGCAGAAAAAATTTTGCTCTTTTGATAGGTCTTTGTTTTATACTTTTTTCTCTTTGCACTAGAAAGACAAAACAAGGAAAAGTGCTTAAGGTTGTATTTCTGTGTGTGTGTGTGTGTGTGTGTGCACTGATGGGTCAGGAAGAAATGGAATGGATTTGTTATATTACCTAAGATTGGATTTTCATGAAAAAAGAAATAACTTTTTATTTTAATAAATTAAAAGTATAAATGTCTGAAATAGCTCTTCTTTATCATAATTACCTGCAAATCATCTACACTAATAAAAGAGAAAGATGCAAATTGACTGTACCTTCACGACACCCACCAGCCAATCAGGAGTGAGTATGCAAATTAAACCCAACAAAGATGGCAGGCTAACTTGCATACTCAGGCACTGAGCAGCCAGGGGCGGGGCGTCCCACCCCGCCCCTGGCCACTCTGGGCCTCTGGGCAGTGTGGGAAGGCAGAAAGGGGGCTCTGGGCCAGAGCAAAGGCAGAAAGGCGGCTCTGGGCCGGAGCTAAGGCAATGCTGGCAGCCTGGGGAAGGAAGGCCCATTCTTGCATGAATCTTCATGCATTGGGCCTGTAGTCATATATAACAGTGATTATCAGTATTAGCTGCACATTAGAACACTTGGAGAGATTTAACAAATCCCAATGCCCAGGCTTTACCCTAGATGAGTTATAGAATCATGGTGGGACCCAGGCAACAATATTTTTTTAAAGCTCTCAGGTGACTGATATGCAGCCAATGAGAACAATAATCATCATTATAATCATTTGCTCTCATCATTATGACACAGTTTTATTGTATGTCTAATTATGTAAGGCATCAACATAGATAACACAAAAGGAAAATTTCCTAAAATGGATGCCTGCTTTGTAGCTCTGTGTAATCTAGAATTTTAGCATTTATTTTGTCCTTTGTTCAATTACAGACATCCTATATAATAAAAGCCTAATATGCAAATTACCCCATTGGGCGGTTATTCGACTGGGAGTTCGACCAAGATCCCGGGAGTTCGACTGCTCTCTATGACATGTGCTAACCGTCAGGGGGCGGTGCGGAACATGGTGGGGTCAGTGACATGGTACTGGCAGCAGGCAGCAGTGGAGGCACTGCCGGGCCCAATGAGCCCTGACGAGAACAGGACCACAGCGGGATGATGGAGCAGGTGAGCAGGTGGCCCAGGTCAAGGTGGTGCGAGCAGGGGCCTGATCACCCTGCAGATGGTGACCAGCGGTGGCAGCGGGGGTTGTGGTTGCCACCCGGCTTCCAGGCTCTGAGGAAGCCAGGCAGTGGGCCCGACCCGATTAATTGCCCCACAGGTGGGATGGTGGAACAGGTGAGGGGGTGGTGCCAGGCCATAGTGGGGTGCCAGGCAGGGCTGTAGGACTGTGAGGCTGGGGTTGCAAGCTGGGGCTGTGACTCTGGGGGCACGAGCTTGGACCTGATCCCCGCAGGCCACCCCAAGGGACCCCACCTGTGCATGAATTTGTGCACTGGGGCCTCTATCCTAGCTAATAAAAGAGTAATACGCAAATTGACTGTACCTCCGCTACTCCCACAAGCCACGCCCACCAGCCAATTAGGAGAGAGTATGCAAATTAACCCAACCAAGATGGCTGCAGCCATGGAGCTGCAGCAAGCAGGAGACTTGGGTTTCCCTAGCAATGGAGGAATCCAAGCTTCCCTGCCTCCCTGGCTGGCCCATATCTACACTCAAGGCTACAAAGTTTCAATTATAGAAGATAAATAAATCCCAACAAAAATCTGTGGCCATGGAGTGAATAGGAGGCTTGGCTCTGCTCAAGGCTACAAAGTTTCAATTATAGAAGATAAATAAACCCCAGATACCAGGGCCTCCACTTGGGTCACCGGAGGGTGTGGCCGGCCTGCAAACCACCACAGACCCCTCGCCCAGGTTGCCCCACGCCCCAAGGGAACCCCCACCCTGATCTGGGACACCCTTCAGGGCAAACCAGCTGGCCCCCACCCGTGTAACAGGCCTCTATCTTATCTAATAAAAGACTAATATTCAAATTGACCATCACTCCAACACACAAGATGGCTGCCCCATGTGGACACAAGATGGCCACCACAAGATGGCCAGCAGGGGAGGGCAGTTGGGAGGGACCAGGTCTGCAAGGGAGGGCAGTTGTGGGTGATCAGGCCAGCAGGGGAGGACAGTTGGGAGGGACCAGGCCTGCAAGGGAGGGCAGTTGGGGGTGATCAAGCCTGCAGGGGAGGGCAGTTAGGGGTGACCAGGCTGGCAGAGGAGGGAAGTTGGGGTGACCGGGTCTGTAGGGAAGGGCAGTCGAGGGGGACCCAGGCCTGCAGGGGAGAGCAGTTGGGGGGGGGGGACTGGGCCTGCAGGGGACGGCAGTTAGGGGTGACCAGACCTGCAGGGGAGGGCAGTTAGGGGTGACCAGTCTTGCAGGGGAGGGCAGTTAGGGGCAATCAGGTTGGCAGGGGAGCAGTTAGGCATCAATCAGGCTGTCAGGGGAGTGGTTAGGGGGTGATCAGGCTGGCAGGCAGAAGTTGTTAGGGGCAATCAGGAAGGCAAGCAGGCAAGCAGGCAAGAAGGCAAGATTGTGCTACAATTTTTTCAAAATCAACCCAAGCAGTCCTGGATTTTGAGAGGGATGTCTGACTGCCCAGGTAGGATCGGGCCTAAACGGGCAGTCGGACATCCCTTGAGGGGTCCCAGATTGGAGAGGGTGCAGGCTGGGCTGAGGGACACCTCCCCATGCACGAATTTCGTGCACCAGGCCTCTAGTTATTCAATAAACACAGACTAAAGGCTAGATTCAGTGCCAGAAACTAAACATCTATAATAATCTATAATAATAAAAGCATAATATGCTAATTAGACGAGATGTCTTTCCTGACATCCTTCCAGATGACCTTCCGGACAAAGCCAGAGCTGCGATGGAAGCCCGGGTCCTGGGTGCCAGAAGGAAGCCAGTGCCGGCCGCTGAGGGAAGGAAAGCGTACTCTTGCACAAATTTCATGCATCAGGCCTCTAGTATAGTAATTAAATAGAAATAATTTCTGACTTCAAGAATTTTAGTCTAGCAGAATAAAACAAACATAGAGGACTATAGGATATTGTTAGTTAATTTCCAAGACTTGTGAATGAACATGTATGCTTTAAAATGTCCTTCTTAGCCATAGCTGGTTTGGCTCAGTGGATAGAGTGATGGCCTGCAGACGGAAGCGTTCCAGATTCGACTCTGATCAAGGGCATATACTCAGGTTGCAGGCTCGATCCCCAGTAGGGGGCATGCAGGATGCAGCTAATCAATGATTCTCTCTGACCATTGATGTTTCTATCTCCTTCTCCCTTCCCCTCTGAAATCAATAAAAAATATATTTAAACAAATAAATAAAATGTCCTACTTGTATTCTTGCTGCTGAGTGAAACAAACCACCACTTACAAGAAAAGCCCTTCAACCCAATACAGTAAATACATTTGCATCTCTTGATGAAATTTTTAGGAAGGGAAGGCATAGTGTATTGTTATTCATTACAGCAACAATCATTAGTCTTGAAAACACCATTAGGATAGAAAATAACTAACAAAAGCCTTAATCTTTTGTTAGCTAACTGTATATAATTCTATATCCTTCAAAATTTTATATATAAGTAGTCATTTAGAAATGTAAAATAGTTATTTTATATAAAACTACATTAGACTGATCTATTTAACAGAGATGCACAGAATCTGATTCAATTAGGGAAAATGTTAGAAGAACTTACAGTGAACATAAAGCTTTTTTTTTTATTGTAATGAAATTGTTCTAATTGATTTTTTTAGAAAGTTTTGATTATGTTTCCTGGTCAAACATCATTAGCATATAATAAAGGTTTCCTGTGGCATACATCTGTGTCAAAATTACTGTGGGCTTTGGGGTTCCCTCCCTGGGACTAATATATAGTTGAGCTAATTAGTCTTCTATTGTTCTTTTAACAGCAAGGCCAATGAGATATTCTTAGTTAGAATGGCAACATAAGAATTCTTCTTCCTCCAGTGGTCATATTCATAGCAGGTAGTTTTTGAGCATATTTTAAAAATAAGTATATTTTAACATAGTTAATTTGTAAGTAATTGTAGGATATATATATATATATATATATATATATATATATATATATATATATATAATTAGGAATACTAGAAAAAAAACATATATATAGCAACACTCAACCACTGAGCCAGCTGGCTGGCCAGGAATACCAGAATATTAACGAGCAAATTATAAGAAGTTTCTCATCCCTTCATTGAGGATTAAAATGAAAAAAAAATCTTAAAAATGTTGATGCTTATGGCTGATGCTCTTTTGACTGTTGAAATTTTAAAGATAACTTTAGTCAGCTGGAAAGCATATGTTAAAAGGGAATAGCTCAAATGAAGCAAATTCTTCTTGCTTTTGTCTCCAAGTGAACTGCACTGTGAAAACACAAAGTGCACATACGTTGCCTAAGAGAATTGCAGTATGAGTTAAGGTGAGTAACTGAAAACCTATTTCTACTGCCACAAATATTTTTTAAAATTGGAAAAAGCCTTTAAAAAAACACAAGTGATTCAAATCATTTTTTTGTTTGTTTTGTTTCTTTGTGGGGATATACATTTTTCAATAATGGGTCCTGGTAGATCCCCTAAAAGCTGATGCTAGGAGGCAAATATTGCTACCTGAAAAAATGTATAACTACTCAGGTGTATGAAGCCAAGTGCAGCTGAAGCTCATTATTGTTATCTGATTTATTAAAATCCTTCATTACAGAATGAGAATACTTTATTGCTTTACTTTTGCATTGCTTTTCAAGGAAGCTATTCTAAAAAACAAAGTTGATTACCCTTCTTCTACCTTTCCCCCTTAGTTTGAAAGATTCTATTATCTATATAGTGGAAACAGGTCACCACTCTAAATTGGTTAAGAAATGTTTTCATGCAATTGAGATGTCGAACTATCTGTACGTAATGCCAGCTTTCAGTAAAGGTCACATTTTGCCGTCATATTCTGAGGGGATATCAACAGAATAACTTCACCAAACATTCTCTGTTTTTATACAGTAGAAACATTATATTACTTAGGTAGAAAACACATATTTGGTAAAAATTGCTTTTGTTTATAATGAAAAATACTGTGGTCCACGTACTTAGGATGTTTATTTATATGCTACTTAATTAGGTGAGCATTATACATTTGGGAAAAATGCATTTTGAATATTCTGAGTTTTTAAAATTAAAGACTGCAATAAAGTGGTTCTCTGTGTTTTAGATAGGCGATGATGCTCTGGTTCTGGTGCTTTAAGTTTAATGATGGTTTCCACACCCAACAAATACATTTAGTGTGCCTTTCTCCATGGTCTTTCCTTTCACTATTCACTTTCCTATTCGCCCTTGGCCATAATTTTTCCTGTGCTTCTTCCATCCTTTAACATACTTTTCTCCATCCTTCCCCAGCAACTATATAAACAAAAACAAGACTAAAATTGTTTAGGGAAAAGTTTATTTCTATTTCATGTTTTTCCACATGAAACATACATTTTCCTAAGCAACTAAAGTACCTCTACTGTCTTAAATTTGGGGGGAAAAAACAACTGGGTCCATTTATATATTTTGGAGCAGAGTGCATGAATCTAGGTTTATTTTGCTCCACCGAAATATTGAACAAAGAAACTTGTGCATTCTTTTAGATTACAAATACATGCTTCAAGTGATTGTAAAGCATTCTTAGTGTAAAACTTAATTTTCAAAATTCACTCTCTACCAGCACTAGAAAAATAACTCAGAACCATTGTCCTATTCTATCTTGGTGGATCAGTATCACTGCTTTTTGCACAAGGCAAGATGACATGCAATTATGAGAGGAAAGTACATAATTATTTTTCTTGACAAATATTCCTCTAAAATGTAGGAGCTTGTTACCATTATACATTAAAATATTTTAATAGAGGACATATTTTAGTTTGTTCAGCTGGTTCTTTGAATTCTAAATCATGATTTGTGTAATCACAGGTTGTATGTTATCATAAAAATTCCTCAATTATTTTTTTAAAAGCAGTCAGAACCACAAAGTAATTTTATAGTTTATCTTGATAATTCTTATTAGCTTTCTATATTTTATTAAAATCAGACAACTCATTTGAAAACAAATATAAGCAAAAAATGTGACATGTCAAATATTAGACATTTAAATGAAGAATGAAATGTTTAAAATTTTGAACAAGAAATTAAACAATGTTAACTAATCCATTAGAGTTCAACTTTTGTTACAAATAAATCAGGTAGAATAATATAACAAATTGACATACTAATAAATCAAGGTACATGTTAAAATAGACAGAGAGATAAAAAAATTACTTTTCTTTGAAGTACTCATGTGAATTTCAAAAGTTACTCTCACATCTAGCCATCAACTATTGACATTAAATTCCCACTGGACTTCAATTAAAATCTCTCACTAAGAAAACCTGAGCTCAGTTGGTTTTCAGAAAGCAATAACAACATTGAAACTAAAAGCTGATGGGTGTCCTAATACCAGAATTTACAAGAGTTTATTATTAATTATTAGAGGCCCGGTGCATGAAATTTGTGCACGGGGGAGGTAGGGGGTCCCTTAGCCCGGCCTGCACCCTCTCCATTTCGGGACTCCTCAGGGGATGTCTGACTGCCGGTTTAGGCCTGAACTGGCAGTTGGACATCCCTCTTGCAATCTGGGACCACTGGCTCCTAACCGCTCACCTGCCTGCCTGCCTGATCACCCCTAACCACTCTGCCTGCCTGCCTGATCATCCCTAACCCCTCTGCCTGCCTGCCTGATCTCCCCAACCCCTCTTCCTGCCTGCTTGATGGCCCTAACTGCTCTCCTGCCAGCCCGATCGCCCCTAACCGCTCTCCCCTGCCAGCCTGATCGCCCTAACCACTCTACCCTGCCAGCCTGATTGCCCTAACCGCTCTCCCCTGCTGGCCTGTTCGCCCCTAACTGCTCTCCCCTTCTGGCCTGATCACCCCTAACCACTCTGCCTGCTTGACTGATCATCCCTAACCGCCTCTGCTTTGGCCCCACCACTGTGGCTTTGTCTGGAAGGATGTCTGGAAGATGTTCGGTCTACCTGGTCTAATTAGCATATTACCCTTTTATTAGTATAGATAGGACACATATAACATTAAATTATAGTCATCATCCCAGTCAACCTTAGCCCTCCCAATTTTTTTTTAAATCCTCACTTGAGAATATTTCTCCCCCTGCCACCATTGATTTTAAAGAGAGTGAAAGGGAGGGGGAGAAACATCTATGTGAGAAAGACACATCAATTGGTTGCCTCCCACACATTCCCTGATCAGGCCAGGGTTAAAGCCTGCAACCAAAGTATGTGCCCTTGACTGGAATCGAACCCGTGATCCTTTAGTCCATGAGCTGATACTCTAACCACTGAGACAAACTGGCTAGGGCATAGGCCTCCCAATATTTGGAACATGTTGTCTCTACCTGGGGCAGCCAACAAGTCACTGGCCCCTTCTTTTTTTTAAAAAAAAATATATTTTATTGATTTTAGAGAGGGAGAGGAAGAGAGAGATAGAAACATCAATGATGAGAGAGAATCATTGATTGGCTGCCTCCTGCACTTCACCTACTGGGGATTGAGCCTGCAACCCAGGCACGTGCCCTTGACCGGAATCGAACCTAGGACCCTTCAGTCTGCAGGTTGACGCTCAATCCATTGAGCCAAACCAGTTAGAGTAACTGGCTCCTTCTGTGTAAACAGTTGACCAGACCTTTGGTTTCCCCTGCCATTCCTGGCCCTGAATGAAATACACACTTCAGGATCTGCATCCTGAACAGCTAGCTGCCAAGGATCCAGATGATGCAGCCTGGACGTGTGAGAAAGTTAACTTCCCCATAAGTAAACTTTTTCCAGTGGGAAGCAAGAGACAGAAAAGAGCATGCAAATAAATCCCACCTTCTTCCTCCACCACCTGGAGTGCTCTGAGGATGTTTGTTCATATAGCTCTCCTGAGACCTTCCACATGCCCAGCAGAGGCGCCTGCTGAAAGGCCGGCAGTGGTCAGTATAGGAAAGTATGACTTTGCATCCTTTATCACCTCACTTTTTTTTAAATACCTCTCTCTTGTCTTGGGTTCATACAGCCTAAATAATCCTTGCCTTGGGCTCTGATTTCTAGAGAATACGTGATGAAAAACAGATAAAGCTGATTGAGAAATATGCAATCAGACATTCTTAATTTGATACTTCTGACTTCAAACTATGAAGCAATTTTTTTTTCTTGAATAAAAGGTGTATCTACATCCAGTTTTAAATATTCAGAAAATGAATTAACTGGGTATTTGGGCAAGTGTTCTTCTTACATGTGGGTCAACCAGAATTAATTTCTGATTATACATTTTACTAAAAAAGAGAGAGAGAGGGGAAGAGGGTGAGAAGTTCTGACGGTAGCACACGGGAATAAGAGTGGAATAACCACCACAAGGAGAAGTTTAAAGGTGAAAGAGGAAACATGAATAGCTCTGATAGAAGAACATGCTGGCTGGAAATTCTGTTTTCATTTACACTTACATTTAGAATGAAAGATATCAGGATGTACGAATACTAAAATATTATATTGGAAAACAACTATTAGAACTCTGAAAATAGAAATAGATTGAGAGCTGAACAAATATATTTACCCTTGAAAACAAGACACGAAACAATACATACACTATATTTGATGGAAGATACAAAATTTGAATACAGCACAGTATTTTGGGAGATATCTTAAAAGAAAAAAAGAATACCACTATTAGGGGACTGAATTAAAGCAAGGTATTAGAAGCAGAAAATGTCTCTGAAACTATCTAATAAATGACCAGAAGAAAATTTTAGAAAAAGTTTGGCATCTGAAACAGATTACAAGGAGGCATAGTATTTATTAAACAGGAGTTGGGATTCATAAAAAGAAAACTGAATAGTATAAAAAGGTAACACAATAAGAGGAAAAAACAATAAAATGTGATAAGGAAGAATTGTAAGAAAATTAAAATATAATAGCAGTCCTGAGAAGTGATACTGTAAAAAATTGAATCAGTAATATAAAAGATAAATTTTAACAGTTCCCCTAGTCATTAAAGAAAAAATAAAAAAATACTCAAAATGATAAGAAGTAAAAAGATATGTGAGAGAAAGGCAACACATGGATAATTGCTATTTCTGAAGGAGAAAGTAGAACAAATGAAAATGATGCAGTAATTGATTATAAAATATGAGAACAAATATCCAAGCCGTAAACTGAGATAGATTCAAAGAGAGCCACTACTTTTCATACAAAGAAAATGCAGAGACATCTTAACAAACTCTAGTTAATGTTTTGATCTTTAAGAATAAAAATATTTTAATCACAAATAATCAGGAAAATGTATTACTTATGAAGAAACAAAACAATTTAACATTCAACCTCTTCCCTACATCAAACTCCTGAATATTATGAAATAATACTTAAGGAATTTTCAGTATAAAAATATGCCCTGACCAGTTTGGCTCAGTGGATAGAACGTCGGCCTGCAGACTCAAGGGTCCTGGGTTCGATTCCAGTCAAGGGCATGTACCTTGGTTGCAGGCACATCCCCAGTAGGGGGTGTGCAGGAGGCAGCTGATTGATGTTTCTCTCTCATTGATGTTTCTAACTCTTTATCCTTCTCCCTTCCTCTCTGTAAAAAATCAATAAAATGTATTTTTTTAAAAAATAGTCCCAACCTAGGATTTTTGTAAATAGTAAAGTTGTAAATTTCAGCAAAGTCGAGAAAATAATATTCTCAGATTTCAACTGCACAAAAAATATGCAAAAACATACTGTTGAGATTACATGGAGATTCATCCCCATTGATCAGGAGAAGAATACAAATTAAGACTTTACGAATGTGAGCACATTGTGTGCCAATTATTAAGCTTGTCTCAGCTCCAAGCCCAGCTTTGTGATTCCCACTCCCACACCAGCCGCATTGTACCGCAGATGGACCTTTCACCAGAGATCTAGATCCTATGTCTGGTGGGAGCCTTCTCCGAACAAATAGATCACGAGCAGTCGTCAGGAATGCCTTCTCCTTAGAGGCCAGCTTCTGATGTTTCCGACATCTCAGCTTAGGGTTGCTTGCTATTTCCTGTCATTACTACCTCATGCTGCCTCAGTATGCTTGTTTGCTGTTTTGTCCTCCAGTGCCTGTTTAACTATTTTTCCTGCATTACATCCCCTCAGTTAAAATAACTAGCATGATTTCTATGTTCCCGACTGGGCTCTGACTGATATAGAACTTGGTATCCTGTTAGGATAGGTTTGTTGCATCATTGATCTTGGATTCATTGGCCTTGTATACTAATTTGATATGGGTATACAGTGGCATCACGATTAATCAAATTATCTCCTATTACTAATGGTAATAGAATGCTTGCTGCTCTTATGGAAATAATAATGATTTGTTAAGCTTTTTATGCAAAAGTTTGGGCAATGATTGGCATGAATAAACCCCTGATACTTGCAATGGGGATATCCAGTGGACTCAGAGGAAGCTGGGAAAACTGAACAACTCAAGGCTTTCAGGGTTTCCCTTACCAACAGAAGCTATCTTCCTCCCATTTGTATCTGAGGATTCTAGTCTTTTGTTACTTGAAAGCCCAGTAGTAAGTCCCTTTGGGGCCCTAGGAAATTGCAATAGGAATCCTAATCTTTTCAAAATCTATTCCAACCCTCTCTGTTATTTCTAGATATACTAGAGGCCCGGTGCACAAATTCGTGGGATCCCTAGGCCTGGCCTGTGGGATTGGGCAGAAACCAGCTCTCCAACATCCCCCGAGGGGTCCCAGATTGTGAGAGGGTGCAGGGACCCCACTGGTGCAAGATCAGGGCTGGGGAGGGATGCGGGAGGTTGGCCAGCTGGGGAGGGACTGTAGGAGGTCTCTGGGCTTGTCTGGCCCATCTGGCTCAGTCCCGATAGGCCAGATCCCAGCAGCAAGCTAACCCACCTGTCAGAGTGTCTGCCCCCTGGTGGTCAGTGCACGTCATAGTGAGCAGTTGAGAGGCCTTAGCATATCATTAGCATATTTGCTTTGATTGGTTGAACAGCCAACCAGACAACGGGACACTTAGCATATTAAGCTTTTATTATATAGGATAACTATAACCATATATTGGTATACTCCAGGGGGATAAATGCAAAGCCTAACCTGAGAGAGAATAGTTTACCCTTAAAAAAGAATTGAAAGATTGTTATGTCTGTGTGTCTGTGTTCTTGTTTGTGTATCAGCAGTAACCTTGGAAATGTTTATGGGAATGAATTTTAAGGCTCCTGGACCACGTGAAGGAAGGAAAATAATGCTGAGTTAAACCAAATTTATTGATATGGGTGCCTTGACTGGCAATTCTGAATTTATGTGTTAGATTATGAAGCTGAATATGGCTTGCCCAGTTTACTTGTTTAGATGACTGAAACTTGTATTCAGTACTGGCTTACATTTACTGAGATTGTGACTACGTAGTTGGCATAACTTAGAGGAAATAATCCAAATGCTTAGAGTTATAGGAATGTTAGATAAATTTATCATGTATGGTTTGTCCACCCCTCTCCATCACATCCCCTAAGGGGGCACAGGGCATACTCCCTTCACTAGGTAAATGAGAAAAATACTGGCAGGAGAGAGGTGTATTAATGTTCCTAAAATTCTTGGTGAGTTCAGGGGACAATGGAATCTCAGAGTAGTAGAAGCTAAGTGGCAGTGCTTAACTACTAAAAGGAAGGAAGGAGCATGGACTATAGTAGACAGTGGGCATGAAAGAGTCATGGTAATGCTTTGGTGGCTCTTTGGTGGCAGCTAATTGATCAATATTCATAAGAAAGAAATGGATGGACAATTGATTAAAATATCACTTGACATGTATCTCTAGAAAAAAAACCCACAAAACCTCCAGACCTGATAGCCAAAATTATGACTTAAGTCAACACATGAGGAGATATGTAGCCTTTTCCTCAGTTTCCTGAGATAATTATGTTCATAGCAACAGAATCCCGAGACTGAAGAAAATTCAGAGTCTCCCAGCAACAATAACACAGGTATATGTCATGAATCTTCCTTCAAGCTTGCACCACATTGCACCAGGGAACTACTTCACTGTCCAGGAACTTTGAACAATACCTTCGGCCCTTTTATGGACCTAGGGAGTTTGGGAGGAAGGAGAGGAATGAAAATGGATGGGAGTAGCCAAGTACTGAGTCAGAATGAAAAAGTGTCTCAGCCAACCCAACCCTCCCTCTCTCTAGTCCTCCAATAAAAGGTTTCCTAGCAATGCCCCCTGAACTAGGAATACAGATATACATATGGACATGGCTAGATCCCAGGGGCCGGGGGAGAGGAGCGAGTCCCTCTGAAAACTATAGCGCACTGGTATGGGAATGGCACATTGTTCCTTGTCGTCTGCCAGGCAAAGCCTTTGACATTACCAATGGTTGGGCCTAAAATGTCACACATAAGATTTTGGTTGGAGCTAAAGGTCTCACATAATGGTATTGACTTTTCTAATAGCAACCACCAAGCTGCTGTTTGTGTTCATGAGTTTCAGTTTTATATCCCACACATGAGTGGAATCATATGGTTTTTGGTTTTTTTCTGACTGACTTATCTCACAAAGTATAATGTTCTCAAGGTCCATCTATGTTGTTGTAAATGATGCTATTTATCTTTTCTTGTGGCTGAGTAGTATTCCATTGTGTAGATGGACCACATCTTCTTTATCTAGTCCTCTATTGCAGGACACTTTGGTTGTTTCCATCTCTTGGCCACCGTGAATAATGCTGCGATGAGCACAGGGGTGCATATATCTTTGTGAGTACGTGATTTTGAGGCTTTCGGGTATATACCCAGGAGAGGAATTGCTGTGTTGTATGGTAGCTCTATCTTAATTTTTTGAGGAATGGCCAGACTGCTTTCCATAATGATTGTAACAGCCTACACTCTCACCAGCAGTGGATGAGGGTTCCCTTTTCTCCACAACCTCTCCAACACTCGTTGTTGCTTGTCTTGTTGATAATGGCCATTCTAACAGCTGTGAGGTGGTATCTCATTGTAGTTTTTTTTTTTTAAATCTTTATTGTTCAGATTATTACAGTTGTTCCTCTTTTTCCCCCCATAACTCCCCTCCACCCAGTTCCCACCCCACCCCATACCCTTACCCACTCCCCCCCCCCACTGTCCTCATCCACAGGTGTATGATTTTTGTCCATTCTCTTCCCACACCCCCCACACCCCTTTCCCCCCAAAGATTGTCAGTCCACTCCCTTTCTATGCCCCTGATTCTATTACATTCACCAGATTATTCTGTTCATCAGATTTTTTATTCACTTGATTTTTAGATTCACTTGTTGATAGATATGTACTTGTTGTTCATAATTTTTAACTTTACCTTTTTCTTCTTCTTGCTTTTCTTACAGAATACCTTTTAGCATTTCATATAATACTGGTTTGGTGGTGATGAACTCCTTTAGCTTTTTCTTATCTGTGAAGCTCTTTATCTGACCTTCAATTCTGAATGATAGCTTTGCTGGGTAGATTAATCTTGGTTGTAGGTTCTTGCTATTCATCACTTTGGATATTTCTTGCCTCTCCCATCTGGCCTGCATAGTTTCTGTTGAGAAATCAGCTGACAGTCGTATGGGTGCTTCCATCTAGGTAACTAACTGTTTTTCTCTTGCTGCTTTTAATATTCTCTCTTTGTCTTTTGTTCTTGGCATTTTAATTATGATGTGTCTTGGTGTGGTCCTCTTTGGATTCCTTTTGTTTGGGGTTCTCTGCACTTCCTGGACTTGTAAGTCTATTTCTTTCACCAGGTGGGGGAAGTTTTCTGCCATTATTTCTTCAAATAGGTTTTCAGTATCTTGCTCTCTCTCTTCGCCTGGCACCCCAATAATTCGGATGTTGGTACACTTGAAGTTGTCCCAGAGGCTCCTTACACTATCTTCATAATTTTGGATTCTTTTTGCTTTTTGCTTTTCTGGTTGGGTGTTTATTGCTTCTTTGTATTTCAAATCTTTGACTTTATTCTTGGGATCCTCTAGTCTGCTGTTGGATCTCTGTATATTATTTTTTATTTCCATCAGTGTATGCTTAATTTCTAGTTGGTCCTTTTTCATATCCTTGAGGGTCTCACTAAATTTATTGGCCTTTTCTAGAAAATTCTTGAAAAACCTTATAATCGTGGTTTTGAACTCTATATCCAGTCATTTGTTTTCCTCCATTTCTTTCATTTGTGACCTGTTTCTTTGTCTTCGCATTTTGGCTACTTCCTTGAGTGGATAGAGTGGCTTTGTGTGCTAGGTGTCCTATAGGGCCCAGTGGCTCAGCCTCCCCAGTTACCTGAGGCGGACACTCTTGGTGCACCCCTTTGTGGGCTGTGTGCACAGTCTTGTTGTATTTAAGCCTTGATTATTGTTGGTATCACTGTTGGGAGGAATTAACCTCCAGGCCAATTGTGAGGATCAGCTGTGTCTATGATGGGAGAACTTCTGTGCTGGAGACACCCTTATGGGGCAAGACTTGCTTCAGTGGGACTTTGGTGCTCACTGAGTCTGCCCCCCTGAGTGTGTCCCTTATGGATCTGAGGAGTTGTAATCTGGATGGTCCTACTCTGACCCTGGGCACATTGGCTCTTGGATCTCCAAGGAGGTGCTAATTTAACCTCTGCCTGAGGCCACCCAGCAGGAGCTACAAAGAGATCTGCAGATTCCTCTTCTTTGTTTGGGTTTTGGAGGTGCCCAGATGAGGCCCAGCTGTGAAACAATGCAAGCTGCTGTGGGGCCTTGGGCCTTCTTTTGGATGTTTTGGGTCTCTCTGACTCAGGTGCAGTTTGATAGGTAAGTTTAAATTTCAAAGGACCAGGCCATTCATATGCAAAAGCCTTTGTGCACAGCTTGGATGGGGCAGAGTCTCAGGGCAGAGCAAACAGCAATGGCTTCCCGTCAGCCCTGCCCTAAGAGGCCCCCGGGTCTCAGTGTCCCTTGGTAATCACTGCAAGCACCTCTGAGAGAAAGCCACCCCCGAGTTCCGCCTGCTGCAAGACAGTCTAGTTTCTCCCTGTATGAGTCTGGGTCCCCAGAGTCTCGCCTAGAACTGGAGTTCAGAGCAGTTGGGAGCTTGTGTCTCCCTCCGGCTTGAAAAAGCCAGCAGGTACTCAGTTGCCAGCCCTCTCCGAGCATGCGCCTTCGTTCTTCTGCCTTTACTTCTGCAGCTCCTCTGAGTCTCAGTGTGCTTTTCTCTTCCCTTCTAGTTGTAGAATTTCCACTTAGCCAGCCTTCCTGTGGTTCTGGATGATGTCCATTTTGTCTTTTAGTTGTAGTTTTGAAGTGGTTGTGTGAGGTGGCAAGTTCAGGTGTTTACTATGCCACCATCTTGGTTTCTCTCATTGTAGTTTTGATTTGCATTTCCTTAATTGCCTGTGAGGTTGAACATCTTTTCATATATCTATTGGCATTTTGGATGTCTTAGGGAGAAGTGTATTTTCAGGTCCTCTGCCCACTTTTTGATTGGGTTGTTTATTTGGTGTTGAGTTTTATGAGTTCTTTATATATTTTGGAAATTAAACCTTTGCTGGAACTATTGTTTGAAAATATCATCTCCCACCTGATTGGCTGCCTGTTTATTTTGTTGTCAGTTTCTTTTGCTGTGCAGAAGCTTTTTAGTTTGATAAAGACCCATTCATTTATTTTTGCCTTAACTTCCTTTGCCTTTGGGGTCATGTTCATAAAATGTTCTCTATGACCAAGGTCCATAAGTTTATTTTTCCACAAAGGAGCCAGAAACACACAATTGAGTAATGATAGTCTCTTTAATAAATGGTGCTGGAAAACTGGAAAGACATATGAAAATGAAAGAAACTGGATTACAATTTGTCCCTATATATAAAAATTAATTCAAAATGGACAAAGACCTAAATATAGGACAGTGCATATTTTCAAAAGCATTGAAGAAAAATTTTTAAAAATAAACATTAAAATACTCATATAAATGAGATAAATGATAAGAGGTAAATAACTTTACAAATTGAGAATATAAAAAATTAACAAAGTCAATGTATATTCCTCTAAATTACAGAAGTTGGACTTTATTTACCAAATCAATTCTCAGATTCAATTTTAAAAATTAAATTCAACTACATGTTGTTCTTGATTGAGACATTTCAAAACACACCCCAAATTTCAAATTATCATTATAGGCAAATTATATTAGGAAAGCATAGTCAAAAACAGAACATACCTTGATATTAAATTGATAGTTGGATATATTTTTGATTGGGTTGTTTATTTGGTATATTATATGAGACAAAGAGTCAATTTATGTTGTAAAGAGTGTAATTCAAAATTAAAATATGACTATCATGAACCATTGTATGTCAAAGAAAATCAATATATATATAACATTAATATATACTGATAAAATGATATATATATCATTTTTCATTTATATAAAATGGATATTCCAATAATGTAATCCTACATAATAAAGATATAATATGCAAATGGTCATTACACTGTGAAATGTAATGACCGACTGTGTAACAACTGGATCACAGTTCAGCAGGACAGTGGGGCAGCGAGCTACAAGTAGGTGGCGGAGAGCTACAGGAGGGGGCAGGGCAGCAAGCTAGGGGGGGACAGAAGGGAGGGAGGATGGGGGGAGCTACAGGAGGGGAGGGTAGCGGGCAGAAAGCTACTGGAGGGTGGCAGCAAGCTACAGGTGAACTACTGGCGCATGGATTCATGCGCAGGGCTACTAGTATAATATATTATGCTATAATATATATTATAGTTATTCCAGTCATTTTAGCTGCTCAAACTTGAATTTCCACCTCCTCATCTCCTCATCTTGCTCTGCTTGCTCCCTGCTCTGTGAAACTGGGGAAGTATCCCTAGGAGGAGAGCTGGAATAAACATGTGATTCACCTTCAGACTTCCTCTTCTTTTAGATATTGAACTCTTATGCTTCCTACTTTGCAATACTTAAAAGAGCTGCCTCATGTATTTTTTCCATTTCATGTTTGTTTTAATTTGTTTGGTTTTTATTTTGTGTGTGACAGAACAAGATCAGTACCAGTTCCAGATAATTATCACAAGTAAGAGTAATTTTAATTTTCTTCTTTTTCTTGCTTACTGACATTTCCTTATTCTACATATGTATTGGATTTACAAATATGTGCTCTAAATTACTTCCAAAGAATGTTATTCAAAACAGAAAAAGGAAATGGAACATCTTATTATATTTCACAGAAATAAAAGAACAAATTTTCTGAGATAACATCATAGCCTCATTAGGATGTATATTTATATTTAAACTTTGACTTTTGCTAAACTAGACTAAAATTTCAAAGGTGATTTTAAAAAATTGAGAAAGGGTAAGAAATAATAAACTCCGATGTTTAACCAGTAACTAATCTGTATAAATTAAAATTTTCTAACGCCTTAACTTCTAGGGTTATACATTTTAAGAATCTACACTAATAAAAGAGAAACATGCAAATTGATTGTCCCTCCACTACGCCCACCAGCCAATCAGGAGTGAGTATGCAAATTAACCCAACAAAGATGGCAGTGGCCTTGGAGCTGGAGCAAGCAGGAGGCTTGGGTTGCCCTGGTGACGGAGGAAGCCAAGCTTCCTGCCTACCCTGGCTGCCACTTGAAGGAGTGGCTGGGGGCCTGGGTCACTGGGGGCAACCCAGGCTTCCAGCCAGCCCAGTCTAGCCAGGCACCCCAGCAGGAACCCCCACCCTGAAGGGTGTGTGGCCAGCTTGAAAACAGCCCTCAGCCCCTCACCCAGGCTGGCCATGCCCCCTAACAGGGACCCTCACCCCATGGCAGCACGGCTGGCCTGCAAAATACTACAGGCCCCTCGCCCAGGCTACCCCATGCCCCAAGGGAACCCCCACCCTGATTCGGGACACCCTTCAGGGCAAACCATCTGGCCCCCACCCGTGCACCAGGCCTCTATCTATACTAATAAAAGGATAATATGCTAATTAGACTGGGAGACATTTCAAGAGACCTTCCAGACATTCTTCTGGACAAAGCCATGGTGGCGGGGCCAAGGTAGAGGTGGTTAGAGGCCAAGAGGGGCAGGCAGTTGTGGGTGATCAGGCCGGTGGGGGGGTGCATTGGGAGTGATCAGGCCAGCGAGGGGGGGCAGTTGGGGGTGAGCAGACCAGCAGGGGGGCCAGTTGGGGGCATGGAGGCCATCAGTGGGGTCATTTGGGGGTGAGCAGGCCAGCAGGGGGGCAGTTGGGGGCGAGCAGGCCAGCAGGGAGGGCAGTTGGGGGCAAGTAGGGCAGCAGAGGGGGCAGTTGCAGGTGAGCACACTGGCACACAGGCAGTTGGGGGTGATCAGGCTGGCAGTGGGGGCATTTGGAGGTGAGCAGGCTGGCAGCAGGGGGCAGCTGGGGGTGATAAGGCCAGCAGGCAGAGTGGTTAGGGGCAATCAGGCAGATGGGCAGATGAGCAGTTAGAAGCTAGCTGACCCAGATTGCGAGAGGGATGTCCGACTGCTAGTTTAGGCCTGATCCCTGTAAACCAGCAGTAGGACATCCTTCGAGGGGTCTGATTGGAGAGGGTGCAAGCCGGGCTGAGGGCCACCCCCCTCCCATGCACAAATTTCATGCACCGGGCCACTAGTCCTAATATATAAAAACCCTGGTTCCATCACATCCGCAACGACCGGGAGGCTCCACCGTTTGCCACGCTGCATGCACAGCAAGCAAGCAGACTGAACTGCTTCTCTCTCCCTTGCCAGCAGCCAAGCCTCTCTCTCTCTCCCAGAGGTCAGCAGTTCAGCCTGCTTGCCAGCATACTGGATAAAATGCCAGGCTGCGCATGCAGCAGGTGAGCAGGCTGAACTGCTAACCTCTCAGAGAGAGAGGCGGGGCTGATCAGCAGTGGCAGTGGCTGCTTCTCTCTCCCTTGCCAGCTGCCAAGCCTCTCTCTCTCCGAGAGGTCAGCAGTTCAGCTGCTCACCAGCAGCCTGGGGCTGATGCTGATCAGCCCTGCCTCTATGATCAGGCTCGGAGATAGGCCCGGAGATAGGCCCGGAGATAGGCCCAGAGATGCTGACTGGCTTAGAAACTGACCAATCAGAACCAAAGCTGGGTGAATTGCAAGGAGCCAATGGCTGCCTAGGAGGCGGAGCTTTTGACACTGACTTGCATAGAACCCGACCAAACAGAACCAAATCTGGGTCAACTGTGAGGAGCCAATGGCTGTCTAGGAGGCAGAGCTTTTGATATTGAGTGGCATAGAAACCAACCAATCAGAACCAAATTGGCCAGCAGAGGAGGGCATTTGGGGTTGAGATCAGGCCAGCAGCAGTGGGCAGTTAGGGGTTATCAGGCAGGCAGAGGCAGTTGGAATGATCAGGCTGGCAGGAGAGAGCAGTTGGGGGCGAGGTCAGGCCAGCAGGGGAGGGCTGTTGGGGGCAAGATCAGGCTGGCAGGGGAGGGCAGTTGGGGGTGATCGGGCCAGCAGGGGAGCAGTCAGGGGGTGATCAGGCTGGCAGGCAGAAGCGGTTAGGTGTAATCAGGCAAGCAGGTGAGCAGTGAGGAGCCAGCAGACCTGGATTGTGAGAGGGATGTCCGACTGCCGGTTTAGGCCCGATCCTTGTAAACCGGCAGTTGGACATCCCCCGAGGGGTCCCAGATTGGAGAGAGTGCAGGCTGGGCTGATGGACATCACCCGCCCCCAGTGCACGAATTTCATGTACTCTAGTTCATACATAATGTTAAATGTACTCTGAAATACTAATAGGGATAATGGTTTCTGAGTTGATATACATTATTTATTATGTACCATATGTCAGGCATTGTGATATATATCTATGTATAGATGTGTGTGTGTGTGTGTGTGTGTGTATGTAGGTATACATACATACACATATATAGATTTATCTATACACATATGTATACATTTTTTAATTTAATTCTCATTACAACTACCAAATGTGGAAAAATTATATCAATTTTTCCCATGAAGAAACACACTTAGGGCAGTTAAGGAAGCTACTAGAAATCCTTTCTTTTGGTAAAGTAAATTCCTAGACAAATATTAGAAGTGATATCTTTATCTGCACCTGCACATAAGAGGGTAAAGGGGAAGTGTATTTAGAATAAGACCTCTAACTCACTTTTAAGGTTAGTTCTGTTATTCAATGGATTCCAATATACCAAATAATACGAATAAAGGCTCCACTACATTTATACTTAGCAAAAGTACAAAAGAGCTAAAACTGATTCTAAGGCTTAGGCATTAAAGCAGCAACTATACCCATTCTTCTATCACTTTAATCCTCAATTTACTTCACAGGTGGCCTTGATTATTTTATTTGTTATAAGATATGCAGTATGTGACTGTGCCTCAGGAAGAAGAATATGCTTTGGATTCTAAAACACATTAAAAACAGAAGTACTAGTCTTTTGAAGCAAATTTTTTGTCCAGATTGTATGGATAAATCTCTCCACATGTGCAAAAGTCGACAATTATTTAGACCAATGCAAGTTAAAAAAAAGAGTTCCAGAGGTGATTGTATAGAGAAACTTGAGTGAATAAAACCATCAGTGGGAAACTTTAAATATTCAGTTCTCAGATGAGTAATTATTAAATTTTTGTCTGACTTTTTCTTGCAGAAAAAAAAGGATTAGAGAAAATAATTGCATTTTTAGAGCCTACATTAATTGGACACATTCTCATAATTGTACAACATACTATTAATGCCAGTCACATTTTACTAGTGATGAAATTGAGAATTAAAGGTTATAAATGGTGTACCTGGGGTTACGTACATTGTAGGAGATGGAACTAAGAGCTGGGTCTAGGTAGACTGATTTTCAAACTTGAACTATTAATCACTATCCTGTTCTACCTTGAAACTCTTTAAATACTGGAATTACTATGTTAGAGAATTTATTTCTTTTCAGTCATTTTGTATGTATTAAACTGAGATAAATTCTAAAATGTTGGGGAACCCTTCTGGTTATAAGGTTTTCAACTTTTGGTAAATATTTTCTTAGGCAATTTTGCTAAGCTTTTCCCTGCTGTCACCTTGCTATTATTTCTAGCCTTATTTCTTACTACACTGTCCTACTTTGAGTCCTTTGAGAGCATCATGGAATCTGTTATCCAAAAGGCAGAAAAAGGGATCCTAGTTAGTCTTTATTTGTTCCTATTTTAAAGGCGATTTAGGTTTGAAAACTTTCAATTATATCATGAATAGGGAGCCCTCTCTTAGGATTCGAAGAAAAAAAGCACCCAGTAATTTCAATTTTTTTACCCTTAAAATAAGAAAGAGAGAATAAAATTATTTTTCAATTAAAGGCTCTATTTTGGCCTAAGGATTTAAGATCTATAAATCTCTAAAGAATTTGGCTTCCCAGGAGTAGGAATGTCAAATTTAAGCTATAGAATTCACTGAATATAAAGCAAATTAGCAAAATGCATAATTTTACTGGGTTTATATAATTTTGTTTTGATAGAATTGTAGTTACTAGTATATGAATGTGTATTCTTTCTTTGCACCACAGTCACACAATCATTTCCATTAAATTAGCTAAATATTCAATATTTTTTCATCATAATAGCAGCTGTTCAATTAAATTAATCCAATCCAAATTCCACTGATTCAATTTGGAAACAACAGAGTCATTTGCAAATGAGAAAACAAAAAGTAGAGTAAGCATTATAAAATAAAAAAAGGCATTAGTATTGGTGTGTTTTTGTTAAAATATATATTTGGATATTACAGTGCTTTTGTTTATCTGACTAGGTAGGAAGTCTTTAATCACAGTTTCCCGTTTGCCTCATTCAGCCATAATGTGTGCACATCTGCTCGTTTCTCCTTCCTTAGGATTTTCAGATATTTCCTTAGGCAACCCATAGTTCCCAAACTAAACGTGGCAGAGGCAGGTGAAAAATAGGCAGTCCAAATAATGTAACTAGTGGGGTGAAAACATAATACATCATCTAAACTTGGACATTTGTCTAGGACCATGGTCGGCAAACCGCGGCTCGCGAGCCACATGAGGCTCTTTGGCCCCTTGAGTGTGGCTCTTCCACAAAATACCACGGCCTGGGCGAGTCTATTTTGAAGAAGTGGCATTAGAAGAAGTTTAAGTTTAAAAAATTTGGCTCTCAAAAGAAATTTCAATCGTTGTACTGTTGATATTTGGCTCTGTTGACTAATGAGTTTACCGACCACTGCTAGGACAAATGCTAAATGGAATGGGACTCTGGGATAACAGACAAAACCAGACTGTTCTGGGAAAACCCTAGCGTTTTAGTTACCATTTTGCATTGTTCCTGCATCTTCCTCACTGATCCCTCTAGGACCTGGTTCCTTCAACCTTAGTGATTAGATAAGTATGCTGCTTCCAAGTCTCAGTTCTTTCCATCGTTACCATGCTGGCTTCATTCATGAACAAGGAGTTTTTGCCTTGAACTTTACTCTCAAATTTGGTCCAGTTACCATTTATGTTCAGTGCCAGAATTCTGCCAGGAACCTCAGTCTAAGACCTTGGCATTTTGCCTTAAGCTGAATAGCTTTCTGCTTTTGCACTAAAACGTTATATTGAAACACCAACCCAGAGGCTGAGGGCTATCCCATCTGACTTGTCACCTCCCTGAGGCTCAGAGCACTGCACATCCTGATTTCTGTGGTTATTGTGGTCTATAGACCTGGACATAGGATCCATGACACTGACTGCTTTGTTTTCCTTTTTTATTTTTATAAAGATTTCTTATTGATATTTAAAGAGAGAGAAGGAGGGAGAGAAACATTGGTGTGAGAGTAAAACATTGATGGGCTGCCTCTGTCCACCACCAGGGATCGAGCCTATAACCTGGGCATGTGCCCTGACGGGAATCAAATTGCCGACCTATAGGTTCATGGGGTGATGTCCAACCAACTAAGTCCAACCACACTGGTCAAGGCTGACTGCTTTCTTGATGTTGGCATGTGCTCATATGCTTCCAGTCTTTGAGATTTTTATATCTGTATGTGCAGGTAACACTCTTTAGTTAGTTCTTTCCTTAATTTTCACCCATTATTTTTAGTAAGTTTATATCAAATATTACTCTTTCTCTCATGCTCCACTCATGACCTGTGTAGTCTTCAGAGGACCATCATTCTCTCACCAGAGTGACATATTTTATGAAGGACATTCTATGTCTACAAGACTGTGGTAGGCATAATTTAGAATACAGAGATTGCATATAAATTTGTTCATGGTGCTACTGAACTGAAGGGGTTTCTTTGTCTGTGTGCATCCAAACCAGCCTGAGAGGTTTGTGTGGGCTCCAAGTCCTGGAAAGACTGCACTGCTGTGTCTGGGTCCAGCGAAAGGCCTGTGGGCTGCACCCAGCAATGACTTTGAGGGACCCCTCTTCTTTCTTGAAAGGCATTGGGCAGAGCTCTAGTCAGTGTCTAAAATGTTTGGCGTGGGGAAAGGGGAAAAGGACCCAAATCGAGTGTGGGGTTGGAATCCCTTCCCCCACCCATGGAGCCACTCTGACGGCTGTACAGGTAGGTCAGGTGGCAGGTCGGGATTTTTGACCTGCACTGAGGAGAATTTGGAGCATGAGTGGAGCTGGGAATTCAGCTCCCTGCCTAGCTGAGATCAGCCATGCAGAGAGATCATATTCTTGGGCCAGGCTAATTTTCTAACCCCTTCTGCTTGGACTGGCAGCACAAAGGTACCGTTCCATGAAGTGCTGGGATTGCTGGACTGTATCCCTCAGGGAGGCTTCTATCTTGGAAACAGCCAGGGTTATACATGACTCTGTGCTTACAAGGTGGGGAAGCTGATCTGAGCTACCTGTGAGTTCCCCCAGTCAGCCCCAGGAAGGAGAGGTAGAGCCCAGCTCCCACACCTGCAGGCTGCAAACACCACCACAACAGAAGACTAATTAGTTCAGCTCTGTGAAGTCCTGGATACTGTGCTGGGCACAATTCTGAGGGGAATAGAGCAAGACATTCCACATGTTTGACCCTCAGAGGCTATCTTCTTGGAATGGGAGGAAGTGCTGAGCCCTCTTTGAAGGTTGGGCCTACAACATCCTCAACCTGAGATTCTTCTTGTCAATCCTCAAGCCCAAGGAAGCTGAACCTGTTCCTGCAGTGAAGACTTCAGGTTGTTCCCAACCTAAACCTGCAGCAGGCCACCTTAGGAAGAATTAGAGTTGGAGTCTCTACCTTAGGTAGAGATTTAAAAGTTTGACTTTGAAGCACTGACTAATTTCCCCTCATTGAGTTGCCTGACAATGTAATCTCCAAGCTGAGGGACCACTAGCCTGAGCTAGGCTAGACTGGGTCCATCCTGCAGACTCTCTTTGGAAGGCTTTGTAGGAAGACCATGCAACCTTAGGGGGCAGACAGAGTATCTAACAAGTAGAGACAGACCTCAGGCAGTCTGGGCCTGACCACAGATCTGCCCCCAGCTCTAAGCTAAAAGAAGCCAACCCATTTACCCAGATTGCTCTCTCCCATGAACATACAGGGCTACCAGATGCAGACACAAATAGTGAACAGAGTGGTAACTATACACAAGCAGCCCAAGAATAGTTATACACTATGTCTGACAGTGACCTGCATCTGAAACCCAGCCAAAAGGACTCAGAGTCAACACAATGAGTGGTGGGCCTCAGACTACATCAGAGCTCTACTAGACACACAAGCTGCACACCCAAAGGTGGATCTCATCAGCCTCCATTTCCTCCTGGGAACAACCATGCCCTGTGGGGCAGCCCCTGTACATCATCACATACATGGTGGTGGAAGTTTATCTCCAGCCTGAAGGATTAAGTATTGTGCCACTGAGTCCATCAATATACTTTGAGACTGCATCTTCACAGTAGTATGCATACCTGGGGCAGGGTTTAGCCTCATAGTCAGTCAGGCTGAGGGTCAATCCCAATTACAAAAGAGACATTAGTGATCAAGACCTAATTACAAAAGGAGGGTTCAAAACAACTCACACAAGAAACATTCCCAAAGCACCTAGCTGGGCAGTCAAGGAGACTGCACCACTGGAAGCCATAGGACACCCACTATAGAAGGCCACCCCATCAAGAGCGGGAGTCCTAGCAGTGCTATGTAAAGCATAGAAACAAATACAAAGAGACAGACAAAATGGGGAGGCAAAGAAACAAGCCCCCAAATGAAAGAACAGGAGGAAACTTCAGAAAAAGAGTTAAATGAAATGGAGGTAAGCAATTTATCAGATAGAGAGTTCAAAGTGATCACTATAAAAATGCTTAAGGAACTCAGGGAGAAAAACAACAGCATGAAGAAGGATTGAGAAACCATGAAAAACAGTCATGTGGACATAAAGACTGCCATATCTGAAATATAAAATTCACTGGAAAGAGTAGTCAGAGGATCAAATTAGTGAATTACAAGGCAAAAATGGAAAAAAAATCACTTAATCAAAACAGAAAAAAACAATTAAAAAGCAGGATGATAGTTTATGAAAAATTTGGGACAAAATGTAACATAACAACATCCGCATCTTAAGGGACACAGAATGAGAAGAAAGCGAGCAAATCATAGAAAACCTGTTTGAAGATATAATGGCAGAAAACTTGCCTAGTCTGGTGAAGGAAAAGGTCACACAAGGTCAGGAAGCATATAGAGTACTAAACAAAATAAACACAAAGAGATCCACACAAGGATTAAACACAAAGAGAGAATCTTAAAAGACAGCAAGAGAGAAACAGTCAATTACTTACAAGGGAGTTCCAATAAATCTGTCAGCTGGTTTCTCAACAGAAACACTTCAGTCCAGAAAGGACTGGCATGAAGTATTCAAAGAAATGAAAAGCAAGAACCTCAACCAAGACTGCTCTATCTAGCAAGGCTATCATTTAAAATAGAAGGTAAAATAAAGAGCTTCCCAGACAAAATAAGACTTAAGAAATTTGTTACCACCAAACCAGCATTGCAATAAATGCTAAAGGGACTGCTTTAAGAAGAAAAAGAAATAAAGAGAGAGAGAGAGAGAGAGAGAGAGAGAGAGAGAGAGAGAGAGATAAAGGAAAAAATGGCAATAAATAAGTACCTATCAATAATAACCTTAAATGTAAAAGATTAAATGCTCCAATCAAAAGATAAAGTGTAGCTGAATGGATAAGAAAACACGACCCATATATATTCTGTCTACAAGAGACCCACCTCAGACAAAAAAGATACAGGCTGAAAAAAATGTTTTATGAAAATTGAAACAAAAAATAAAGCTGGGGTAGCAATACTTATATCTGACAAAATAGACTTCAAAGCAAAAGCCATAACAGAGACAAGGAAGGTCACTACATAATAATAAAAATTGATCCAACAAAAGGATATAACCCTTACAAATGCATATGCACCCAATATAGGAGTGTCTAAGTATATAAAAAGAAAAACTTTTTGTGGAACTTAAGGGAGATATTAACAGCAATACAGTCATAATAGAGGATTTCAGTACCCCACTGTCATCAATAGATAAATCTTACAGAAAAAAATCAACAAGGAAACAACTACCTTAAATGATACACTAGATCAGAGGGACTTAAGCATTATTTACAGAACATTTCATCCCAAAGCAGCAGAATACACATTCTCTTCAAGTTCACATGGGACAAAGATAGACCACATGTTAGGACACAAAACAAATCTCAATAATTTTAAGAAGATTGAAATCATACCAAGCATCTACTCTGGCCACAACAGCATGAAACTAGAATTCAACCACAATAAAAGGCTCAAAAATACTGAAACTCACAGAGGCTAAATAGCATGTTATTAAACAATGAGTGGATTACCAATGAGATCAATGAAGAAATAAAAAATTTACCTTGAAACAAACAAAAATGACTACACAACCACCCAAAATCTATGGGACACAGGGAAAACAGTCCTGAGAGTGAGGTTCATAGCATTACAGGTCTACCTCAAGAACCAAGAAAAATCTCTAATAAATAGTCAAGTAAACCCTACACTTAAAAAATTGGAAAAATAATAGCAGGAAAAGCACAAAGTATATAGAAGGAACAAAATAATGAAGACCAGAGCAGAAATAAATGACATAAAAATTAAAAAAATACAAAATATTAATGAAACCAAAACCTGGTTCTTTGAAAGGATAAACAAGATTGATGAAACTTTAAACTGACTCATCAAGAAACAAAGAGAGTAGACCCACAGAAATGAAAAAGGAGAGGTAATAACTGACATCACAGATATACAGGGATTGCCAGAAAATGAACAACTCTCAGAAAGAAAAACTAAGAAAATATCTCCATTTACTATTGCATAAAAATATATGATACCTAGGAATAAATTTAACTAATTAGGTAAAAGACCTGTACTCAAAAAAACTATGCGACATTGAAGAAATAAATTAAAGATGACACAAACAAGTAGAAGCATATACCATGTTCATGCATTGGGAGAATTAACATTATTAAAATGTCTATACTATCCAAAGCAATCTACAGATTCAAAGCAATTCCTATTATAATACCAATGGCTTATTTCACAGAACTGGGTAAAAATGTTCCAAAAATTTATATGGAACCAAAAGAGACCTGGTATAGCTGCAGCAATTTTGAGAAAGAAGAACAAAGTTGGAGATATTACATTGCCAGATATCAAACTATACTACAAGGTCATTGTGATAAAAACAGCCTGGTACTGGCATAAGAACAGTCATATAGACCAATGGAATGTAACAGCCTGGAAATCAACCCACGCCTTTATGGTTAATTAATATTTGACAAAGGAGGCAAGAGCATACAATGGAGTCAAGGCATTTCAGTCTTTTAAATCAATGGTGTTGGGAAGATTGGACAGGTACATGCAAAAAATGAAACTATTCCACCAACATACACCATACATAAGAATGAACTCAAAATGGATAAAAGACTTAAATGTAAGTCACAAAACCATAATAATTTTAGGAATACATAGGCAGTAAGATGTCAGAAATCTCTTGCAGCATTATTTTTGCCAATATGTCTCCGTGAGCAAGGGAAAGTCAGGAAAATATCAAAGTAAAAAGCTTCTGCACATCAAAAGAATCCATCAACAATATGAAAAGAGAACCCACTGTTTGGGAGCACATATTTGCCAATGATACATCTGACAAGGGGTTAATTTCCAAAATAAGTAAAGAACTTTTACAAACCTACCCCAGGAAGATGAAAAATCCAATTAAAAATGGGCAAAGGACCTGAATAGACACTTCTCCAAAGAGGCCATACAGATGGCCAATAGACATATAAAAATTCTTAAGGTCACTATTTATGAGAGAGATGCAAATAAAAACTCCAATGAAGTGTCACCTCACAACTGCCAGAATGGCTACTATCAATAAATCAACAAGCAACAAGTGCTGGAGAGGATGTGGAGAAAAGGGAACCCTAGTGCACTGCTGGTGGGAGTGCAGACTGGTGCAGCCACTGTGGAAAGCAGTATGGGGTTTCCTCAAAAAAATGAAAAATACAACTACCTTTTTACCCAGTGATCCCACTTCTGGGAATATATCTTAAGAATCCTGAAACACCAATCAGAAAGAATATATACACCCCTATGTTCATAACAGCGATATTTACAATAGCCAAGATCTGGAAACAGCCCAAGTGCCCATCAGCAAATGAGTGGATAAAAAAGCTGTGGTACATTTACCCAGTGGAATACTATGCAGCTGTAAAAAAAGAAGGAAATCTTACCCTTTGTGACAGCATGGATGGACCTGGAGAGTATTATGCTAAGTGAAATAAGCCAATCAGAGAAAGACAAATACCATATGATCTTACTAATATGTGGAATCTAGTGAACAAATAATCTGATGCAAAAAAATAGAATCAGAATCATGAATACATTGAACAGACTGGCCAGTGCAAAAGGAGAGCAGGGTGGGGATGACTGGATAAAGACAGTGAAAAGATTAAATAATGAACATATTGCATGCCCCATGGGCAGGGACAATAATTTGGTAACGGCCAAGGAAAGGGTGTGTGTATGTGGGGGGGGGGGGGTGGTAGAGATGGGCAAATGGGGCGGGAGGGGAACTCCTACAATAATGTCAACACTAAAAAAAAATGTTTAATTAAAAAATAATTTTTAAAAAAAGAAACAGTACTCTCTTTAGCCAAGTTTAGTTCCTATTCAGTGACAGTTTGCCTCAGTTTGGAAACCTCTAGTTCCAGAGCCATTCTAGCTCCAGGGTTTTCTGTAGGATTGATGCAGGACTCTGTTGCAATGGCATCACAACTCAACCCTCTTTCTTCTCAATCTGCTTCATTTTATTTCCTTACAGGAAGGTGTCGATTCCAAGGACAATCCTGTGGAGGATGGCATTTATTTACTAGTACAGCTCTATGGAAAATGAGTGATACTTAGATGCCTGACTGTGACTCTTGGCCAAGATAAGGGCAAAGGGACTTACCATGTGCTGTTGAAAGTCTGAAACTTCCCTGATAACACCTAGGGTCAGTTATCAGGGACGTTTCAGACTTCCCTGATGGTTTCCAAATGCCTTAAACAGTTCAACAACCTGGTTTGACTGCATGACCAGAGAGGGGGCATAAAAACCATATCAGGAATTTGTGCTTTGAGCTCTTCCAAAAACAAGATTTCTCACAGAGATCTTTGTTCAATTCAGATACAAAGCACAGTGCATATGTGTCTAAGGACCTGTGGGAGCTAGCATCTGGGTGTCCTCTTTCCCTCCATGTACTTTCTCTTACAGCACTATATATTTTACCTTGAAATTAAATCCTTACATGAGTACGCTTTGTGGAGTCTTTGAGTCCTTTAAACAACTATACCTGGGAAATCTGTGCAGTTTCTCAATAAACTTCCAAAATACAGATCTCAGTGTCAGATTCTGTTTCCTGGGAAACCCTATCCTATAAAAAATAACAATGTTTAAAAAGTGTAGTCATGAGATTAACTCTGGAGTTTTCAACAGCAGGAAAGTGGTGATTACCTACATAGGGTTCTTTAGCCTCCTCTCACTTTCCAGGTCTTTGTTATGGGTTGAATTGTGTCCCTCCAAAATTCATATATTAAAGTCCTAACCCCCAGAACCTCAGAATGTGACTTTCTCTGGAAATAGGGTCTTAGAAGGTGTAGTAAATTAAGATGAGATCATACTTGAGTACGGTTGACCCCTAATCCATTATGGCTGGTGTCTTCATATAAAAGAGAAGTTGGACACACACACAGAAATAATGCCATGCGGAGATGCAGCTAGACAAAGTGATGCAGCCAAAGACAAGGAAGATGCACCAGAAGACAAAACAAACAAACACAAAAACAAAACCACTACAAACTAGGAAAGAGCCATGGAACAGATTTCTTTCTCTCGGCTCTCAGAAGGATCTCACCCTGCCATTGCCTTGATCTTGGACTTCTGGTTTTGAAAACTCTAAAACAATAAATTCCTATTGTTTAAGCCCCCCAGCTTATGGTACTTTGTTATAACAGCCTTAGCAAACAAAGACAGTCTTTGCATAAAATTCAAATTCCCAGGAAGATAATTCTGATTTTTTCAATGATCAAAGAAACAAGAAATTGGCTACACCAGATGAGAGGACAACAAAAGTGTCAGAAAGCGCTTTGAGAAGATGATGATTTCCTTAATGTCCAGCAAGGATTAGAAATTTTGATTTGGAGCTTGAGAAAGGGAATGAAGGTAGACATGCACATATGAGGATACTTTTTATAGAGGTAACTTTTGAATAAGTTTGATTGTTAATCTTTAACTCTGTCTTGGACTAGGAACAAGCCAACTATAACTTAGAGGTGATACTATAGCAAGGTTGTGATTGTTTCTGTGGGTAGTACTGAAGGAGTTGAAGAGAAACAACCACTGCAGGTCAGTAGCTAAAGTTTTCAGGCCAGGTAAGGAAGAGAGTAATTTACCCCCCAAAATTCAGGTGCCAAATTTCATAGGGAGAAATAATGCGGACTCCAAAACCTTGGATCCAAGGCCAAAAGTAGAAAATGGAGAAAAAAATATTCAGTAGAAGAAATGTTATATTAAAATTAGTTGTTACCAAGACAATTCAGGGAGGGGAAAATGATACTTTTTGCAAATGATGCTGGGACATTTGGATATCTACATGCAAAAGAATGAAATTGGACTGGTACATCACATCGTATGTAAACATTAACTCAATATGAATCAAAGTTAAAACTAGTAAACTCTTAGAAGAAAACGTAGGCATACATATTTATGTCCTTGGATTAGACAATTATCTCTTAAATATGGTAGTAAAAGCACAAGCAACAATACCATAAATAGGTAAATAGACAAACTTCTAAAACCTTTTGTAGTTTAAAGGACACCATCAAAAAATGAAAAGACAACCCACAGAATTGGGAATAAAACTGTAAGTTACATATCTGATAAAGAATTTATATCTAGAATATATAGAAAATTATTACAATTCAATAATTAAAAACAAATAACCCAATTCAAATATGGGAAAGGAATCTGAATAGACATTTATACAACAGAGATACAGATGGTCAATAGGCACAGGAAAAGATGTTCACATAATTATACATTATGTAAATGGAAATAAAAAAACAGGTACTACTCACATGAACTAGAATAATTATAATAAAAAGAAAAGTATTAATAAGTGTTAGTAAGGATGCAAAGAAATTGAAACTCCTGTACTGATACAAGTGAAATGGTGCAGTCTCTTTGGAAATGTACCTGGCATTTTCTCAGAACGTTAAGCATGACCCAACAATTATCCCTCTGTGCATATACCAGAGAGAAATAAAAATATTTGTACACAAATGCTCATAGCAACATTATTTATAATAGGCCAAAGTGGAAGCAAAATAAATACCCATCAATTGATAAATGGCTAACGAAATGTGATATATTCTTACATTGCAATATCACTTGGCAATAAAAAGGAATGGAACACTGGCTTTGCTACAACCTGGATGGACCCTTAAACAATTCATTAAATGAAAAGTCATTCAGGAAGAACCACATGGTGTATAATTTCATTTATATAAAATGTTGAGAATAGGGATAGAAAATACATCAGGTGTTGTTTAAGGCTCAGGGGAGGGGAAAGGGGGACGGGAAATTAATACTAAGGAGATGGCATTTCTTTGGGGGGCATTGAAAATGTTATGTTATGAAATTATTTGTGCTGATAGTTTCACAGCTCTATGTTATACTAAGAACTATTAAATAATACACTTTGGGTGAATTGTATGATATATAAATTATATTTTGATAAAGCTGTTAAAAATTCTACTTAAGGATAGAGCTGTGGTAAATGATGACATAGAGAGCAGGGTCCAGGAAAGGGGTCCAGTTTTATCTGGGTGAAATAAGATCAAAGAGACACCAAAGGCAGAGGGTCACGTTGCTAATTGAAGAAAGAGGTTAAAAACAACAACACAAAACCTTCTTCACTAGCAAAATGTACTTATTTTTTAGTCTGTTTGGGCTATTCTAACAAAAACACCATAGACTAGATGGTTAATAAGCAATAGACATTTATTTCTTACTAGAGGCCCAGTACACGAAATTTGTGCATGGGGGTGGGAGGTGGAAAGTCTCTCAGCCCGGCCTGCACCCTCTCCAATCTGGGATCCCTCTCACAATCTGGAACCACTGGCTCCTAATCACTTATCTGCCTGCCATCCTGATCCCCCTAACTGCCTAACTGCTCTCCCCTGCCAGCCTGATCCCCCTAACTTCTCTCCCCTCCTGGCCTGATCACCTTAACTGCCTAACTGCTCCCCACTGCTTGCCTGATCTCCCTAACTGTTTATCTGCTCTCCCCCTTGGCCTGATCCCCCTGCCTATCTGCGCTCCCCTCCCCGGCCAATTTGCATATTAGTATAGATAGTTTTAGAGGCTGGGAAGTCAAAGATGGAGATGTGGGCAGATTTGGGGTCTGGTGAGTACTTCCTTTTTCATAGACAATTGTCATCTCCCTGTTTTCTACACATGATGGAGTGGGGAGGGAGCTTTCTGGGATCTCTTTTATAAAGGCACTAATCCTATTCATGATGACTCCATCCGTGTGACCTTCCCCAAAGCTCCAGTTTCTAACACCATCATCTGGGTGTTTTAACGTATGCATTTTAGGACACAATCAGTCCATAGCCTTTGTTTAGTGAGGAGTCTTAATAAACAAGAAAAAATTTGGTCTCTTAAAATAAACATCAGCTGTTCTATATTGAGTCCCCTTCATCTTTTCTTTCCTTAATAGCATTTTTGCCAGATTTCATAACTTTTCCACAATTTTTGACTATTGGAACAGTCTAATTCTCGTGTTCAAGAATTAGTTCTTTGCCCTCACTGGTTTGGCTCAGTTGATAGAGCGTCAGCCTGTGGACTGAAGAGTCCCAGGTTCAATCCCAGTCAAGAACAGCTACCAGTCAAGGGCTTGATCCCCGGCTGGTCAGGGTGCATGCAGGAGGCAACCAATCCATGTGTCTCTCTACATTGATGTTTCTCTCTGTCTCTCCCCCTCCTTTCCACTCTTTCTAAAAATCAATGAAAAATATCATCTTAGGAAGAGGAATAACAACACACAAAAAAGAATTAGTTCTTTAAGTTTAAAACCTATATCTCGCATCCCATGCCAAGCCATTCTCTCTTTCCCCTCAAGAACACACTGATGCTGTGCATGAGGGGACTACTGTCTGACTGTCCTCCCTTGGGACCCAAGTGGAAGCACTTCTCTCTCCTACCACTTCCCTCCACCTTTCAGTGATAGCTATCTTTGGGGCTGTGAAGAAGGAAATAAAGAAGAAACAGCTTTATCGTGATTCAGAGAAGATTCCTAGGTGCACAAAGAGGCTCTAAGCTTGCTCTTAGCACTCTGAAGAGGACTCGACCTGCAGAAAGGCTAGGTCATTCCATGCCCATGTGAACTGGTCTTTATTTATCCTGTTTTTGGTATCCATCCAAATACTGGTATTGGCTTCTTTGCCCAAAGGATAATGACCTCCTCCCCTTGCTGCTGTGGAGCCTTAAGCATTATCCCTTGTATTATTTTACTTAAGTCCTTGGAAAAATGTTTGCTAGAAACAATCTTTACTCCCAATTCTATGAATTACATATGAGCTATTAGTTGTTACAGGTTGTTAATTCTAGAAATATATTGTAGGGGTTATTACACACAAAGTTCTGTACCCACAGGGTTGAATTTTCCTTTTTTAGTTCATCTTAATCTAAGGGGTGTGGAAACTAAATTGTTAAGGATAACGGCAAATATTACAACCCCACTTCCTGTCCTCTTCTTTGCTCCTTCTCTTTCATTATCTGCTATTTTCTCTTGTTCTTCATTGCCTTCTTCAAAATATCAGATTCCAGCTGATGCTCTATGCAAATCCCATGAAATCACTGGCAACCAAAACTATGCATGTGTGTATGTGTGTGTGTTTTCGAGTTATTTCTTCTTCCTATAGATTTAAACTACTTTACCTGGATCATGGTATGTTGGACACAAAGGCAACTAAATACTAAATAATTTACTTCTATTTCTTTCAAAACACTAACATATTCTCTGGTGACTTGGGCAGCAGTGGTGATTATATTCGTAGGACTGTCTCCTTTGTCAAAACTGGCAGTAGCTTTTTTGACACCACTAAAAATGACATTGACAGTACAGAGTCCTTGGGGTGGTCCACATGTATTTTTTTAAGAAAAGAAATGTCACAGTACTGTGGAAACAATCATATTTTCTGGCACTTAAAATTATACCTCACCATGCCAAGGTAAAAATAACTTGGGACAACAGTTATGACTTTGATTAAGAATACTGTGAGAAACATAGTAATATTGAAATCATACATTTTTAAGCTCTTCTACCTACTTCTCTCAGGCCAACTTCATAGGGTATAAATACCCAATCCATGAGCTGAGCGGGCCTGAAACCTCTCACTTCTCTTTATGCTCCCTTCAAGTAGATAATTTTGGATTCACAATTGGTAACTTCTCTAAATGTCAGGCAACACAAAATTTTAGACAACTTTCAGAGCTACAGAGGGAAGGTGGGAATATACAAGTGGGAAGTGATAATTCAATAGTATTTGACTTAAGATTTTGAAGTCTGACTCTCACTTAACTACCAGCCAAGGAAGGCCAAAGGCCAGATGCTGGAAGAGGCATAGATATGAAAAATAAGAAGACATTTACTTATTTGCATTTATTTACCTGTGGGACAAACCAGCTTATTTAACCAGTCTTGAGTTTGAGTTTATCTGACCATCATCTACATAACTAGAAGAGAAAACTGAATCTTATTTCTGTACTTTAGCACTATTTTTACCAAAGTAAAACAAGAAGAATGCCTAGCCAGAGGGAGAAATTATGCTATGACCTGAAATACAAGCTGTGGAAAAAATAGGTTTATAGTTGTTCATATGAAAAATAATAGAATAATTAATAAATAATAATACACAAAGAAACTATGTTTCATGTATTCACAACTGTAAATCTACTTTTGCCCCACCCTGCATACTAAGCCCTTGAAAATGGGCCTCACCCTCAAGTGTTGACCATGTTTTCCAATTGCTCTGCTAACTGCCCATGAAAAGCATGCCTGCATACACACTGGAGAAGCCATGTTGAGCATGTGGCCATGGTTACAATAAACCTTTTATTTTTCCTTAGGGAAGAGCATGAATACAGTTCACTACTACCACAGATTATACAGTTGAGTTCCCTACATTTGGGGAATTTTCAGGGGTCAGTACATCAGAAATGCAATGTATTAGCTTCAACCTAGAAAAACCACATTTGTGATCATGGTATCTCCCTGGTCAGGTAAGTATCAATAAATCTTTTTTGTTTTTCACACTTGAAGTCATACCTTTTCCTTTTCTTTGTGACCGAAGAATGTCAAATAACCTCCCTTCCTCCCAAACCCTGGATCATGATGGCTAAATTTTCTAATATATTTTTAACTCATTTATCTTTTTTTCATTTTCAATCTTCTTTTTATATTATGTATATCAGTATCAGATAGACTAGCTTTCCTAAACTTCATTCATTTTAACACTCCCATAATAAGAATCAAAGATGGCTCTTTGTTGTCCATCAAATCAAGGCCAGTCACTTTAGCTTGGTACTTTACATTTCAATTATCTCCCTATCCACTAGAATCCCTTTCCACTCGAATCTTCATCTTATCCCAAACATTTCAAGGCTTTTCCCACTTCCTCCCCCATAACACCTCAGCCTGGAGTGCCTCCCCATCCACTTTGATCCTTCCCACAAATGTATCTCAACTATGATAAACCAAATTTTTTTGATGACCCCCAGAGAGGCTGATATGCCTCTTATCCTCTCACCCCATTAAGAATCATAGTTTTTGTTTATCCTACTAGCCAGGGATTTGTAAAGTTTTTGTTTTCTTGATTTGTATCATGAAAGCAAAAATCATTGATCTTTTTAAAATATAAAATTGTTATACTATTAAATATGCATTTTTTCAAATAACACCTTTCCTCTCCACTTTAAAGAATTTATATTCTTCCTCATTTAAAAATCACAACCATACTTAATTTTAGTCCTATGGTCCCCCATGGCAATATTACCCCAACCTTCCCTAAGTGTCATCTTTAACTATTCTTCTTTCTTTGAACTCCTATGGCACTTACAAGTGACACATGTTTATTTATTTCTTGTGTATTACTTCCTATTCTTCAATAAATTGGATAAGCTTCTTGAGAATAGTAGGCATATCATATTTCTTAATATTCTTTCTAGCCTAATGACAGGCATATGATACATATTTAAGTTCCTATTATCAATCCATTCTGCTCAATAATCAGAAATTTCTCTGATCATAGTTTGTCTGTCTGAATTATAGTTGCTTTCCAGTATTTATAAAAAAACAAACTTGCTGATAATCCATGTATTTATAAAAGAAAATTATTGTCTCCAGTCTCTGGGCAAATTTTGTACACATGTAAAAATACTCAGAAAAATAACATTAGGGATAAATGAGCTCTATGTTTCTGAGTTGAATGAGGTTTTCAAGGTAATCACAACCATATTATTTGCAACCAGTCCTCTCATGCCTAACATTTTCTGGGAATCTGTGGATGGTTTACTCATTAATCTGTTGCTTATAATGTATCCCAATGTGTTTTCCCTCCACTAATCTATCCCTTCACAAATTATCCCTTGTTCAGGGAAAAAAAATGTATGAGAAATACTTTCCACTCATCTCGCCAATCCTGTTAAGAAACATTCCATTTATTCTTCCAAAGCTAATATTTACCTTTTCTAATAGACATGATTTCTATTTAAAGTCTGATATTTTAGAAGTTTTTATTTACCAATTTAAAAGCAATGTTTTGCCCATGTACATAAGTATTCACCAACATTTGTTTCACCAAATTCTGTATCAAAAATGATTATGAAACTAATCACTGAAATACACATAGAAGAAATAAACTCTATCTTAGCATTCACCTAGAGTACTCTGCATTTTTATAGGTATGTGGAAAATTCTACATAAAGAATGCTAGCTTTGTTTGCTGAATAAAGTTTGGTAATATATTCAGAAATAGTCTCCTATCCTTGGTTTAAAGCACTCAAGGAAAAACAAACGCCTCCTGGAACTCGATTTACTCAAATGAGTTTTGAAAAAGAAAAAAAGTAAAAAAAATTACTTTATTTCTTGATAATTCGAGCACACTTACTACACATTCACGTGTTCTTTCATAGAGCACCAGGTTGAACTCATATATGTGTAATAATCTTCCAAGGTAAAGAATGTTTTAAAGCATTTTCTTGATTTGGGTTATTGGCTCACCCACTATCCAGGGAAAATGAGGTGGAATATTTTCAAATATGCCCTTCTCAATTTCTCTTCACAACTCTCTTTCCTGCCAAAATCTTGTTTTCACAGTTGTATTTTTGTTACTGATGCCCACTCTGTGTGGGCCCTCTCTAATAAGGAATCTGGGAAACACTCTGATTGATTTACTCTTACTGTGATCCGAGACTTGGGAATTTGAGGGGCTCATATCCGAGATTATGGGCTGGAAACAGAACACTGGTGCTTTGTGACTGGGGAATGGAACAGATGCCTACTGCAGTGCACTTATGGCTGCATTGTCAGATTAGTCAGTGAAACAATTTGTTCTTTTTAATGAATTAATTGACGCTTAGCTAAAATAGTAAACCACAGTCTTGAACTGAGAGGGTAAGTGGTGACGTGAATAAGGATACCCTAAATTATTTACAGAAAAATGTAGAGTGGCGTCATGCTTAGTATGCATCCGGGAAAATATAAACCTAATGTCAGCTGGCTCAGCCATTGCACAGATTGGTTTCCAAGTGGATGATATTGCTGCTTTTAATTTATTATTCAGATATACTATATAAGCGGAGGTTTAAGTGGAATAACTTCTAAAATGTATTGTATTGAACTAGATTCAAAATTTGAAAAAACTCAATTTAAAAAAAAAACTGGTACATTGAAAATTTAAAACAATAAACACAAACTCCTAGAAATTATGGATTTAGCTTAACACTGTCATTAACACATCCCTTTGGAATATATCAGAGAAGTATAATTCTCACGTTGCTACAGTAGTTCTGCAATCCTAGAGAACAAACAAGGAATCAAGTTAAAATTAGTAACAGAGCAATCGACTTATTAAAGGAATTGCTGTAGACAAATGAAAGCAAAACAAATTCGTTTAAAGTTTGCATTGAAAAAATGAACCACGAAGGCTTTCTTTATCTTATTTCATAATATCATCCAAGTCAGAGGCTATGTGAATACAGACATAAGTAAGTTAGGATTTGGATGGTAGCAGCAATAGCCACAACAACAATCAATCTTTCATATAAGTTGTTAAGGGCAGGCACTGAAAACTTAGCATGTACTACCTTCTTCAGTCTTCACAATGATCCTAAAAGGTAGTGTACTGCTTCCCTTGTGCTGCTGTAACAAATTACCACAACTATGGAGGTTTAAACAACAGAAATGTATTCTCTCACAATTCTAGGGTCTAGAAGCCAGAATCCATTAGAGGGACACTATCTTTGGAGGTTCTTGTGGATGATCTGGGGGTTCTTGCGGCGAATCTCCTCTTTGGCTCCCCCAGCTTTTTCTGGTGGTTGTTGTGAGTCCTTCACTTGTGACTTGCATTGCTCTAGTCTCTATCTACATAATCACAGTGTCTTCTCTTCTCCTGTCTATGTCTCCTCTCTTTGTCTCTTATAAGGATACTTGTCACTACATTTAGAGCTCATCTGCATATTCCAGGAAGATTTCCTCATCTTAAGATCTTTAGCTTAATAACATCTTTTCCAAATTAAAGTAACATTCACAAGTTCCAAGGATTAGTACGTGGAGAAATCTTTTGGAGGACACCATTCAACCCACTACAGGTAGGTAATAGTACTATATCCACTTTATAAATGAAGAAAATGAAACACACTAGCTAACACTTATTGGACTACATGCTATACATTATACGAAATGTTTTGTATACACTGTGCTATCTACTCAATGTTGATAAACATTCCATGAGCTAGGTACAATTATTATTATTGGCATTTGAAAGATAGTGAAAGATGGCCTGAGAGAATTTGCTCACTATCACACAGTTTATAAATGGCAAAGCCAGGATTCAAATGCAGGACTGTGTGATTTCAGAGTCTGCACACTGAAATACTAAGGAACCCTATTCCTCAAACTTCCACCACTTAGAAGGATCAAGGTGGTGGAGACCTCACAGGGTGTTGAGATAAAGTAGTAGGCTTCAAATTACTACCTTTTGGAATTAATTTCCTTATGCATAAAATGGGAGTATCCTATATAATAAAAGGCTAATATGCAAATCGACAGAACGGTGGAATGACAGGTCGCTATGACATGCACTGACCACCAGGGGGAAGATGCTTAATGCAGGAGCTGCCTCCTGGTGGTCAGTGTGCGCCCACAGGGGGAGCGCCGCTCAGCCAGAAGCCGGGCTCACGGCTGGTGAGTGCAGCGGTGGTGGTGAGAGCCTCTCCCGCCTCCAAGGTAATGCAAAGGATGTCCCACTGCTCCAGACTGTGAGAGGGCACAGGCTGGGCTGAGGGACCCCTGCCCGCCCCCCTCCCCGAGTGCATGCATTTCGTGAACTGGGCCTCTAGTTAATTATAATAATTTATGTATCTCACAAGTTACCCCTTTCAGCCCCATGGATGCTGGAAGTTTAAATCAATGTTATTTAGGAATTACTTAAGTATAATAGACTGCACCCATTTAAATTGAACAATTGTTCAATTCAATGTGTTTTGAAAGTTATATGAACTTGTGAATACACTCCCACTATCAAAATGCAAAAAATTTCCATTACTCCAAAAAGATGGTTTGCCTCTATCTGAAATGTATCTATCCCTTTCTCCATCTCTGGCTCCAGTCAACTACTTATCAGCTTACGTATTTTATAAAAATGAAATCGTGAGCTATTTACTCTTCTGTGTCCCTTCTTTCTCTCAGCATAAAGTTTTCAAGGTTCATCCATGTTGTTGCATGCATATAAAAGCCACGCTCTTTTATTGATGATTAATATTCTATTGTGTGTGTATAACACATTTTGTTGATACATTTATCTGTTGATGGACGTTGGGAGTATTTCAAGTTGTTGACTATTGTGAATAAAGCAGCTATAAACATTGTTTACAAATGTTTGTAAAACACATGTTTCTACTTCTCTTGGATAAATATCTAGGGGTGGAATGTTATCTTGACAGACATAGGTTTAAATATTTAAGTAACTGCCAAACAGTTTTTCAAATCCATTGCACTAACTTACATTCTGACCTACATTGTTGAACTTGGTGCTTCTGGGAAGCATGAATTGACATTTAAGATATTAAAGTAGTTCAGGTAGAAGATGGTAAAGGCAAAAAATGTGGTAATATAAAGGATGGAGGATTTATCTTTAAGAAGGAGAAAAACATGTATGAGACCTAATGAATTACTGTTTATTGAATGTATGCAGTGAGGAAAGAGTCAAGAATAACTCCTAGTTTGTCAATAAAGCTAGTGGTCTCAATTTGAGCTTAATTTGTATTTGTATTTTTAAAAAATATATTTTTATTGATTTCAGAGAGGAAGGGAGAGGGAGATATAGAAACATCAATGATGAGAGAAAATCATTGATCCGCTGCCTCCTGCATGCCCCACACTGGTGATCGAATTGCAACCTGGGCACGTGCCCTGACCAGTAATTGAACCGTGACCTCTTGATTCATAAGTCAACACTCAACCACTGAGTCAGGCAAGATGGGCTGTATGTAGCTTTAAGAGAAGTCTATGATTGTCTGGCAGGCAAGATAACTCACAAGAATTCTATTTGGGTGAGAGATACAGGAGCCTCTTTGGAGTTAGAGAGTCATAAGGGAAGTGTACAGCAGTCAGACTCACAGACTTGATTCACTAACATAGACTTTGTTATGAGAGGGAGGGATACAGTTTATTTTCTGTCTCAGATTTATCTATGATACCCTTTCCTTTAGACTATTCTATAGGTTCTAGGGAGAAAAATCATTTAAGTAAAAACACCCTACATTGAGAGACGAAAAATATATACAGGGGTGGAGAAAAGTTTGTTTACAGTTGTTTGTATGAAAAATAATAAATAATAATACAAGAATAAACTCTATGTTTCGTGCCTGAGCTCTAAACTATAAATTTCTTGAAGAGATTCTAGGAGACATGACTGAAAGCAACAGAAGGAACTTAAAGAACTGAGCAATATTTCAACTGCTATCTACTGAAACAGAGACAGAGTCCAAAGTTTGACTCAAGCCAAATTAACTGCCAGATAGAACAAAATAAACACACTTCAAAGGTATATAAGACAATCAAATATTTTTATAATAGATTATATATAATGTCAACAACACAATAAAAAACTGGAAGACAAATAAAGAATAGGAAGTGATTTATACTAAAAAAAGAACAGCGAATAGAAATTGGGTTGAAGATGAAGCAGGTTTGAAATTAGCAGGCAATCAGCTAGTATAAATATGTTCAGGACTTAAATAAAACTATAGTTATAACAAATAAACTAAAAAGTGAAATTATATCAAGGAATCCAAATTTAAATTAATAATGTAGAACTGAAAATATATAATAATTAAGATAAAAATACACTGAATTGATTCAACAGCAACAAAGTGAGATAGAAGAAAGAATTAGTAAACTTAAAGATAGATCAATAGAAACAATAAAATTTGAAGAATACAGAAAAATATTTAAATAAAAATTGAGTATTAGTGGCTTTTGATATAAAATACAGCTAACATACAAATTATTGGAGTCCCAGAAGAATAAGAGAGACAATAGAGTTAAAAAAAACTGTTTAAAGAAATAATAACCAAAAAAATTCTTGAATTTTATGAAAAACATTAACTTATAGATTCAAGAAGCTTAGCAGACCCATGCATGATAAATACCAAAAAAAAGAACACCTTGAGTACATATAGTAAAACTGCTGAAATCCAAAGACAGAAAGAAAATTTTGAAAGCATCCAGAAAAAATTATAGATAATACACATAAAGACATTGATACAGATGGTATTGGTTTTCTGGATGACAGAAGCAATTAAATGAATATTTTATAGTAATGAGAGGTTCTGGTCAAGATGGCAGAGTAAGTAGATGATATTCTTACCTCCTCCCATGAAGACACCAAAATTGCAACTAAATTATAGAACACTCAACCTGAATAACCACTTGAAGATGAGCTAAACAGAAGTCCTATCCTATATAATAAAAGCCTAATATGCAAATTGTTCAACAGGGAGTTTGACTGCTTGCTATGATGTGCACTGACCTCCAGGGGGCAGCAGGGAAATGGCAGGCATCAGCAACTTGGCGCTAGCAGCAGGCAGCAGTGGAGGCTCTGCCAGCCCCAATGGGCTCTGAAGAGAGTGGGACCACAGTGGGATGGTGGAGCAGGTGAGCGGGCGGTGCCAGGCCATGGTGGGATGCCAGGTGGGGCTGCAGAGCTGCGAGCCTGGGGGCGTGACCTGGGTCCCTATCCCCACAGGCCACCTCGAGGGATCCCACCAGTGCATGAATTTGTGCTCTGGGCCTCTAGTAAGTAATAATATAAAGAAGCCATGACAGGAGGGGTGGGGATTTGAAACAGCCTGGCCCTACACGCACATGTAATGGTGGAGAATCTGGAGGGATAGCTCAGCTGCAGAGTTCCCTCTGACCAGTGAGGGCTCTCAGCCCCAGGCCAAGCTCCCTTGCCCAGAATTCCAGTGCTGAGAAGAGAAGCCCACATAAAATCTGCTTTGAAAATCAGAGAGAATTCCTTAATTGTCCTTGTGAGATGGAAGGCTACCAGAAACCCTTTTCTTAAAGGGTCAGAGCACAAACTTGTTTGCAAGAACTCAACTTGGGCTGGCTTCAGAGGAGAGACGGTGACTCAGGAGGCATCCGAGACATACAGGGAGAGGCATACATGGCTTTGGTGCACTGAGGGCCGCCATTGTTCCTCTGTTGAGTCTTCCTCCCATGCAGCCTATAGATACCATCTTCCTGTCCCAGCCAACTGGCCCAATATCCAAAGCTCTTTCAGTGGCAACCCCTGTGGGCCTTCACTGTAGTCTTTTGTTGTTGTTGTTGTTGTTAAATATATTTTTATTAATTTCAGAGAGAGGAAGGGAGAGGGAGAGAGAGATTGAAACAACATTGATGAGAGAGAATCATTGATCAGATGCTTCCTGCACACTCCCCTACTGGGGATTGAGCTCTGACCAGGGAATTGAACAGTGACTTCCTAGCTCATGGGTTGATGTTCAACCACTGAGCAACACTGGCCAAGCTGTACTGCAATCTTTCTTAAAAATCTCTTGAGGAATTCTGGTCAAGCTCAGTATTGACCTGGGGACATACAGGGAGAAACTGAGTATGTGGCTTCAAAATGAGGACTGGAGAGAAAGCCATCCTTGTCCTTGTGTTGAGCCGTCCTTCCACGTGGCAGATGGGCGGCATCTTTCCTGGGATGAAATCCCTCCACACCAGCCACATCTGAACTTGCATGGACCTGGTGAACTTCACTAGCTCCACCCCTGATGACTTCCTGAGACCCTACCCCACCAAACTTACCCACAAGGCTGCCTCTGCTGGGCCTGGATGTGCATGGGAGGGACCATCTGCATACCAAGTCTGGTTTCCACCAGCACTGAGTCTAGGGAAAGGTCAGCAAAAGGCCCAAAGCTCCCCAAGATCCACCTCCTCCTGCTATCTGCCTTTTAGGCTCAATCACAGAAAATGCCTCTAGAGCCAAAGATCCCAGTTGCATGGTTTCTGAGTGAGACACCAGATAGGGAGAGAGATGTTCACCACATTGATAAAGATTCACACTTGGTGCCATTGCTGTGTCTGAGGCTGCTCAGCAACAGTCTCAGGGTACACCAAGGTCAGCCACCACCTGCCAGGTGCCCCCACATGTTTGTGTTGGGGTGGGATCTCAAGGAGTCTTCCATGTGAGGCCAGCAGAGTTCATCAGGCCCGCACAGACCCAGATGTGTTCATGTTAAGGGAGGGCTCTGCACAGGAACATTGGTGCCAGTCGGGCTTGAGAGAGGAAAATGGCTCCGCTCTAGAGCCACACAACTCAGTTTTCCCATAGTCAGCTCTGACTTCCTTGAGAATCCTCCAAACAATTCTAGACCACAGGACCAGGCTGGCCACAGCCCACTGACAGTTTTGCCGAGTGCAAACTCAGCCGGGTGGGGCCCCTAGGAGCCAGGAGGGTGGAGCTAGTGTTTCTCCCAGGGGTGGGCGGGGCGCTGCTGCGCGGGCATTGGAGCACCAGCTGCTCTTTGGTGCTGGGGTGGGTGGCTCACTGCTGCTCTGCCCCAAATGCACCACTGCTCTGGCCTGTGTGGGGGGTGGGCTGGGGGGCCCCGCTGTCTATTTGGATTACCGAACAATACTTTAGAGCACACATTTCCAGACAATCCATTTGAATTATCTAAAATATAGAGATAATTGAGGCAAATAAGTGGGTATTTCTGATGTGAACTTTTCAAACAATTGCATCTATGTTCCAATTCACTTTGTGTGTATCGATAGACCCACCCACAATAATGTCCACGGATTTTTAAAAAGTCTTTCTTCTCAACGAGAGCTCCTAAATATAGACCCTAAGTAGAAAGGAGTCAATAGGAAATAGGGTAGGTCTTTTCCTAACAGAGTAGCAGGCTGCACAACTCTGTCACCAATACAAAAACAAGAATCTGACTCAGGCGCCTCCTCATTCATTTTTAAAACTTGAAAAAGAAGCAAATCTCTCACTGTCTCATAATAAGAGATAAGAATGTCACTGTGGACCTAAGAGAAAGACAGTTGCAAGTTTGTTTTCTAGTGGACTCCCAGGGAGCTGAACACAAAAATCCAATAAATAATTAGCTCTCATGTGACAGGCTTCTGAATTACTGTGATACATTAATTGGACAAAATTAGCATGAATTAAGGCAAATAAGTATAACATGTAATTTATTACTTACTAAGCACGGTGCTGCAGTGGAAGCTTCAGATTTCCCTTCAGATTGCTTTAACAGCTATAATGCATTCCTTAATTTACTCTGTGGAAAATCAATTTTTACAGAGTTCATTAAGCACCAATATGTTACAGTGCAACTCTCTAGAGCATAGAGCCTCGATACATTATGCAAAACCGTGCCAGTGTGGTAGCAGTCTGTAAATAGCAGTGATATGACTGTCAGCCTACCTTTGGTAAGCCTCACCAGAACGAGGACATCTAGAACGTTGTGTGTGTTGGGGCAATTGCATGCTGTGCTTTGCGGACTATCATGCCAATATTTTTTTGCAAGATATGTCAAAGCTTTTGTCAATGGCTGGTAGCAGCATCATTTCTTTTTAAATCCCATTTCTTCTCGTTCCTGGTAAAGAACAAATCAACAAGTGTTTATTAAGTATATAGTACGGTCCCAGAGGAGTGATTTTTATTTTGTTTGTTAAGCCTCACCTGAGGATATTTTTCTATTGTTTGTTGTTTTTTTTTTTTTGAGAGAGTGGAAGAGAGAAGGAAAGACAGAGAGAGAAACACATTGATTGGTTGCCTCCTGCACGCACCCCGGCCAGGGCCCAGGCCAGGGAGGAGCCTGAATCAAGGTGTGTGCCCTTGACCAGAATGGAACCTGGGACTCTTTGGTCTGCAGGCCAATGCTCTATCCACTAAGCCAAGCCAGATAGGGCAATTTTTAAATTTTAATTGATTCAATATGCTTCACATACCTCATTTGAGTCAGAGAAATAATCTAGGCTTTTGAAGCCAAAATTACCTGGAAGTATATCTCAATTCCCCATTTCACTTGGCTTCAGTCTGTCTAGGTTATATTAATAACAACAAAATTCAACACTTTATTTGACTGAAAATAATTTTATAAAAAGCAGTGTATTCAAGATAAATGTAATCTAAAACAATTTGATTGGCTGTAAATTTTGATAGAAAGGATGTTAGTATAAAAAATGAATATCCACAATATCCGGTTTTAGAAGGATTGGCGATTTGGGTGCCTCAATAAATAGCAGTTCTATAACCTTTATGACTTTTTTCCAAAAAGATTTTTCTATAATTTATTTATAATTAAATTTTCACTATTTATTTCTCTGGGTTATTTATAGCATTAAAAAACCAACTAAATCTCAGTGTTTGTTAATAGTATACTATGAACCAAATTGTTCTGACATGAGCCCATGACATAAGCAAAGCCAACAGTCCTGTCCTAAGTGAATACTGAGCCACAAAAATTAAAAACAAATTGTGCCCTCCCAAAATTTATATATTGAAGCTCTAACCCCCAGTGTTATGGCATTTGATGAGGTTATAAGGGTGGGGCCCTCGTGATACCATTAGTGTCTTTATGAAGATGCACCAGTGTGAGGTGATGTGTCATTGTGGTTGATTTGTGTTTCCCTGAAGATTAGTGATGCTTAGCACCTTTTCATGTGCCTATTGGCTATCTTTATGTCTTCTTTGGAACAATGTGTATTCAGATAATCTACCCATTTTTTAAATCTGATTGTTTGATTTTTTTGAGTTCTATGTTTTTAATATAGTTTGGGTATTAATCCCTTAGACATATAAAGGGTAAAAAATAACAAGTGTTGGAAAAGGATGAGCAGTAAAGGGAACCCTTGAACATCCTTAGTGGGATTGTAAGTTGGTGCAGCCAGCATGAAAAACAGTATGTCCGTTCCTCAAAAAGTTAAAAATAGAACTCCCACGTGATCCAGCAATTCTACTTCTGGGCATTTATCCAAAATGAAAAACAAAAAACAACAACACTAATTCAAAATGATATAGGCATCCCACATTCATTGTGGTATTTTTTATAATAGCCAACATAAGGAAGCCACATAAGTATCCATCCGTAAATGAATAGGTAAAGAAGATATGGTACACACACACACACACACACACACACACACACACACACACACACACACTGGAATATTATTCAGCCATAAAAAAGAAGAAAATCATGCCATTTGTGGTAACATATATGACCTTTAGGGCATTGCACTAAATAAAATAAGTCAGGCAGAGAAAGGCAAATACATGATTATCTCACATATCTGGAATCTAAACAAGCGAATAAAACCAAGCTGATAGATGCAGAGAATGGATTGGTTGTTGCCAGAGGTGGAGGTTGGGGGTTGGGCATACTTGGTGAAGGAGGTTAAAAGGTACCAACTTGCAGTGATAAGTAAATAAGTCCTGGGTATAATATGTAAGGTGATGTCTAGAGCCAGTAATACTATGTTGTACATTTAATAATTGCTAAGAATCTAGATTTTAAAAGTTCTCTTCACAAAAAAAAGTGTAACTATGTATGGTGATGTGTGTCAATTAGATTTATTGTGGTGAACACTTTATAATATATACATATATTGACTCATTATGCTGTATAGAACTGAGAGTAACATAATGTTTTATGTTAATTATAACTCAATAAATAAAAATTAATGATAAAACAAACATAAATTAAAAAATAAAGAAATCTATAAAATAGAGAAAATTTCTTGAAGATTTTTTATAGATTACAAAATGTTTTCATAGTATACCACTATGATCTATACTCTCCTCACATTACTTATTGATTTTATTTTTCAAAATAGTTACTCCACTGACAGGTGGTGTGGACTTCCTTGTTTTAGGCCAATCTGCTTCCAGCCAGTTTGTCTGAAATAAAAAGAGAAACTGTATAGTTGATTGGATTGGTAGCAGTATGTTCTACAATGTAAAAAAACTACCTGGTTATAAAGTATAGTGATCATGATTAGCTGCCTAATTTTACAAAAATTGGTCATTAAGCTAGTCACCAAAAGATCAAGGATTTTGGGGGAAAAATCCTGGGCCTTTCTTTATTTTGTGGGATAAATATTGCACCCTCCATCAGTTTTAGTAAATAAGTTTTGCTGAGGCAGTAAATGGGGTATAAGTTATTCTATCTTTAACTGATAGAAAATTGGATTGAGGACTGCAAAATGACTGCATTTCTCAGTTAGTTCATAAGTGTATGCTGCAATTTTATGTAAAAACGAGGCAAGTTTGGAGGAAAGTGAAATTTTGATTATTCTGTATTATGTACTTTATATTTTATTAATTTTAAAAGTGGAAAATGATGGGAAGTGTGTGGAGAATAATATTTATGAGAATTAGAATGAAAAAAATTAACTCACAAAAATGAAAAGAGAAAAAACTACTAGACAATGAAAATAAAAAATAAACAAATGTTACTGCTTAAGTAAAATTTCCAAAAATTACTGCTAAATTCCATATAATGTAATCATGTGAAGAAATCATACGATTGAGCATGTTATCTCAATGAATAGCAAATATCATGCTTTCATCACAGAATTCTTAGTACCAGGAACAGAACAAAGGAGGCCTGGATCAAGAAGCTACCTGAAGAGCTGATACTTAACGTGTAATAAAACTAGGGCACCAAAATATCATTGGAAACATAACAACATGGTATAAATGGTATTTATGTATTTTCTCTCAGGAAGAATATTCCCTGAGAGAAGCTATTTGCTGTGGACAGGATGGTTGAATAGAACATGGACTCTCTTAGGCAGTGTATGTAAGTCTCCCGGAGCTCTGGCTTTGCTGAATGGGGAGTCTATCTATGGGACCAAATTGACTCACCTGGAATAAGAGGAGGCACTGAGCTCTATCTTCCTCTAACTATACAGTGGGATGGTCCCTACCCTCTTTCCCTCAAAATTCTCAGCCTCTACTCTAAATACAGAGTGAACAAAATGGAAAGAGTATCCGTTTTAAAGACTGTCCTAGTGGTCACGCCTTGCTCCCGCATCCCACCACTTCTACATTTATTTGTCACCACACACATACACATTGTTGGACCGATGGCTTCTGGTATAGTCACCATCACACTGGGATGACTGAGGGATTCAAATCAGCTGGGAAGAAATCAGGTGTTAAGAAGGCTGAGGGATTACATTTGCTCGGGAAAGGTTGATTATATGACTTCATGACTTTACATGGGCATAGATTATGTGGGACTATCCTGATACTTCTAGAAGTTTCTGAAGACAGCTTGTTAAATGTTGACAATAAGAGCCCACAAATGTTTATTTTACAATGTAGGTTTTAAGAATATGTTTGATAAACAGATATGATGATAAGGTTTACAAAACATGGCTTAAAACATGTTTATAGGACAGACTTATATTGCTATGATTTATAAGGAGTAACAAGATATGAATTTATATATCAAAGCACAACATTTGCTCTCTGTGGAGTAAAATACTAAGACAATCTGTACTACAGAAGTTTATGTGACTTTTATTACAGGTACTTTGGTTGTTTCTATGTGTTTAATAGTTATTTTGGGGGTCCTTGTAATATTCATTTTAAAAATTGAATCAGTTTTTATGTGTATAATAGCTATGAAATCTTTTTTATGAGTCATCTAAGTAGTGCTGTTAGAATGAAAGCTTTTAAAGATGCCTGATTTCTCACTTTCTGAGCATTGTTTTTCTTTTAATATAACTATATGTTCTGAAAGTGCTTTGAATAATAAAATCTTTTGCTCTGAGATGAATAACCACATCTGCTATTTGTTTATCATGTGTTTAATAATAATAGTGTCATATTTGTATAGCACTTTCAGTGTTGTTCTTGCACATCTATCATGACATACTGTGCTTATAACAGTGATATAAATAAATCACTTCTTAGTTAGGATCACTTTACATAGGCTTTTAAAAAATATTTGTTTTATTGATTTCAGAGAAGAAGGAAGTGGGAGAGAGAGAAAAAGAAAGATCAATGATGAGAGAGGATCATTGATAGGCTGTCTCCTGCATGCTCCCGATTGGGGATCAATCCCACAACCTGGGCATGTGCCCTGACCAAGAATTGAACCGTGACCTCCTTGTTCATAGGTCAATGGTCAACACTGAGCCATGAAGGCCAGGCTACATAGGCTTTTAAAAAACATATAAACATTGAGTCAAACACCTGGATTCAAATTAGGTCTTTGCTTTCTATCTACACAGAAGACATAAGAGAATATCTAACATTTATTGAATGCTTTCAACTACCATCCATTGTGCTTTACAGTTTATTCAATTTCTTCCTCACAATGACTGCTGGCAAAGGCACCTTAACCATTTTTTCTATATAAGTTAGGAAATTGAGATGTAAAGAGATTAGGTAATTTGTGGAAGGTTACACAGCTTGCACGTGACAGAGCTAATAATGAAACCCTGATCTCCCTGAACCCTAATCCTGATTTTAATACAGTACTAGACTTTATTTTTTAAACCATAGTGACTAAGGATATGGTTCCCATAGAATAATATTTTGTTGTCAATGATCTTACCTTACCTGAGATCTAAATTGTGGACTTTATGGGAGCCACATGGGGAGTTTAGTATCAATTTCTTTTTTTTTTTTTAACCATCCTTTTTCTATTGCAAGACTATATGCCACAGGGTTTTGTCATCATTTTCATCGTAACACTACCCAGTCAAATGGGGGGGGGGGGGGAGACTAAATATAATTCCAGTTTTCACCCTTAATGTTACTGATTTTTTTACCCCAGAGATTCTATTTAGTTCTAAATCACAGAAGTCAGACTCAAAGCATCCACCCAAAGTGCAATGAGCAAGAGAAGTCCTTGTGTAAACCAAATAAAGCAGCCCAAGGAAGCAAAGCATGAGGGAGACATTCAGCACTAGTGCGTAAAGAGACCTGAAGATAGCGCTGGCTGTCACATCTGAATGGAAAAGAAGAAAAGACTGAAGGAAAGCTGTGGGAGAAAAGCTAGGATATGCAATTTAGATCTAAGAAGGCAGTCGTAAACTTGGTGAGGAATGAAGATGAGCAGAGATTAATTAGCATGACCAAGTTCTACCATGTGCTAGGAACTTTATGTATGTCCTGTGTGATTTATCTAATAACCTTGTTAGGGAGAAATAAGCTTTTCCATTTTATAAAGAGGAAATGGGCTCAGAGAGGCAAAGTAGTAAGGTGGGTTACATTTAGGCCAATGCCTGAGAATATCTACAACCAATTCATTTTACACTGCCCTGAACATAAGACAATGCCGTTATATAGTGCCTATAATTAACAAGTAAGTATGAGCTGCTTAAGGAACCAGGGTCAGACATTAATATAGTTAAGTCAGCAGTGGTCCAAAATGTCTCATGTCATTAAAATTTCAGGAAACTTTTTTGAGTAATTTTTGTTATCAATCATTTTTATTTGATTGTCATGAATTATTTTATTTTTTAAACTCATGTGCCAAGTCTGATACTTTATCAAAATAACAAGAACAAAATGAGCAATGAAAAATAGCAAAAACCATTACAAAATAGTTAATTCCTATGATTGTCATAAATTATTAACCAAATTTGTTTGTATATCTAGACAGACCCAAAATAAAGAAACTTCATAGTTACACTAGAATTCTTCTTGTCCTCTCTGACATTTAGTTGAAAACAAAATTATTAGAGTTTACTTCTAAAATGGTTCTTGAAATGTTATGCTTCTTTCATTCCTTTATCAATACTCTAGGAAATGCCATCATCATTTCTCACCTTAACTGTCAGATGCCTGCTAACAGAGTTTCTGAGTACCAACATTCCTTTATCCAATACCTCCTCCTAATTGCCACTCTACTTACTAATAATCATCTATGACTACCTCTTACAGAATAATTCCAAACACCATAGCATGGCAAATGAGGCCTTTCACAATTCAGTGTTAATCTATTTCACCAGCCTCGTGTCTTACTACTTTGTTCTAAGTAGTAATGTTTTAGTCCACCTGGATTAAAGTGTCAAGAACTTTGAAATTTTGACTTTACCCTATTTGCAAGCTAACGAGCTTACATATAATAAGTTTTATGAATTTTGGCAAGAGACAAGAGATTTTGGGGTCAGAAGCAAAATACTTTATTACTTACAGCAATAGCAGTTGCCAGAATATCAGTATTTACTAGCATTGGTGTTTTTTTTTTTCTTTAAAAACATTTTTTTAAAATTCTTTATTGTTGAAAGTATACATATGTCTCCTTTTTCTCCCATTGACCTCTCCCTGCCCACTCCCACTCCCACTCCTCAGCACAGGCCTTCAACCCCTACTGTCTGTGTCCATTGGTTATGCTTATATGCATGCATACAAGTCCTTTGGTTGATCTCTTACCCCCGCCCCCTCCAACCCTTCCATGCCTTCCCACTAAGGTTTGATGGTTTGTTTGATGCTTCTCTGTCTCTGGATCTATTTTTGTTCATCAGTTTATGTTGTTCATTATATTCCACAAATGAATGAGATCATGTGATACTTGTTTTTCTCAGACTGGATTATTTCACTCAGCATAATGCTCTCCAGGTCCATCCATGCTTTTGCAAAAAGTAAGAGTTCTTTCTTTTTTAGAGCAGCATAATATTCCATTGTGTATCTGTACCACAGTTGTTGTTTTTTTAGCTTTACAATTATTATTATTTAATTTAAATTCTTTATTGTTGAAAGTATTACATATGTCTTATTTTTTTCCCCCATTGACCTCTCCCCAGTAGTTCCCACCCCCCAGCATATTAGCATTGGTTTTCTTTTTTTTTTTTTTAATATATTTTATTGATTTTTTACAGAGAGGAAGAGAGAGGGATAGAGAGTTAGAAACATCGATGATAGAGGAACATCGATCAGCTGCCTCTTGCACAACCCCTACTGGGGATGGGCCCGCAACCAAGGTACATGCCCTTGACCGGAATCGAACCTGGGACCTTTCAGTCCGCAGGCCGATGCTCTATCCACTGAGCCAAACCGGTTTCGGCAGCATTGGTTTTCAAAGCCTGGACTCCCATATACTGACCTAGAGAGCCAGGTGACAACTGCATATGCAGTGAGTTGAATTACAAGAGAAAAACTTTGAACTTAGTGTAATTAGTATTTTATAATGAACAGTAGGCATGCCAGCCTTTGCTTGGGGGTGGGGGGGATATATTATCTTTATTTTATTAAACAATAGGCATGCCTGTCTTTTGATCTGAAGAGAGACGCCATCTCTATCCCATTGTCATGTAAGGTTAAGGGGGATGGTTATCAAATCATATTAGTAGCATTTTGGTAGGGAATGGGAAACCAGTAGTGGTTTGAATATAAGACTCTTGCAACAGTATGGGAGACCTGTACCAATATATATTTTTCATGAGGAAGGCTCCTGGTGGCTCTGACAAACCATAGATCTTAATATCCTTGCCTCTTCTCATTTCTCCTCCACCTCTTCATCACCACCCAAGCGCCAGGGTTGTTGTTTTACCTCCACTATAACAAAACCGAGTGTCACATACCCATAGCTGTAATGCCAGCTTTTCCCCAATTATCTCACATTTGCCCCTAGATCTTTTATCTGGAAATATCAAATACAAGAGGAACAAGTGCATTTCTATAAACTTACCTTATGACACCCACTTTGGCTCTTATGGTCAATTAAAGGGGACTTGGTAAGTGGTATGCTTAGATAAGTATTCATTATCCTTATAGTCTAGGGTCACAAATCCAATAAGAGAATCCACATGACTGAACCATAATTAAGTTTGAGTCACCTAGTCCTCTTTTTACCAGGATGATACCCAGAGGTTATAGCAAGCAGCCAGCCTAGGATTACTCTTGGGGGAAAGAAAGATGGCTCGGGTCTAGCAAAGGTCAGGGGAAAATGGTAAATTTTCAAAATGAGCCCATATGATCCCCAAGCTTTTTTGGACCTGCTTAATACTCATGAAGCAAGTGGAAGGAAAGGATTCCTTTTTCTGAGACAACCAACTCTAGCAACCAAATTGCTTTGTGAACGTTGTGAATCAGGAGGTAGTAAAAGAGGTCGAGTCAGAAATATTTTTGACTTGACATTGGAAGAAGTCTTCCCAATGCTCAATAATATAAAACACTGTGGAAGAATAGAAGACCTATCAAATACCCAGAATATAAGCTACTATTGAGTTGCTTTTTCAATAGAAGGTAAATCATTGTCAGAATGTAAATTGTTTAAAAAACCAAAAATATGACAACAATCATTTCAAGAACCATAATGATAGAGGCCAGTGGTCGGCAAACTCATTAGTCAACAGAGCCAAATATCAACAGTACAACGATTGAAATTTCTTTTGAGAGCCAAAATTTTTAAACTTAAACTTCTTCTAACGCCACTTCTTCAAAATAGACTTGCCCAGATTGTGGTATTTTGTGGAAGAGCCACACTCAAGGGGCCAAAGAGCCACATGTGGCTCGCGAGCTGCGGTTTGCCGACCACTGGTAGAGGCATTTGATCTGACAAGAACATCAACACTGTAACTGAAAAAGTGTCAACAATGAGGAGGCACTACTCATAGCACCAAGAGGAAGATCAAAATTCCGATAGAGTTCATCAGCTAGGAGTAAAAGGAGATGATGCCCCTGGCTACCTGACATTTCTGTGTGTGAGAAATGGATCAACTGTTGGCAGGAGCTGCAATCTGACTACAGTGGGAGCATTTGCATCTGAACATAGAGCCTTTTACTTTGTGCTTGGCCTATGATCATGGATGTTTCCATTTCAATTAAGATGATGGATCCAGGCAGCATCCATGGCAATCTAGGTGGTTCATGCTCTATCAGCCCCTTAATTTCATTGGTTTCATCAGAGAACTGGCTCTTACTATTGGCATCTACATGAGTGACACGGACGGTTTAATCACAAGCCACGATTCATTTCCAGAGTTCACAACCTCAAAGAGGAGCAGCTTTAATTGGCTATGAGGGAATTAAATGGGTTAGTTCAGGTAAAGAGTTTCAGATAGTGCCTGGTAACAATATGTACCCAATAAACTACTCAGCAAGTGCTTGAGTCAGGACAGGGATCCAGGAAAATGGGCATTAGTTCTGTAACATTTCTACCAACGGGTTTAATAGACTTTGTATGACATTTTATGTTTTTAATGTATATTACCTTATTTGATCCTAAAACACGACTGTGAGATCAGTGGTACAGGTAGCATTCCTTTATCTTGTTTAATGGTGAAAAGGCAGTCTCAGAAATAGTGACCTAGACATGGTCACACATCTTGTTATTAACTGAGTCAGATTTTTATGAAGCTCATGTAATGCCATTGTCTATACCCATTGCACAATATTTTTATTTATTTGGTCTCAGCTAGAATCTGCTCAGGAATCTGCTCACTGCATGTATGTTACCTTCAAACAATTTCCAAGATTTCAAACAAATGAATTTTCAACAATTACCTCAACGTTTATGGATATTTTAAGCAGATTTTCCTCTCAATCTAAAATCTACAACGTATTAAGAATAAATGAGGTAATATTTCTAAATATAAGAGTTTTAATAGCACCAAATCCTTTTGGAAGTAGGAGGTTTGTAACCAGTAAGTTTGAAAATGACTTTTTTTTTTAAATCAGTCTATTCTTACCAGTGGATTTACAATGTTTTACTGGTTTTACTCGGTGTGGGTCTCATGCTACATCTAATCTCCTATTGTGTGTGGTTTGCCATCTTCTAAATAGTGCCGCCACGCTGTCTTCATTGCTCAGCCTAACTTGGCCGCTGTTTCTCTTGGGAGAGTTCAGTCTGTTACTTTGCATGTTTCAGAGGCTTATAGACATTTCTCAGCAGTAACCCAGCGTTAGCTTGTTGTTCCTATTATTACTGGGATTTACTATCTTTTCTGTAGAAGCCTGTACACCCACTCTTGACCATATTCTAACAGTTTTTTCTGTCATCTTAAACATTATTTCCCCTGCTTTTTGCAAATAGGATCACATAGTAGATTTTTCTTCACACGCTTAACTGCTTTGGCTCCCCCTTGGCCAAGTACCCACTCAGTGTTTGCACCGGCTCCAGTGGCCCATGGAACTTTTTTAAGAACGGGAGGGGTTCCTACCCACCCTTCCCTCAGGAAATCCTCAATTCGAGCTGGAAAGAACTGTTGTTGAGCAGAGCTATCAGAAAGTCCCCTTCCCTCAGGAAACAGCAAAAGTGCGCCTGCCGGGCGCTTCACATCCCACTCCTTCCTTTTGTAATGACACTTTGGCTAAAGTAAAAAAAAAAAAAAAAGGCTATACATCAAAACTTTGTGGTGATACGACTTTTTTTTTTCCTGTTTAACTCTTTCCTATACAAGTTACTTGTTTAAAAATGCACGAATTCATTTTTTTAAAATTTTATTGGAGGCAAGAACAAAATGAGAGATTCGTTATAAATAAAACATGTCTTTTTGTTATTTTTTAAATATGCAATATGCTGTTATTTGACAGTAGGTATATATCTGTGCAATTGAGTGAGGATCACTTTAGTCTAAAAGGGAGGGGATGAAGATAACTTGAATGACCTCTCTATAGTCCTCTTCAACCTTTCTTCACTTGATTATGGGAAAAGGAAGGAAAAAAAAGATACAACCAGAATAGGGAGCTTGGAATGTTTGTATCTTCTCAAAAATTACTGTAATTAAGCTCAATAAAGTTGGTTTATTTTCTTTGGTCTTCCTGTTACTTTTCCCCCATTTAGTCTTATCTTCAAAGGATTGTTTTAATAGTTGTGAAAGTTCAAACACTCACACCTTAAATAAATAAACCATTGAAAATACCGGTTGGTGCATAATGGTTTTATGGGAAATAAAGGGAGCTCAAAATTGGCACCGAGTGCAGAAAGTTCCATCATTTGAGCAATGCACACAGAGCCTGGGAGGGGAAGGGCAGGAAAGGGTGGGACTCGGACATCAACAGACACAGAAAAACCTCTTTCTGATTCCCACAAGTGGTGGTAAAGATCTTTCCTACTTGTTTTTCCAAACATTTCCACTAACTCCTTTTTGCCATAACTAAGCCCTGGATGATATACTACTGAACCAACTTTCATGTTTCCTCACCGCCCCCCAACCCCCCCCCCCCAGTTTCAAAATCACATCCTTATTTCAAACGTCAAGTTTATTTCCCATTAGAATGAAGAGACCATTGAGATAATGATGCCACACTTCACAATATCCCTTTGTACAATAACCCTTCTCAGGATACTTTCAAATGATATTCCCAAGAAAATCAAGTGAAAAATACACCTTTTTGTGGCTAAGATATGGTGTCATCAGTCACCTGTCATGTCTTCTTGTCCAGCAGTAGCCCATGAGCCTATATACAAAGCTTTTCCATTTATTATAAATTTGGAAGAGCCATTGATGAAGAGATTGGGCAATCTATTCCAGGGAATTCAGTGGTTGTATAACTGGCCAGTGAGGGTTTTGCCCATGACTGCCCCTTTTTGCCACATCAGGCTTGATAACTTGCACCGAGTGGCTGACTCTCAGTACTGAAAACACTGAGGTCAAGAGCAGCCAGCCTCTCTTTGTCCCTGAGAGCTCACAGAGCTTTAAACATTTTGGGTTACTAAAATTAAAAGTAATGGTTTTCTATGTGCAAAATCTAACTTTGTGGTCTTTTCTAAAAGTCTGACTCCACAGGACCTGAGTCCCACACTGCAACAAAGGGTGGAATTGAAAAATATGGGGCATTAGCTCATCTACTCAAAGGAGGCCAGCCCATTCCGTGGATTTATTTACATATCTTGCGTAGTCCCTGTGGCCATTTGAGCTTGACACCTTTGAAGAACATTATCTCATGTAACTAGCCATGTTTTTAAGAAAACTGAATTGAAAAAGAAAATACATAAAATGTGCACAAATATGTACACACCTGCTGAATTTTTGCAAACTAAACACACCCAAGATTAAGAGACAGAATGGTATGAGCACCAGAAACACTTGTGTGTCCCTCTCAGTGACTACTCGTTTGCCAACAACACTGTCCTGATATCTACCAATTCTGGTTTTGACCATATTTCTGGAAGGTTTATGAAGTATTTTAATATATTTCGACTCATTTGATCTTTACAACCACACTGGGAGGTAGGTAGGACTGGGTAATCAATCAGAGGTAGAATACAACTCTACTTGTTCAGTGCTGTTTTTTATTGTCTTCATCATGATATTTTATAATTTGAGCAGTATATTTTGTGAGTAACCCGAATAAAATCCACATGAAAATCCTATCTTTCTGAAGTCACTAAACCTGAGATGTTATAGAACATAATAAAACCCGACCTACTGAAAGCGCTTGTTATTTCAAGCAGTAGGAGACTCCACTGTTGCCGAACTTCTCTTTCCCCTCAAGCTTTTATTCATGTTGCTTGTTTTGAGAGCTCCTGCGTGCCTCTCTGATTAGAAGTGAAGAATACAGCTGTTAGAACATTTGCTGCAGCTGTTGGCTTCGCTCTCAAAGTTCATGTATTACTGAGATATTGCCATGCCTCTGAAAATACATAAAGCACTATTGTAATTCTTAGCATGCTCTTTGCAATGCCTCCATTTGGGGAATTTATTTTGATAGAAATAGTTCATTGGATCAGAAAATGCCTATTTTGTTTTTATTTCTTTTTTAAAAAATCTGTTCATGTTTGCATAGGCAGTAGAGTTAAAAATCCAATATAGCAAGACTTTAGCTGTTTTTTCTTCCCTTTCAAAAGCAATAACAGAAAGGGTAACTTATGTATAATATGCTGTCATTTACCCAAATATAAGGAATGCATATAATTTTTCATCCTCCAGTATTAATTACAGATGAATTTATAGTAATTTATAATGCATCAGATAATTACTTTTTAAGAGAGCTTGGCCAAAGCCGATGGTAACACTAGCTCTCATCTATAGTAATGGAATAACTGCATTAAAACTTGCCTTTTTATTCTAATTGTATAATTGAAAAATAACATTTAACATACCCCAAAACTGATGGACTCATTAAAAACCTTATTTTTTATTTTTTTAATATTTAAAATGACTCCAGTTTTAAACAAAATTGTAGCCATTATTTAGCCATGATAGTTCTTTATACACTAACAAATAGTAGAGGAGTATTTTTCTTTAATTGTGTCACTGTATATGTCCAAATAAACTGGAAATATATTGAATTATAGTTCTCTGATGTTTTTGTTTAAGAAATTTTCTATAATTATAAACTTCCATGTCATTGTTTCTCTAGAATGAATAGGCATTTTTAATGTAAAAAAAAATCAATAACAAAACAAAAAACTCCCAAAGTTATCCATGGTTAATATAAGGAGGCTGAATCAGTTGTCAAAGACTGGCAGGTGGATTTGATGTCTTTTTTGGGGTTTTACCATATTTCCCCTACTGTACTAGTAACTTGAACCCTGATCCTATTTTTTTTTTTCTGACAAATAGGTGTAGTACTTTTCTGGCTATTCCATTTTGATTGTAGTCTTTATCTTTATAACCTACAGTGCAGCTGAAGTAAGGAATTCAGACAAGACTTGACCAAAAGATAACAAAGTGGAAATCAATTTAGAGCAGTAAACTATTTGGCATATGAGGCAGAATTTAATTTCAGCTTGTATTTGACTCCTGGGATACCATAGCTCTATTCTGGATCCCCTATCCTTAAATGACAGAGGTCATATCTGACTACTGTCCTCTTTGAAACCCCTTCAAACATATCTAGCAGTCTTAAAGTCCATAAGAAGATATAGAACTAGAATTAGAATTGCCTCTTTTTATATTTCACATCTCTTATCTAAAGGCATCACACACTTGTGAGTGAGTGATCAACAGATCTCAGGAAAGACCTTACCTTCCATTAGAAGCAGGCCCTTGGCTTGAAGCCTGCACAGGAGAATCATTTAATATTACCCCTCCCCTCCTCAAAAAAAAAAAAAGATGCAGAAGAGGGTAATTATTTTATATTTTAAAATCAAGTGGGAAAGCCCTTAATTTTCTTTTAAATTTAAATTTTATTTTTAATTACAGCTTATATTCAATATTATTTTGCATTAGTTTGAGGTGAACAGCATGGTGGTTAGACAACCATATACTTTAAAAAGTGTTCCCCCCTATATTTCCAATACCCACTGGGCACCATACATAGCTATTACAATAATATTGGCTACACTGTACTTCACATCCCCATGACAATTTTGTAACTACCAATTTGTACTTATAAACTCCTTCTTTTTTTTCACTCAGTACCCTAACTCCCATTCCTCTTTGGCAACCTTCAGTCAGTTCTCTGTATCGATGAATCTGTTTCTTTTTTGTTTGTTCATCTATTTTGTTCTTTAGATTCCACATATAAGTAAAATAATATGGTGTTTGTCTTTCTCTTCCTGACATAATTTCACTTAGTATAATACCCTCTAAGTTCATCCATGTGATCAGAAATGGAAAGATTTCATTTACTTTTATGGTCAAGTAATATTTCATTGTATATAGGTACCACTCCTTTATCCAATCATGTACTGATGGGTACTTGGGTTGTTTCTATATCATAAGCTGGCTGCCCCGATGTGGTCACAAGATGGCCGCCCCCATGTGGTCACAAGATGGCTGTTCCCATGTGGTCACAAGATGGCCACTCCCATGTTGTCATAAGATGGCCTCACCCATGTCATCATAAGATGGCCACCACAAGATGGCCAGCAGGGGAGGACAGTTGGGGGGGACCAGGCCTGCAGGGGAGGGCAATTAAAGGCAACCAGGCCAGCAGGGGAGGGTAGTTGGGGGTGACAGGGCCTGCAGGGGAGGGCAGTTGCGGGGGGACCAGGACAGTAGGGAGTGGTTAGGTGCAATCAGGAAGGCAGGCAGGTGAATGGTTGGGAGTCAGCAAGTCCCGGATTATGAGAGGGATGTCTGACTGCAGGTTTAGGCCCGATCCCACAGTCATACATCCCCCGAGGGGTCCCAGATTGGAGAGGGTGCAAGCTGGGCTGAGGGACACCTGCCCCCCCCCGTGCACAAATTTCATGCACCGGGCCTCTAGTGCTAAATAAATAAAATAACAAATAAAAAGAAAAACAAGTGGAGTCTGGTTCCACAGATTTTGGTGCCTACTGTGTTCACCCTTTGGAACTGCTGATTGTGGTGCTGGCTGGATTTTGTTCAGATGTTGTCCAAGACTTGCCTCTTGACGTGCTGGTCATAGGTCTCCAGGTAGGTTCTCTGATGCAATCAATGTTTGTCTCTATCCCTGCCTAATTTTCAGCCACCAGTCTGTACTTGGCAGGCTAGAGTCCCCAAGACTTGATTGTTTCCTGAGTCGCTGAGAAGTTACCAGTTCCTTGTGAACTTAGTCTTCAGATCCCAATTTTGAAGGTCAGAAGTCTGAAATCAGTTTCAAATCAAGATGTCTGCTGGGCTGTGTTCCTTCTGGAGGTTCTGCTTTTTCTTAACTCTTCCACCTTCTATAGGCTGCCTGTGTTCCTTGCCACATGTCCATGTCACTCCACCTATGTTTCCATCATCACATTTACTTCTCCTACCTTGTTTATATTAATCTTTCATTTCTGCAGCTCTCTATTTTGTTTCATTCTACACATAGCAATCTCTGTCAGTTCTGCTGGTGAAAAACATTTTATTTGCCTTAGTATTCACTTACTCATTCTAGGACAGTACTATTGGCTTTGCTTATGTCATGGGCTCATGTGTTGGAATAATCACTATTAGAGGTCAGCCCTAAAGACTTGGGGTAAGATCTGGGACCAGAAGAAGAGGGGGAAAGATGTGGAATTTTGCTGGTTGACTAAAAAATAAAATAAAATAAAATAAAATAAAATAAAATAAAATAAAATAAAATAAAATAAAATAAAATAAAATAAAATTTTATATATATATATATATATATATATATATATATATATATATATATATATATATAACAGTTCACTTTAAATAATATATGTGCATCCTGTTCTGTTTGCCTCTGTCAACAAGGGTTGAAGGCTGTTTCTTCCTAAGTTTACTCAAGTGAAACATATTTACCATGCATATATTTCTATTTAAAGAATGTGTATTTCACCCTAGTCATTTTGTCTCAGTGGATAGAGCTTTGGCCTGCGGACTGAAGGGTCCTGGGTTCAATTCCAGTCAAGGGCACATACCTTGGTTGCAGGCTCCATCCCCAGACCTGGTTGGGCATAATGGGGAGGCAACCAATCAATATGTCTCTCTCATATGATTGTTTCTGTTTTCCTGTCCCCCTCCCTTCCACTCTCTCTAAAAATCAATGGAAAATATCATTGAATAAGGATAAATAAAATAAAATAAAGAATGTGTATTTCTCCTAATAGCATGGCAACATTGTTTTTGGCATTTTTCCTTTTGAAATATATCTGATATCATTGTATTAAAAGTACATTTGTCTCAATGTTGGACTTATGTTTGAAATAATAGGTATTTCAAAGGCTCTCCATATTAGCTTAAAGTGCTTCTGTCTTTGCAAAGTTGGATGGATATTTCTTTTTTTTAATATATATATTTAATTGATTTCAGAGAGAAAAGTAAGAGGGAGAAAGATATATAAACATCAATGATGAGAGAGAATCATTGATCAGCTGCTTCCTGGGGATTGAGCCTGCAACTTGGTCATGTGCCCTTACAGGGAATTGAACCATGACCTCCTGTTCATAGGTCGATGCTCAACCACTGAGCCACACCAGCTGGGCGGATGGATGTTTCTTTCATCATAATGTCTTTGTGAACCTCAGGCTTGTCCCCTGATGGCAGTGGTACATGTATATTTCAGCCTTTCCTGTTACAGTCACAAATGGACAATTAATGACTATGTACTTTTTTGAGAAAATAGAAGAGACTTGGTACCATGGTGTGTACCTTTCAGGAAGAATTCACAGAATATTTGCACAGAAAATGAGATATAATGTCTTTTCATAAAGCAAAACCAATATTAACTAGAATGGACACAACATTTTTTAAGCTGAAAATTATTTTTCCTCTCAATCTTTTTGTCTAGTATTTCAAACTCAGAAATTAGTTATTTAAAATAGCTAGTTTGGCAACATAATATGAGTAAAGCACATGTATGAAACTGGACAAAAGATTGGCTATTTAGGTTAGGGAGAAATGGAGGCAATGCATTAATTTGTCTGTCTTAATATTTCAATGATAGTAACATAATTCATTTGATGGTAAAAGTTAGTATTGAGTAAGAAAGTGGTCAAAATATAGAGAGTAACTTGCTATGACCCAGCTCACATATGTGCATAATTTATGCCACTTTGTCAACTAATCTCACTGAAAGGAAGGTCCCATTAAGGCACAAGGGAGAGAACCTTCCCTTCAGAACTTGTTGCTATTAACCAAAGGAAACAGATATACTGCTGACTTCTTTTGTCATAGCCCTAGAGAGCCGTCACTATTGACATGCATTATTTTTATTAAATTGCAATCTTCTTGAGGTTACCAATTATTCCTTTTGGGAAAAGAAATGTCCACTAATTTCAAACATTACTTTAGAAAGGAACAAGACAATTTGCATGAAATAATTCACAGAAATCCAACTCCTCTGCTGAATGCCAATTTGCCATATGACCAATTTGCCTAAAGCTACTTTTCAAAAAATCAATTTGCTGAATGACCTATCCTGCAAATTATTGAGGACTATACACTGTTTTTGGTCCCACCACTGCTCCCACTTCCACCCCTATACTTTGCCCCCACCTTTGCCCTTATCAGGTCTTTCTCTCTGGTGGCAAAACAGCTAAAAATTGTGCAAAGGCCTGTTTCAAGGTACTTGTCTGATAGTCCTTAGGGTTGGTGTCTTCCATTTCATTTATTTATTTATTTTAATTTTTTAAAAATATTTTTTTATTGATTTCAGAGAGGAAAGGAGAAGGAGAGAGAGATAGAAACATCAATGATGAGAGAGAATCATTGATTGGCTGCCTCTTGCATGCCCCCTGCAACCCTGGCATGTGTCCTTCACTGGAATTGAACCCGGGACCCTTCAGTCCATAGGGCAACTCTATCTACTGAGCCAAACCAGCTAGGGCATCTTCCATTTTAGATAAGAGAAAACTGAGGTTTATAAAACTTAATTAACTTGCTTATTTAAGTAAATTAAGATTCCATGCATATTATGTGCATAAATTACTCTGGGTCCAAAGCACCCACTGCTGTTAACTATTGTGTTATGCTGTTATTTACTCACCTGTAGAGCATTTCATATTGTGACCATACCTGAGGAGAATTACTTAGACTAAAATAAGTTCTTAATGACCAGAAGTTTTCAAGAAAAAGAAATAAAATAAAGGAATGACTTCAACAACCAAATGACTGGTCACCATGAGGTGCATTGAGCACCTCTCCGTCCCTCTCTCCCCCACCCCTGCCCAGCAATGGGGCAGGGCAGCTCCGGGCTCCTGGAGGCAGAGTAGGTTGGCTCCCGGCTGCTGGCAGCAGGGCAGGGATGCTCACAGCTCCGACAGTGGGGCAAGGCGGGGCGGCTCGTAGCTCTCGGTGTAGAAAATTCAAACCAAGGGGGTAGGACTGAGGCAGTGGATCAGATTTTAAAATAACTGCTTTTGTGACACAAATGTGGAGCTGAAAAATCAGTCCGGGCGAGGCAATGTCTCTCACTAGAACAATCACCATGTGTTCCTCCTCCAGCTTGCCCAATGTCCTCAGTGCTGACTGGAGGTACTGCTGCGAAAAGTTGGACGACTCACGGCTCCTGGCAGCGGGGGTCCTGGTGAGCGGCTCTCAGGAGCAGGGTGGGGCAGGCTCATGGCTTGCACATGGTTTCCTGTCTATAACAGGGCAACCGAACGTCCTGTCCTTCCAGATGTCCTTCTGGATAAAGCCACAACAGCTGCCAGGGATGAGGGCAGGCAGCCATGGTGGCCAGCAGTGGCAGCAGTGGCAAGGTCATGGGGGTGGCGCCTTCCCCTGATTGGTCTGGTTGCCTCCTGGAGAGGAAGGCCAGACTGTAGCTTAGGCTCGCTTTCCATGGGGAGTGGGCCTAAGCCTTCAGTAGGACATCCCCTGAGGGCTCCTGGATTGTGAGAGGGGGCAGGCCGGGCTGAGGGACCCCCCATGTGCATGAATTTTCATGCACCAGGCTTCTAGTGTATATATAACACTACATCCATATATAAAATATCAGTACATAAACAAGAAAGGGAAGCCTCTTCCCATCCCCAGTCTCATTTTCTAGAAATAGCCCCTGCAGGACTAGGCACTGAGGACTTGATAATTTGCCCAAGATCTAGCCACCAGTAAGCAGGAGCTTTATTCAGGGCCATTTTCCTTCCTTCCTTCTATCCTTCCTTCCTTCCTTCCTTCCTTCCTTCCTTCCTTCCTTCCTTCCTTCCTTCCTTCCTTCCTTCTTCATCGTTCAGTCCTTCCTTCCTTTTTTCTACCCTTCCCTTCCCCTCCCCTCCCTTTCCTTTCCCTTCTTTCCTTCCTTCCTTCCTTCCTTCCTTTCTTTCTTTCTTTCTTTCTTTCTTTCTTTCTTTCTTTCTTTCTTTCTTTCTTTCTTTCTTTCTTTCCTTCCTTCCTTCCTTCCTTCCTTCCTTCCTTCCTTCCTTCCTTCCTTCCTTCCTTCTTTCTTTCTTTCTTTCTTTCTTTCTTTCTTTCTTTCTTTCTTTCTTTCTTTCTTTCTTTCTTTTCAATTTATTCTTATTGCTGAAAATATTGCAGATGTCCTCCTTTATCCCCCTATTGACTGCCTCCCCCTCCCCCCAGGCCTTCACTGCACTATTGTCGGTGTCCATAGTTTATACATATCTACACTAATAAAAGGGTAATATGCAAATTGGTCAAGATGCCCTCACAGTAATGACCAAACAGCAGGCTGCGTGGGGTGACCAGGTCGGCAGGGGGGATAGTGAGGGACGACCAAATGACTGAACAGCAGGCTGCGTGGGGCAACCAGGCCAGCATGTGGGGCAGTTGGGAGCGACCAGACTAGCAGAGGGGGCAGTGAGGGGTGACCAGGCCAGTGGGGGGGCAGTTGGGGATGACCAGGCCAGTGGGGGGGCAGTTAAGGGTGACCAGGCCAGCAGAGAGAGGCAGTTGGGGGTAACCAGGCCAGGGGGGCAGATAGGGGCAACCTGGCCAGTGGGAGGGGGTGCAGTTGAGGGCGACTAGGCTGGCGGGGGGGGGGGCAGTTAGGGGTGATCAGGCCAGCAGGCAGAGGTGGTTAGTGGTGATCAGGCTAGCAGGGGGGGCAGTTAGGGGCAATCAGGCAGGCAGACAGATGAGCAGTTAGGAGCCAGCAGTCCTGGATTGTGAGAGGGATATCTGACTGCCAGTTTAGGCCCCATCCCAAGGATCAGGCCTAAACCAGCAGTTGGACATTCCCCAAGGGGTCCTGGATTGGAGAGGGTGCAGGCTGGGCTGACGGGACCCCTCCCCCCGTGCATGAATTTCATGCACTGGGCCTCTAGTATACATATAAGTTCTTTGATTAATCTCTTCCTGCCCTCCCCTCCCCCCCCCCACCCCAAGATTTGTTGGTCTGTTTCATCCTTTCATGTCTCTGGATCTATTTTGTTCATCAGTTTATTTTGTTCATTAAGTTCCACATATAAGTAAGATCATGTGATACTTGTCTTTCTCTGACTACCTTATTTCACTTAGCATAATACTCTCATGTCCCTCCATGCTGTCTCAAGGGTAAGAGATCCTTCTTTTTTACTGCTGCATAGTATTCCTTTGTGTAAATGTACCTTAGTTTTTTTATCCACTCACCTACTAATGGGCACTTGGGCTGTTTTCAGAGCTTAGCTATTGTAAATTGTGCTGCTATAAACATAGGGGTGCATATGTTCTTTCTGATTGGTGTTTTGGGATTCTTATGATATATTCCCAGAAGTGAAATCACTGTGTCAAATGGCAGTTCAATATTTAATTTTTTGAAAAAACTCCATACTGTTTTCCATAGTGACTGCACCAGTCTGCATTCCCATCAGCAGTGTACAAGGGTTCCCTTTTCTACACATCCTCACCAGCACGTGTTGCTTTTTGATTTATTGATGGTAACCATTCTGGCAGGTGTGAGGTGATACCTCATTGTAGTTTTACTTTGCATCTCTTTGTGGATTAGTGACTTTGAGCATTTTTTCATATATTTTTTGGCCATTTGTATATACTCTTTGGAGAAGCGTCTATTTAGGTCCTTTGCCCATTTTTTTTTTTTTAGATTGGATTGTTTGCCTTTTTGTTTGTTTGTTTGTTAAGTGTTACTCAGGGCCTTTTGATTCAGAAAGTTTCTCTTGAAAATTCAATACTCCATTGCCTGTTAAGCACTTGGAATCTCTTCATTTTTTTCCAGGGATTTTTCTTAATTGTTGCCACAGAAAAATCTAAACTCTCTTACTTTTATTCTGTCTTCACTTTGCTAGTTGGGAATCCTGTATGATTCTGGTCAAGTAAAACAAGTACGAGAATAGAGCTAATGAAATATCTTTATTAAATAAAATGAATGTTTCAGTTTTGTAGTGAAATTAGACAGTATCGGGTAGCACTGGCATAAAACTTAAAATATCTTGAATCCTCTTCAAAATCTATAATGACATCCTCTACTTTCTCTTCCACTTATAATTAAAATGTTAATCTAATTTACCCTGAAAACCAGCGTGCAAGGGAAATTTCTCATTAAATTTTATTGTACCTATTATTTTCCAAATGTATAGCAACATTTCCCTCACTTTGTATGAATGAACTTGAATACTGCTTTGGACTTTTTTCTTAAACACAAGTATCCCTTTGGATTTCATAAAGTATGAGATAGAATAATAAAAGCAGCTTTATTTCTATATTTTTGACTGAAGGAGTTTCACTGCATGTGGTCATCTTCATATACACTACAGGATTATATTGTACTTATATAAATGATTTTTCTGTTGAAGTCCTCTTATGCTTTTATGTATTTAACTAGTGGCCCGGTGCACAAATTCACGCACATTGAAAGGAAATTAATTAGAAGAAATATTTTAATATCGCTATTCTCCCTTTCTCTATAATAGAAGTGTCAACTAAATTCACAATCGACAATGATTGGCTCCAGCGAGAGCTTTATATGTATCGTGCATGCTCAAATCAACTTAGGCTTTTATAGATATAGAATAAACTTGCTTAATTAGACCTGCTTTCTAATTTAGCTAAACTTTTTCCAGCCTAGTGAAGCATCCCAACTTCTCTTTCAGGTAATTGTCAGAAACACAGAAGTAAATATCAACACAAAGCAGATTATTATTGTAGATCATGCAGGAAGATCAAAGGGTAAAGTATTTAACTGCAACAATGTTTGACTATATTCTGTGCAGTGAGAAACCTAAAGTCATTTTTAAGGTCCACCATTTCTTAGTTCTTTTCAATCGAGTCAAGTTTCTAAATCTTCATTTTCTGGCTAATGAAAAGAAAATAGGATTCCACTGAGTGTCCTATCTACCTACTCCAGGACTTCTGTGAGGATCAAATGAGATGAGGCACAGGAAAATGCTTCACAGACATTTGGTTATAGTGTAAAATGTTTTCACCTGTCTATGAAGCAAGTAATGTTCCTGGGCTTAAGAAACTCCAAGGAGACTAGTCACTAGGGAGGGGAAGCCGGGCATTGGTACATGACATTATTACTTGAATGGACACTTCTCATATTAGCCTTTTATATATATACTAGTGGCCTGGTGCACGAAATTCGTGCACAGGGTGTGTGTGTCCCTCAGGCCAGCCTGCACCCTCTCCAATCTGGGACCCCTTGAGGGATATCCGACTGCCCGTTTAGGCCCAGGGATCGGGCCTAAATGGGCAGTCGGACATCCCTCTCACAATCCAGGACTGCTGGGTCCCAACTGCTCACCTGCCTGCCTTCCTGATTGCCCATAACCGCTTTTGCCTGCCAGCCTGATCACCCCCTAACCACTCCCCTGCCAGCCTGATTGATGCCTAACTGCTCCCCTGCCAGCCTGATTGCCCTTAACTGCCTTCCCCTGCAGGCCTGGTCCCCCCCAACTGCTCTCCCTTGCAGGCCTGGGTCCCCCCTAACTGCTCTTCCCTACAGGCCTGGTCGCCCCCAACTTCCCTCCTCTGCAGGCCTGGTCCCCCCCAACTGCCCTCCCCTGCAGGCTTGATTGCCCCTAACTGCCCTCCCTTGCAGGCCTGGTCCCTCCCAACTGCCCTCCCCTGCTGGCCTGATCGCCCACAACTGCCCTCCCTTGCAGGCCTGGTCCCTCTCAACTGCCCTCCCCTGCTGGCCATCTTGTGGCAGCCATCTTGTGTCCACATGGGGACAGGATCTTTGACCACATGGGGGCAGCCATCTTGTGTGTTGAAGTGATGGTCAATTTGCATATTACTCTTTTATTAGATAGGCTAGAGGCCTGGTGCACGGGTGGGGTCTGGCTGGTTTGCCCTGAAGGGTGTCCTGGAACAGGGTGCACATTCCCTTGGGGCGTGGGGTGGCCTGGGTGAGGGGCTTGTGGTGGTTTGCAGGCCAACCACGCCCCCTGGCGACCAAAGCAGAGGCCCTGGGATCTGGGATTTATTTATCTTCTATAATTGAAACTTTGTAGCCTGGAGCAGAGCTAAGCCTCCTGCTTGCTCCGTGGTGGTAGCCATTTCTGTTGGGATTTATTTATCTTCTATAATTGAAACTTTGTGGCCTTAAGCAGAGGCCAAGGCAGGCCAGGGCTGCAGAAAGCTTGGCTTCCTCCATTGCCGGGGGTAACTTAAGCCTCCTGCTCTCTCCAGCTCCGTGGCTGCCACCATTTTTGTTGGGATTCATTTATCTTCTATAATTGAAACTTTGTAGCCTTGAGTGGAGGCCTGGGCCCGCCAGGGTGTGTGGAAAGCTTGGCTTCCTCCATTGCCGGGGAAACCCAAGCCTCCTGCTCACTCCGTGGCCACAGCCATCTTGGTTGGGTTTATTTGCATACTCTCTCCTGATTGGCTGGTGGGTGTGGCTTGTGGGTGTAGCGGAGGTATGGTCAATTTGCATATTACTCTTTTATTAGCTAGGATAGATATTTCCAATTGCATTTTGAAATACTCAAGAGCAGACTCTCTTTCTACCATATGGCATGTCTGTTTATAATATAGTCTATGTTGGCTTATTTTTATACAAGTTTAATAAATTTGAATAATTTTGTTATGTGATTAGCCACCAAATGTGAAAAGCTTTTCCACTACAGTGATAGTTTTGATAAAGTGATATGACTCTTACACTATGTGTTTTATTTATGATGTGTATTTAGTAAGATTTACTAATTTTATCCATAAATTTTCATAATAATAAACTTGGGGAGGAGGCTAGGATGAAAGCTTCAGTCCAACACTTAGCATCACCTCTAGTCTTCATTTTTCTGCAGCATAATTGAGAAGGATTGGACCCACAACATCTGTGAACACATCAAATCTGTCTTTAATACATTGCTATCCATTTTTCTAGAAACAATTTATTTTACCATTTGCTATCTCTTCTACTGGAGATTTTCTGAATGCCTTGGAAATTAGCCCACTGTCTGTACATCCATGGGTATTTTATCAGAAAAACTGTGGGGAGGGGGAGGATAAACCCACTACAGACCTTGCGTCCTTGCTGTCATAGGATACTGGGTCTCTGGAACTTCCAGTCCAAACTCCCTCCTCTCTTCACAGTGCCCCTCTCAAATCCTTTTTTACCCAGTCAAGCCTAAACCCTAAGTCCTTTAAAGCTATTTTCTTCTATGAATGTATAGATTAGCAGATATTTAGGTCTGATTTACTATTTCTCCTTCTAATCCAATTACTTCCATTGTCCAGAATGGCTTTGCTGTTTACATTGATGTTTTTTTATGTGTGTTTGCTGTTGTTAATCCTCATCTGAGGATATTTATTTCCCCATTCATTTTTAGGGAGAATGGAAGACAGAAGGAAAGACAGAGAGAAACATTGATGTGAGAGAAGCACATCAATTGGTTGCTTCTTGGACAAGCCCTGACCAGGGCCCAGGACGGGTAGGAGCCTGCAACTGAGGTACGTGCCCTTGACCAGAATCGAACCCAGGACTCTTTGGTCTGCAGGCTCTATCTACTGAACCAAACCAGCTAGGGCTATATTGATGTTTTAATCTAACATTTTAGCTCACTTTCTCTTTCTTTCAGTGGCCTTTATCCCCAGTTTATTTCAGGTATCCAACTCCAGTACCACACTCTGGATATTGGAATCACTTGCAGTGGTTCCTTCTCTGGAATAATACATGGAAACATTCCATCTGTAATTACAAATCCTGTCTTTCTACCTCTTCCTCAGTTACTTTCACTCTTCATAACCTCTACTCTTTTATATGCACTCTTTTCCTCTTCTACTAGTTTTCCATATATTAGTCTATACTTGTGTTGACTTTCTTGCCCATTCTTGTTTGGGTGTTGTAGTCCATTATTTTAATTACACTTTTGTCTATATACCAAGAATCCTTAACTTATTGTCCTTCTTTCTCATCCACCTGGTAAAAATTTAACACTAGAGCAATCCAACTATATACTTTTTCATAATAGCACACCGATTGATGGATTGTTGGAAACACACATAAACATACATACAACTGCCTGGACAATTGCCTTCAAAATTCATGGTTTCTAATTTCAGTTTGTCATCAGTACTGCCTGGCATTTTTTCCTGGTGTCCCTATTTAGCTTTCCTCTATTTTCCAAGGTGCCTATTTAAAATCTCCACTAGCTTTTAATGCCCACCCCTCCACTTTACATTCTTATTTTCACCATATGACTTTGCCTCTAGCCTCACAGGAAAAAAAGAAAAGGAATCTCTTACTTTTCTTTCCTAATCCAACAAAGGTAACAACAGGAGCAACTGTAATTTTCTCTTTCTCTTCTGTTTTTTAAATATATTTTATTGATATTTTACAGAGAGGAAGAGAGAGGGATAGAGAGTTAGAAACATCGATCAGCTGCTTCTTGCACACCCCCTACTGGGGATGTGCCCGCAACCAAGGTACATGCCCTTGACCGGAATCGAACCTGGGACCCTTGAGTCCGCAGGCCGACGCTCTATCCACTGAGCCAAAGCGGTTTCGGCTTTCTCTTCTGTTGTATCAGAAATGACACCCTTCTACTTCAGTAATATCCTACCCATTGCACTTTGAGTCCCAGCCTATTAGAAGCTGCTGCTGTTCATGTGATTCGTTTCTCGTGTACCTTTAATCTCAAATCTCCTCACCTAATTATCATTAGTTCTTCCATCCTTAACTGTCCCCTACGTCCCACATTCCTCTGTTTCTATGGCTCCATCATTCTTCTCCTCCTCACTGGCAGAATTCTCCAGAGGTGTCTACCATCACTCCGTGCTGTATTCACTTCTCCATTCACACTCTCTATCATCTCACTTGCCCTTTTACCACCATGTGCATCTTCTCTTTTACAAGGATGAGGTTGTTCATTACAAAAGACATTTGTAGGGTCCTCTTCTTTCTTGTCTACCATGTAACACTGACATTTCTGCCTTCTCCCTCTTTTCTGACATGGTGCCCTCTTGTTCTACGATTTCCTTCTTAACAGATTCACCATAGTCTGTTTGAACCCTTCAACTTGCCAACAAATCCTCACTCATCCATCAGCACTCAAGCCTCCTTCTCAACCCTCCTGTTGTAAAAGAAGAGGTGTTCCCTCGTGCTTGAGGGTAATACTGGTGCCTATAGGCTTGAGTCCACTCAGCTAGAAACCCAGGCTTCTTCCATGAGGCCTCCTCCCTTACCCTTGACCTAATTGTGCATTATGTGCTACTGATTCTGCCCCCGTACTGGCTCTTTATTCTGTCCAGCCTCCTCATTCCCACTTTTAGTACTCTGGACCACTGTCAGGTCCATATTGTTATTTCAACAGCCTCCTTAGAGGGCAATATATTGGTGAGCTAATGACAATTTTGCTTTAGGATTCTATACTTCCATAGGGCTTTCAAATGCCCTGGTCTTAGAATGTTGTATTCTTTGTCTTATACAGATCTTCCAAATTGTCTAAAGTCCAACACCCACCACATTTGGTTCTGCCCCCAGGTCCCACATATTCTTTTCTGTGGTATTGCTCTCAACTAACCTATTCCTGTACTCCTCATAGTGGGACAGCTTGCAAAACAATTATATCATTTCATTTTCCTGTTTAAAAATTCTTCCATGGTTTTCCATTGTTTTAGGTTCCAGAAAATATATTCCTAAATATAGCTTTTAGGTCCATTCTGACCTTACTCTTACTTTTCTCTCTGGTATTACCTTTCATTACACATTTTACATGTTTGTGGGTTTTGTTGTTGTTTGTGGGAAGGAGGCATTCTCTCATCTCTAGTGAAGTAGGCAGAGCAGGTTCTGTCTTTCTTTAAAGTTTAGGAAAATAAAGCTCGGATATGGTAAATAATCTTCCCAAATGATGTATGTGGCTGAGCTTTGAGTGAATTTCTTTAAATTCCTTTTGTAATTTATTTTTCCATTATAACATGTAGTTTCTATGTATAAATGTGCTCATACTGGGTCTATGCTGAAAACAGAAATCTTTGTCAGTAATTTCTGGGTCACATATTATTTGATAAGGTTTTCACAATTTGATTTATAAGTAAACAAAACTAATTTTTATCTATAAAACTAATGTAATTATGATATTTTAGTTGTTACAGTAATAAAAATTTTTACTTTAATTCTTTGCAGACTCGTATATTTTAGGACATGTGTTTCCCCAAGAGTTGCATTTATAAAGGGGATAGTTCAAGCAAGAATGCTCCCCATTCTGTGTGAGGTCTTACAACTTTCACAATTGTGTACAGACCGAGATAGTCTAAAGCTTGCCTGAACTTTAGCCAGGTTTATTCCTGACCTCAGTTTATTAGAAAATTTACTTTTTAAAAAAAAAAAACTTGCAACTGTAAATACTCTCTATGTACCTTCTCCCAGAAATATAATAACGCAAGAACCTTAATAAAGTCTTTCTTGCCATTTTTTAACATGTGTCTTGTACAATTGTTCTTTTATAGTGCCCAGTTTTAAGAGCATTTATAAAAATATAAAAACAAAATTATCTGTGGCCACAACACAGTTGCTGATCTTGATCCTTTTCATTTCATTTTACTTGACTTAAAAACTTCTATCCTACTTATTTGCAACTTGTACACAAAAATAATGTATAATTCTCAAAGGTCATGTACACTATTCCAGAGGCCATTGACTTGTCTAGACGCTGCTTAAATGGATTCTGACATAGCATGGCACTTTGGCTCGTGGCTCTCTCTACCTTCTGTGTGGTGTATGTTTTTCTGGCTGACATTTTCCTTAGTATAAGAGCAGACGGCATTGTTTTAAGTGTCTTGAGTTATTTTATGACATGGTTTCATTTGTCTCCATAAAAGCAGGAGAATATTGAAAAGGCTAGAATATAAGAAAAGACAGTCCAGCCCACCAGGCTCTTTTCCTTTCAATGCACCCTGGAGAATATTTAATTGCTTCTTGAATGACCCCCAAGGTCTTCCTAGAATGAGCTTGTTGTCTTCTTTGTGGAAGAGACCATCCCCACTTCATTTGAACTCATTGTGACTTAATTATAGGATACATATTATAAATTGAAGGCAATCAGTAATCCTTAATCAAACAGGGTAAATTTGTTTCACACGCAAGACACAATGGGCCCTTGTGAAATGGATGGCACACTTTCATTTACTGAACGATACCCAGATTAATTAACTCACCTGATAGCTGTGGTTTTAATTTCCCAACTGCAACTCAAGTCTATCTTATGCTTGCCCTTCTTTCTTGTTATCATTCCATGAATTTTTTTTTAATTGTTGACTGTATTAAAGACATCTCCCATTTTTTTCCCTTTTTGCCCCCTCCACCCAACCCTCACACCACCCCCTTAGAAACAGAATGAATGGACCTGGAAACTGTTTTTAATAGACTTTCAAATTCAAAGATTATAATTTCTCTCCACATATATTATCTTGTCATTGTATAAATAAATCATGTTTGCCTATGAACAACATATAGTGTATATATGTATGTATTATAAATATATATAATATGTACACTTACATCCATATATATGCACATGCACATACACGCAAACACATGCTCAGTGGAGAAGACATTAGAATTTCTTTAATTAGAGCTCTATTACAAATCTGAGTTCAGTGGATCTATCTCCAGAATTTTACAGTAATTTTCTCCAGTCTCCAGCAGTGCCTAATCACTTTCTCTAGAGCAGAGGTTGTGGCTGTTTGTTTTCAACTGGCTGTTTTCTCTGAAAATTACTTTAAAAGATTTAATTGATTTATATTGCATTTATCTTGCAAAAAGTTGAGGTTTTTATTAAACGTAAGTGTCTGTTTAGTGCCTCTCATTGTGTATCCTGATTACTTTTGGTGATAGTGTAACGTTTAATCACTATTAGTTTTCTTTTGGAGAGTTCTTAAGCAGGAAACAAGAGTTCTTACAGCTACATAGATAATTAACTTGAAGCTTGTCTGTCTCTTGAGAAACATCAGATATGTAAATGAGGAACTTAAGCCTTAACAAGACATGGTAAGGAAATCACCAACTTTTATCACATGAAAGCTAAAATCCGTGATTAAGAAATATATCAATATGCTTTGAAGAACTAATATATGCTTATTGCTTCAGATTTGTAAAATTTTAGAGGCTTTAAATCTTTTTCAAAGCTTCAGGAGCTAAGTCAGATCTGTTATCAACAACAGCAAAAAAGTAGATAGGAAAACAAGGGCAGCAACCACATTTAAATGCTTTACGAGGCCTACCACCTTATTGGAACTCAACAAATATTTTAAAAAATTTTACCAAACTTTTAAATTTTACAAAACCTTCATTTGCAATATCTAACATTATTTCAATCATTTCATCATAATGTCATGCAGAGCAAACAAATATGTTATATCTCTGGACTTCTTTAATACTAAAAACTTAAAAAAAAGAAAGGCCATTCATATTTTAAACTAACTAATCAATTATCTTCACTTTTCTGTACTTGCCTTATAATGTAGCTCAAGAAAAACATGGAGGAAAAGAATATGTAAATTTAAGTGCTTGTTTTTAATATGAAGAGAAGGCATTTTATAATTAGTTACCTGGGAAAACACATTTTTGTTATAATTGATGGATTATGTTGTTTTTTTTCATACAGTGGAACTAGTGAATGGAATGAGTGAAATTGAGAAACTATCTGTATATTCATTCACAAGAAAATAATTTATTGAAAAGTCAGTAGTTTGTTTTATTTCTTTGAAAACTCAAATCATTTAAAACTTTTTAAGACAATTTATTTGACTCAGTTGTCTCAGTACTTTTAATGGAATATACTTCTAATTCTTTTTTTCAGCTTTAGTTGGGTATGCAGATTGTATATCAGATATTTAAAAATATGTATTTATTGTTGAGATTATTACAGATGTCCCACTTTCCTCCCATTGCCCCCCTCAACCCAGTTTCCACCCCATCCCAGGCCTTTATCACCTTATTGTCTGTGTCCATAGGTAATGTATATATGCATATAAGATCTTTGATTAATAATTCCCTGCGCCCCCTACTCCCCTCCCTCTGAGATTCATCAGACTGTTCCATGTTTTCACGCCTCTGGTTCTATTTTATTCATCAGTGTTTTGTTTTTTTCTATTAGATTCCTTGTTTGTTTATTTTGATTTTTAGATTCAATTGCAAATAGATATGTATTTATTGCCATTTTACTGTTCATATTTTTGATCTTCTTCTTTTCTCTCTTCCTCCTCCTCCTCCTCTTCCTCCTTCTTCTTCTATTCTTATTCTTCCTCTTCTTAAATAATACCCTTCAACATTTCTCATAATACTAGTTTGGTGGTGATGAATTCCTTTAGCTTTTTCTTGTCTGTGAAGCTTGTTATCTGACCAATTCTAAATGATAGCTTTGCTAAGTAGAGTAAGCTTGGTTATAGGTCATTGTTATTTATCACTTTGAACATTTCTTGCCACTCTTCTGACCTGCAAAGTTTCTATTGAGAACTCTTGTAGATAACTAACTATTTTTCTCTTGCTGCTTTTAAGATTATCTCTTTGTCTTTATCCCTTGGCATTTTAATTATGTTGTGTCTGGGTGTGGGCCTCTTTGGGTTCCTCTTGCTTGGGATTCTCTGTGCTTCCTGAACTTGTAAGTCTATTTCTTTCACCAGGTAGGGGAAGTTTTCTGTCATTATTTCTTCTAATAGGTTTCCAATATCTTGCTCTTTCTCTTCTCCTTTTAGCACCCCAATAATGCGAATGTTGGTACACTTGAAGTTGTCCCAGAGGCTCCTCACACTATCTTCATATTTTTGGATCCTTTTATCTTTTTGCTCTTCTTATTGGGTGTTTTTTGCTTCCTCATATTCCAAATAGTTGTTTTTATTCTTGGAATCCTCTACTCTACTGTTCAATGCCTGTAAATTATTCTTTATTTCAGTTACTGTATGCTTAATTTCTGATTGGTCTTTTTTCATGTCTTTGACATTCTAAGATCCTTGAAAGTGTAAGTCCCTTGAAGCTCTCATTAAGATTCTTGAGCAAACTTATAACCTTTGTTTTGAACTCTGTGTCCAGTAGTTTGCTTACTTTAATTTCATTTATTGGAGATTTCTTCTCTTTCATTTGTGACATGTTTCTTTGCCTCCACATTTTGGCTGCTTCCCTGTGTTTGTATCTATGTATTAGGTAGAGCTACTATTTCTCCTGGAATTGATAGAATGGCCTTGTATAGTAGGTACCATGTAGGGCCAGTGGCTCAGCCTCCCCAGTCATCTCAGCTCAGCACTCTAGGTACACTGCTGTGTGGGCTATGTGCACAATCTTGTTGTAGTTGAGCCTTGATTGCTGTTAGAATCGCAGGAAGGAGTTGAACTCCAGGCCAATTGGCTATGAGGACCAGCTGCAACTACAGTGGGAGCTGTTATGCAGGAGACACCCCCATGGAGCAAGACTTGCTTCACTGGGGCTTTGGTGCTCAATGAGTCTGTCTCTTGAGTGTGTGACTTGTGGATGTGTACAGTTAAACTGTGGTATGGTCTGAAGCTGTCCACCAGGTACACTGGCTCTGAAGCTTCCCTGGAGGTGCAATGTCAGCTACTGCTCTAAAGGCTGCTATTTGTATAGGGCATATAAGTGCCCAGGTGAAGCCAACCTGTGAAGCAAGGCAGGCTGGTGCTAGTGCCAGGTCTTGGGCCTCTTATTTATAGTTATGAGGCACCCTGTCACCAGCTGCTGCTTATTTGAGAAATTTTAAGAAAACCTGAAGCCTGAGCTAGGACAGTCCATTCATATGGAAAATACATTGCAAACAGCTTTGGTGGGGCTACAAGTTGGATGGGGCAGTGTCTCAGGGAATCACCAGGGTGAACAACGTGAGCCATGCTGATGGAAACTTAGATATGGCTGCCAGTCAGCTCTATGACAGTGGGGATCCCAGCAGAGGAACAATGACCCCTGTGAGGACCCCCGTCTGGGAGTAAGCACCCATGAGCTTGCTGTGATGCCAGACAACCTGGTTCCTCTCAGTATGTCCCTAGTTCTCTCAATGCTGCCACCCAGTGCTGGAGCTTAGACGGAGAAGGACCGTATAAGTTCATGAGCCAGCCCTTTCAGAAGAACACCTGGTTCTCCAGCAGCCTCTGTGTCACTCAGCCACAATCACTGCTGGTTTTTACAGCTCTGGAACTCTGGGCTTGGGGTCTGGTGTGGAACTTGGACCCCTTGCTTCCCACAGGAGGCCTCCACAGCAGAGATATCCCTCCTGATTAAAGACACGCCACACATGGGTGTCAGACCAACCCATTCCATGCCTCCACTCCTCTCACCAGTCTCATGTACTTTCTTATTTACTTCTCTAGTTGTAGGACTTCCATTCAACCATCTTTCAGGTGGTTCTGAATGATGGTTGTTCTGTATTTTAGTTGTAATTTTGATGTGGTTGTGGGAAGTAGTGAGTACAGGCGTTTATCTACACTGCCATCTTGGTTCTCCTGTGTTTCAGATATTTTAAAACTGTAGTTAGGAATGGCATCTAACTATCTAACTTAGGTACAGACCCTCCCCTGACTCCTACCTGGTTGACTGCTCCTGTGGTTGATGCAGTCACCTGTGTCCTGTGCGGACGGGCATTCACTTTGTGTTCACACAGGGCCACTGTTGCAGTGGCTTTTTCCTCTGCAAGTCTGGGCCACATCATCAGGCCTAACCTGGGCTGGAACCAGGATTACTATGGAATGTGCATGATTTCCTTAAGGAAATTGCCTGGCTCTTAAGTAAACACTTACATAGCACCTGCTCAGGAATAAAGGGAATTTGTACACTTGATCAGTTCTCTTCAGCCAGAATTGAGTACCTCCCAGGTCAACTGTGGCAAATCTGATCAAAGATAAAATGCTCTAATGACAAAAAGCAGCATGGTACAAAGGGCCACAATCATGTTTTTCTTAAGATATCAATGACAGACTCTCTTCTTTTGCTCATCATGCAGTTTGTTACAATGCAGGCACATTTCTCTACATCATATTTCTCAGTTTTCTAAGGGATAAGGTATTACTAGGGTTTGTATAGTCATAACATCAATACAATTTTAAATGGCAATTTGTTTGTTTTTGCTTTAGGCTTGTTTCAAGGGTCTCATAAGCATGATGTTCTGAAGAGCTCTGAGTGGCCGGGGCATGGATTGGTTACCACTACAGTGCATGCTCTGACACACTGTAGGGGGTGTGAGATGCTCACAAGAAGTTTACAGCTTGCGTGGCATGAATTTGGTTCTTGCTTGACTTCCAACCTCTCCTCCACATCTTTTAGATCTCTTACATTTATCATAAACAACCTCTTACGTTAGTATTTTACTTGCCTATTGATAAAACTTTGTCGTATTTGTAATCTCACTTGACCCTTGTAACATTGTTTACTCTATTGCCTCATTAGCAGAAGTCAATTTGTACACATATTAAACACTAGAAACCTGACGCACGAAATTTGTGCAAGGGGCTCAACCCTCGCAGCCTCAGCTTCATGCAGAAGGTCGTCCAGATGGTCTTCTGCTGTTCGGTATAATTAGCATATTAGCTTTTTATTATATAGGACTAGAGGCCCGGTGCACGAAATTCGTGCACGGGGGTCCCTCAGCCCAACCTGCACCCTCTACAATCCAGGAGCTCTCAGGGGATGTCCTATTGATGGCTTAGGCCCACTCCCCATGGTTCTCTGCTCTCTGCGGGGCCTGGAGGTTTCGCTGCAGCCATGGAGATGAAGCCCCCATGCCCTGCTGTCGCTCTCTGCCTGCTGCCGCCATGTGCCATGTGAAGGAAGCCCCAATGCCCTGCAATGTGCTCTGTCTGCCTGGCCTAGGGGCTTCCCAGACATGGACACACTAAGGAAGCCCCCATGCCCTGTTGTCCAGGCTCTGTCTGCGGGGCCTGGGGGTGTTCCCACCACCACTGCGCTAAGGAAGCCCCCAAGCCCTGCTGTCTGGGCTCTGTCTGCCATGTCTGGGGACTTCCCTGCCACTGCCCCACTAAGGAAGCCACCATGCCCGGCTTTGCAGGGCCTGGCGGCTTCCCAGCTGCCGAGATCAGGAAGCCACCATGCCCTGCTCTGCTGGCACTGGAGTCTTCCCGATCGCCTCAGCGACCATGGGAAGACTCCATGCCCTGCTCCTCCACCGGCTCCATGTGCGCAGGGCCTGGCAGCTTCCCGATCGCTGTGGCGACAGGCCCTGCTCCTCCGCCGGCTCCGTGGGCACAGGCCCTGGCGGCTTCCCCATCACCACGGTGATGGACCCTGCTCCTCCGCAGGCTCCTGGCAGCTTCCCCATCGCCGTGGCGACAGCCCTGCTCCTCTGCCGGCTCCAGGGCTTCCCGATTGCCACGCGACAGGCCCTGCTCCTCCATAGGCTCCTGGCGGCTTCCCCATCGCCACAGCGACAGGCCCTGCTCCTCCGCTGGCTCCATGTGTGCAGGGCCTGGCGGCTTCCCGCTGCCGCAGCACTAAGGAAGCAACCATGCCCTGATCTCAGTGCTCGGTTTGCTGGTGGGACAGGCCAGACACTCCAGCAGCGGGGCTGAGGGGACTGGGCGCCGCCATCTTGTGGGTATGGGGGCCGCCATTTTTGTCTCAGAGTGACGCCTAATTTGCATATTACTCTATTTTAGATAGGATATCTCCTAGAGAATGAACCACATCATCCTAATTATTCTAAAAACAGCACAATACAAAGCTGCTGTAGCAAAAAGAGGACCGGTTCTGTGGTGGAAAAGCGTGATGTAATATTTGTATTTAGGCTACATGAATTAATCTAAGTAAGCTTTCATCATCCATTTATAAGGTGATTTATAAGAATCTGGACTGGTTGTGCCTTACTTCTTTGGCTGTCCCTCTTCGGAGCCATTCTAGAAAATGCATGATAGAGTGGCTTACTTCTTTAGAAGGGGGGAAAAAAATCAAAGGAAGAAAAGAAATACTTGCCAGGCTTCCTGATTAATTCATTACCTAAAAGGAAAAAATAAATTCTATTAGTGATTTTGAATTCTGACACAAATATTTCCAATTAAAACCAAATAAGGGATCTTTTAAGGAGCAGAGAAAGGAATTTATGGTTCAACATTTGGCCTCTTTAAAAGTAATTTAATTTTCTGTCCCTTGGAAGTAAAGAAAAGATTTCAAAGCTTTAAATTATTAGAATACTTCACTTTTGGAAAGAGGATTATTTTTTGTTAAATTTCTGGAACCATATTTTATAACCCTAGTCCTAACCCGAATCCTACATCATTCATGACGTAAGATTGCCTTAATTAGAGAGGATTTTCATCAGGTTACCTTTACAATTGGCACACATTATGGTTTAACAGTTTTCTCTTTGACCCTATTCATATCATAGCTACATTTTCATGTTCAAGCTACATAATAATTATATATATTTAGATTTATAATATTAAGAAACAAACATGCAATGAAAATAAATAAAATATAAAGGAAAAAGATAAATTATTCTGAAATCCACAGAAAGGCATCAAGTTTAGGTGCTTGGGAATCCAGGTAATTTTTGTTTTAGTTGCCTTTCGAAAGAAAAATGTGCTTTGTAGCTATTTTTTTTGGTTAAAGACATGCATTAAAGAGAATCACAGATGTGGGAAGAAATAGCTTTTAAAATACTTGAAGGCCATATGGAAACTTTTAATTTGTTGGCTCTTTACTGAATTGTTTATGATTGCTTGACATGAGGATAATTAAGGAATAAGTACTATCTCCTTCTTTACGAATACTTATATCTCTCAGTGGGTATACTCAGTTTCTTTCCCTATACTTCTTGCTTTGGGTAATCATTTGCCAAGGAATTAGTATTTTGCTAAATAGACAAATCAAATATATTTTCTAATTTATTTTAACATGACAGAAGTCCAATTTTGAAAATGATGAGTGCAACTATGCATGTGATTATAAATTATTTTATGACAGAGGAAAGGAAATTGATTTAGATTTCAAGTTTAAAATAGATTGCAAAACATTTAAAATGCAACAAACCTCATTTTGGCAAATATTTATTCAATACTATAGTATAGTAACCAAATTAACTATCAGGCAACACTTTTATTTCAGGATTCAAAAAATTAAATAAAGCTAACGGGAACATAGTAATCAAGTATTGAACTTTTTCTTTTTCTTCTTTTCTTTTCTTTTTGGCTACAAAGGGCCAAGACAACACCACCATGCAATAGATGCAATTCTGTTTCTTTGGGTTGGGTTCTCATGGATGTTTTCTATACACACTCAACATTGGGCATTAGTCAAATAGTATTTTTTAATGCACTATGATTTTAAATGGTTCATTTAATACATTTGGTTTTAGAACTTGTTTTGTGTGCAAACATATTCTCTTTGAATTAAATTTTTCTGATACCATGCCCACTACACAGTAGTAAAAAAAGTGTAATTGTAGTTTTGTCCTTTACAGCACAGGACAAATAAATGTCAAAATCAAGTGGTGGTATCCCCCAAGGGAAAACACACTTCAATGATGAAATATTCTTTTTCACTTCCCATTGCTATTCCTCTGAACACCCAGGTAAAACTGCCTCAGGAACTAATCAAATTCTGCAAATTTGCATAAAATAAAAGCCCTGCCACAAGATTTTATAATTTTATGATGAAAAGTACATAATGTCTCTACAATGGTAAATTATGAAGATATGTATACATCTGCTCTGAATCTACACTTTATGAAAAACACTCAGCGTACTTTCACTGAACCAAATCTGATACGAGCTTATGTTATTGATGGGTTAATTGTCAGTTTAATTCTCTGCTTTAACAAAGATCCTTGGAAGTGTCACTCTGCTATTTTCTATGTTCCTTGAAAATACTATGATATTGATAAAATGTCAGGCTCCTTCTCAGGAATGACAATAACAATCAACTGCAAAACACTCATTCAGGTGACTTTAAGAAACAGCTCTATGAGCAGTTTTCCTAGAATTACTTGTACTTACATTATAATAGTCTTTTTGTTGTTCAAAAATAACATTCTACATGGTTAATGTAAGAATCATCCCTATTTTTAATTCATGTGAATTATTTTTGGAGTAAATTATTTTTATCTTTAGGACCCTGGTTGTTTTAATAATTCACGTAAACTTATAAGGTGGTTTAAAAAAAAAAGCTTGTTTGCATTGTTGTTTTTAACTTGTATGGTGAAAGTGAATCTTTTCTTAATTACAGTTAACATCAAATTCACAAGTATAAAGTATTAAATTTCTGTTTCCAAGTTCCAACATTATACACCGAATTTCAAAAAAATGCCTTCTGGAAATTATAGAGGCTACCTGCACATTTGAATTGCTAGGTTCTATTTAGTTCCATTACAAAAAGGCTAAAATTAAAAAACTCAATTGGTTTCTCTGAAATTAAAAAACTCAACTGGTAAAGGAATATACTTGAATTCTGAGCTAACCAATCTCACGTGATTCAGTATTGTAGAGAGATACTAATTATTGCATTTGTCATGAGAGGCAGTAAATAATATTCCATTTTATGCAGTCACAGTAAATGTTGTTGTTTCTAAGGACACAATAAATATGGAGGATGATTTGCTGTTTGAAGGCCATGTGGTCAGAAGGAAGAGGTTTAACTGACACATGAGGCGTTGAGGTTAGCCAGAAATGTCCTGTCTAGGTTAGAATTAGAGAAATTACTGAGGGTTGCTTTAGAATTGCTTATATTAGAGTTTTTGAAAGCATATTTGGTTCTCATTTACCAATGACACCCTATCAGAGGGAGAAGAAGAGGCTGCTATTTAGCGTCTGTCAGTCTACTTTCATGTAACAAAATTGATGTTAGTGTTCTGCGGTTCAAATCATGTCTTCCAGAAGGCAACAAGTATGTAGAATAAAATGTGTGAAAGCAAAAGTAGCAGTTACAACAAAATTTGTCTCTGTCACCCAATAGCAAGCTTATAAGAACTGTTGGGCTATTTTCATTTAATGCAATCATTAGATCACTCATTCTCAATCACAAGAAGCAGAATCCATGTATCTCAAGAATAAGGCTTTTTTTTTTTAACTTTTGCGTAGAGGGGAACTATAGAGAAAGGAGTGGAGTATGCTGAGATTTTAATTCTTAAATTAAATGACAGGATTCACTGGCAAAATTTCTGTTCAGGGTCTTGATAGTTCACCAGAGTAGACCAGAGTCCTCAGGGGGCAGGGATTGTGTCCAATTCTCTGCACACCCTCACCTCCCCGACCCAGGCCCAGAGGCTGTTAGTAAGTAGTCCCTCCATTAGTGTATGTGGATGAATGAATGAAGTAAACCTCAGTTGGTCAGGGTTCCTGATCTTTCTGAGGCTAAGTGCCCCTTTTCAGAAATATAAAGTATTAAAGGATTTAAAGTATTAAAGTATTTCAAGAATTGCAGTTGCATTTTTTATTTGCTCAGCAATAGAAAGAACTTGGAGTGCACAGGAATTTGAAGATTTCTTTGTTTTTAAATATATTTTTATTGATTTCAGAGAGGAAAGGAGAGGGAGAGATAGATAGAAACATCAATGATGAGAGGAATCATTGATCGGCTGCCTCCTGCACGTCCCACACCCACACCAGAGATCGAGCCCACAACCCTGGCATGTGCCTGTTTGGAATGGAACCATGACCTCGTGGTTCACAGGTCTACACTTAACCACTGAGCTACGCCGCAGGCCAGGCAAAGATTTCTTATGATGATCCTACAGCCGTTCTGTATGGAAACTGCTCTCAGATGGTCAGAAATCAGATGGTTTCATGTGGTCGCCATCTCCTTTTACCTTTTAGCATGTTGGCAGGCACTGCACTGAAGATGAAGGGGCGCTTAGAATAGATAAGGTCACTTTTTGCTCCTTTCTTCAAATGAAATGAGGAAGTGTCCCTGCTGACGCTCCACTTACTTCCCAGCAGGGTGCTGGTTATCTGGTGTCTGATGACCTTTCCTCCTCCTTCCTTAGAGGACCAGTAGGCTGTCTCTTGTTTTATGCTTCTGTAACATCAAGAAAAAGTTTGGTGTTAATGAAAGTGCTATTACAAGGAGGCCGATAATTAGATTCACTTATTTTAAGAGCTTTTTTAATAAGTTTGGCAGGTGTTTGTTTTGCTTCCTGGTTCATTACCACTTTCAATGTTTTTCTGTCTTCCTCTCCCTCTTTACCATTTCATTTCTGTCATTACTAACTTTGAAGTAATTTCTTTCTGAGGAGTAATTTGCTTCAAAAATATTTTGGATTTATCTTTACTGAGAATAAAATTCCATGAAAAACCTGTGAAATGTCTACAACCTATTTTCTTAAAATGTTGCCTTTATACGCTATACATATTTTTAGGGTATACTCTTTCTTTTTTTTAATCTTTATTGTTGAAAGTATTACATGTGGCCCCCTATTCCTCCCCTTGACCTTTTCCAGCCCCATTGTCTTTGTCCATGGGTTATGCATATATGCATATAAGTTCTTTAGCTGGCCAATCCCACCCACCCACCCTCCCCCACCTTCCTTCTGAGGCTTGACAGTACATTCCATACTTCTATGTCTCTGGATCTGTACGCTTTTGAAATTGGGTTTGACATATCCAAAATGCCAAAATTTAAAAGTTCTGTGTGGGCATGATTCTTTTCATAATGCTTATATAGTTTCCACCATAGTTTAGGCTTTTATTTTTATTCTATTATTTATTATTTTTATTCTATTATTTATTATTTATTTTCTTTATCTAAATTCTTGATGTAATTGTCTCAGAATTCATGCAGAAAACTTTCTTGGATATTATCAAGGCTTTCAGACTTGTTCTATTCATGAAATATTCTGCCCTTTTTAAAGTAACTTAAAATTCTTGACAAGTTTAAAATCCATGGTTTTATCATCATTCTTGAGAATATTTTTTCCTTGACACTTTTCACTATGTGTAGAAAAAGTAGGGCAGTAATAAATGATGAGTAAGCACAATTGCAAATATGCAAGGTTTTATTTTTGGTCTTTTAGGCTTATAATATTTTCTAAATTAGCATTTGACCAATAAATATTTTGATTATTCTATCAATTAATGATAAAAAGCTGCTATCACAGTGTTTCTGCCAAATTATCCAGGACTGAGTTTACAATCCTAGGTATATATATATTTTTTTTTCCCAACCAAAGGTGCCTTTACTATACTATTTATGTGGCATTATCTAAAATCGTGAAACAACTTTACATATAATAAAGACTAAAAATATTTTTTTAAATATTTTTTTATTGATTTCAGAGAGGGAGAGATAGAAACATCAGTGATGAGAGAGAATCATCTATCAGCAGCCTCCTATACACTCCCTTCTGGAGATCCAGCCCATAACTTGGGCATGTACCCTGACTGGGAATTGAACTGTTACCTCCTGGTTTACAGTCGATGCTCAACCACTGAGCCACACCGACTGGGCTAAAAATGTGTCCATGTTGATTAATAATCATTTTCAGGACAAGGCATTATTCTAAAGGGGAAAAATTCAAGAAAAAAATTAAAAACAATGGCTTAGAGAAAATCTCTCTGCAGGGGAATATGGCAACCAGAATTCCCTGAGATTGTGAAAGATGACAGTCTTCAGAGATTATGTAGCTTGCTTTCACTACAAAGAATAATAATTTATTATTATTTAAAATTTAAATATTTATTTTTCTTTAGACCTGCCCAATTCTGGTATTCAAAATGCAAAGGAGTTTGTAGCACTTTGTATTCTGATTCAGCACTTATGTAAGGGTGGACATGGGTTTTGTTTACTGGGTGCTGATTATGACAAGAGCTACTTCTGGGCTGTGAATGACTACTTTCTCTTGGGTTAGTACTCAATGGTGCGACTGATGACACCTAGCTACTGCTTCGAGGGAGAGACAGAATAACCAAAAAGCTGACCATATCGAGTGAGGAGGTAGAAAATTGAATCTCTCTCACACTCTGGATGGGAATGTAAAATGTTTAATCACTTTTGAAAATAACCTGGCAGTTCCTTAAACAGTTAAGCACACTTTGCGTGTGACCCAGCTATTCCATGTTTAAGCAATTACACAAACAAAATGGGAGCGTATGTCTATAGAAAGACTGATACATGAATGCATACAGCAGTTTTTCTTAGCAACTCCAAACCGGAAACAACCCAGATGTCCAACCATAGGTGAGTGGATAGGCAAACGATGGTACATCTATAAAGTAGACAGTTGCACAGCAATACAAATAATAAAGTGGTGATATGTGCGACAATATGAATACATCTCAAAGTTATTATGTGAAGTGAAATGAGCTAGCCAAAAGATAGTACATACTATAGTGATCCCATTGCTATAGAATTCTAAAAAATGCAAAGTCACATATAGTGAAGAAAGCAGATACTTGTGGAAAAAAACACCTTTATTTATACCATCCAAGAGGCATCCTTGGCAAATAATTTGCTACTTTGATCCTTGGGGACAGGGTGGGGGCTACAGAGAGGTGAGAGAGAGGAATTATAAAGAAAGGGACAGGGGAAAACTTTTGGGGGTGATGAATATGTTTATCCACTTGACTGCAATGATGTTTTTATAAAAGTAAACATAATCAAAACTTATCAAATTGTGCCTTTAAGTATGTGCAGTATGCTGATTACAACTAATTAAATCTATTTTTTTTTTTTAAAAAACAGCTGTTGGAAAATTGTTACATTGATGGTTAATATTTGAAGTAACTAAAAAAGGTTTTATAGAAAAAAATAGAAGGAATTTTTTTCTGTTCTCTGTTTTCAATCTAATTTATCAATGACATCACAGCGTTGGTGACAGTGATCGGTCAGATTTATTGACATGCACAAGGGTAAATCATAGATTAATATATTTCTTAGGAGGAGCCTCTAAGGCCTTTGGCTGCCTGGGAAACCCATTTTTATGGAAGCTTTCATTCCACTCAATACATAAGAGATTAGAAGCCTTAGCTAGCTTTTATTTAAAACATGTTTGCTTAAATTACAACAAGTTATTTTACAGCTAGACATATGAATGCCATGTGCTAAGTAAATTGTACATTAAGTAGAAAGTGTTTAAAAATACCCCGAAGTTGTAGAAATGTGAGATGCATATAGAGAATAATAATTTAAGCAGTTTCAGTCATCTCACTGATGTAAAACCAAGCTTTCTGTAGTTCTTGCAGCAGAAGAGACATATGTCTTGAATGTATTTTAAATCTATGCTAACGCTAACCCTTTTAAGGGCATCATTGAATTGATAATTTCAAACAGTTTGTGGCACTTAGATATGTTCCAGAGAGGGAAGAGAAATCTTGACTGTGTCATTTAGTATATTTTATAATGTCGTTTTTGAGGATTCATGTTTACTTTGACTGCCTGTCCCAGTGAACCCAAAATATGAATAAATAAAGATGAACACTTGGTTTCTATGTTTTTTTACTACACAGCGTTGAATGAGTGTTAAAGCTAAACACATCATACCCTTCACTCATTATTTGTTAATTTGATAATTGCCAACTACTGATTTTAATGAAGTTTACGTGGCTGTTGTCTGTAACATAAAATGTTCCTGATATAAAACAGGCCCGAGTGGGGTGGAGGAGGTCAATGGGTGAGAACAAAGAGATATCTATAATATTTTCAACAATAAAAAAACAAACCAGTTCCACCGTAAATCAAAGAAAAATGACATGGTCACACATATTAACATGTAAGGTGGTGAACACATTTAGTTGAATTACATGACACTGTCTGCTCTGTCCAGAACATTCTAATTCTGTATAGAAGGTTTTGATTTCCAATCTTTTTACTTGAACAAGAAGATTTTAATTTATCTGTTAGTTTATGAAGCATTTTTATGTGTAGAAAAAAGTGCTACTTGTTTGCACATGCTGGTTATGTGGCATTCTTACATGATTTCCTGCTTTGCTGATGGAAAATTAGACTCTTGTGTATTATAAAAGAATAGAAGATAGCTGTAGAATCGGGATGCAATTGCCTCAGGGCATTCTGTTGACAGCTAGAAATATAGACAAGCAAAGCCAAGTCACTGGATGCTAATGTGAACGCTACCACCGATGAGTAGTGTAAATCCCTCTAAAAGAAGAATCAAAAACCCTTTCATCAAACTGGGGGTATTACCTTAAACCTTGACCATGTAGGTAATTTTTACACTTTGGTATAATTAAACCTTAATGCATATTTTATAATTACATTATGCCCATGAATGCATAAATATGTTTTCAGGGGCTGATCTGTCCAGTATAGCTATGTATAGATATGAAATAATCATTTCTGTTACTTATGTATTAGACTAATAATATGATGTCTTTCATGCACACTGAAGATGAGTCATTCATTTTTTGGGGATTCGTTTTTTCAAGGCAAGTCCTTACATAATAATTTTCTTGTCTCTTAGAAGTTTTCAGCTTTCTCTAATGTGACATTGAATGAGAGGTACACTGTAATTTAACTAACAGTAATGTGTACAAGTAATAATATCTCTCATATGACCTTATAAGAATTAATAGTAAGAGATGTCAAAACAGGCCTAGAAGCTGCTCTGTCTCTGTTTGTCTCTTTAACATTCAAGCCAACTTTAATAATCATCACAAATAGTATCTAGAGCGAAACTTAGTGCAAAGGTGTGAATCTGAGGCCACTGAGCCAAATTCTGAAAGAATTACTTTGTTTCATCGCCATGTGAAAATATTTACCTTACATTTCAGAAAGCATCCATTGCCTATCAACATAGAGTGAGGATAGATTGGTCTTGACCACTTTAGTCGTACTTTCAAGCTTGTTACACTTTATAACTTGTGGCTGAAACACAGCAAGTAAGAAAAAAGAGGACATTAGTTCAATTCAGAGATCTTGTTTGGTGATGTTAATGTTCTTGGTGGGTTTGGCATCTGGAGCAATTTTCCATTACAATGCAGCTGTAATATGAGTGGACATATTTTTCTTTACACAAACAACTGTGCAGGCAGGCAGTAACGAGTGTGTTCCTTGAAACAATCTGGAAAAACAAAGCAAAGCCCTTCCTTGTTTACTCTAATTGTCACACTCTGACATGAACTCTAAGTGAAACCTGCTAAGCAGAGGTGTCAGCATGATTTGGTTTTCCTACAGCAACTGCTTTTTGGTAGTTAATTTTAAAGAGCAGTATTCTGCCAAGCTTAAGGATGGAATGAAAAGAATACGGAACAGTCTGTGAAAATCATGGCAATTATTCACAGCAAAAATACTCTGGCCTAGAAATCTTGATGCCAGTAGATGATTTTGAAATTTTTGTTTGGGGTGTGAGTTAAACAGATGAGCTAGGAGCAGCCCTTCACAATAAAAGTCCTCTGTTGCTATCTTACACTGATGTGACTTTTTAAGACTGCCATAGACAATTGCAGGAGCACACACTGAGGAAAATGAACAACACACCACAAAATCTGGGACAGACATCAGGGACTCCAATGGTCATTATTTCTCATTTTAAGGACTAAATGTACAAATCATTTGCAATATGACAGAGTAGAGTTCTAAGAAGTAAATAAAGGTCACATAAGTTGTTTCTATTCCAACTATATTACCTTTTCTAGATCAGTTCAACATATGATCTCTACAGTTCTAAAATGAGAAAACAATTTTACTAACATAAAAATGACATTTTATTCAACTAGGCCAGAAGGAACCAGACTCATTAACTGTGAGGTAGAATGATTTTATCCTATCTAATAAAAGAGTAATATGCAAATTGACCATCACTCCAACACACAAGATGGCTGCCCCCATGTGGACACAAGATGGCCACCACAAGATGGTCGGCAAGGGAGGGCAGTTGGGAGAAACCAGGCCTGCAGGGGAGGGCAGTTGGGGGGAACCAAGCTGGCAGGGGAGGGCAGTTGGGGGGGACCAGGCCGCAAGGGAGGACAGTTGTGGGGGACAGTCCCACAGGAGAGAGAAGTTGGAGGGGACAAGGCCTGCAGTGGAGGGCAATTGAGGGGGACCAGGCCTACAGGGGAGGTCATTGGGGGCAACCAGGCCAGCAGGGGAGAGCAGTTAGGGGTGACTAGGCTCACAGGGGAGGGCAGTTGGGGGTGACCAGGCCAGCAGGGCAGGGCAGTTATGGGTAACCAGGCCAGCAGGGGAGGGCAATTAGGGGCAATTAGGCTGGCAGGGGAGCAGTTAGGCATTGATCAGGCTTGCAGGGAGTGGTTAGGTGGTGATCAGGCTGGCAGGCAGAAGTGGGTAGGGGCAATCAGGTAGGCAGGAAGGCGAGTGGTTAGGAGCCAGCAGTCCTGGATTGTGGGAGGGATGTCTGACTGCCCTTTTAGGCCTGATCCCACCAAGATCAGGCCTAAACGGGCAGTGGAACATCCCTTTAGGGATACCAGATTGGAGAAGGTGCCAGCTGAGCTGAGGGACACGCACCCTCATGCAGGAATTTCATGCACCAGGCCTCTAGTTTGTAATAATATCTCAAGATAGAAGGAACTTATTTGAAAAGAAAAAAAAAAGTTGATACTGAAGAGTCAGCAAATCATGCCTCAAATTTATGAGTACTATTGTTTTTAATTGATGAGTTTGTTAAACAGGCCCAGCTGAAGAACACTAAAGTTTTCAGATTTTCTCCAAGAGAGCCTTCTTTCTATGATGACTGACACCACCGCATCCCAGGTCTTCTCCCCTCACAACAGCATGATCACAATTATTACTCCCAACTGCTATTTTGCTTCTACTTGAGCTCCCCAAACTCCCCTCTAATTTGCTATATTGCTCCCTCTTAAATTTTATAAAATAGTATATTATTATGTCAACACATTAAAAGCATCCCCATTACCTTCAGGCAAAAATAAAATCACCTGGTTGGAAGTCCTCCACAATCAAGCATAAATGTCCCATTATAATTCTTTTTTCTCCCTTATGTTGCTTTGATCACCGGAGCTCAAAGTATTACTTTTGCTTTCCAAGTTTTAATTTAGTCATAATCTCTTTGAATTGCCTTCTGTCTTCTCTGCCTAAATAAAAAGTACTCCTTCATTCATTCAGCAAGAATGATGCAACTACTGAGTATCAGGCCCTGTGCTAGACAGAGAGAATACAGTAGTGAACAAAACCCACATGGTCCCTGCTCTCAAATAACTGTGTTCTAGTGAGTAATTTCTGTGGGACAGCAAACATACTTCTACTCTTTTCAAAAAGTTGTAACAAGTGCTATAAAATAAATAAAACAGATTCATGTATGGTGACCAGTAGGATTACTTAGATTGGGTGTTCAGAAAGAAACTCATTGAAGAAGCGGTGTTTAAATTGAGAACTGAATGCAAGAAGAGCCAGCTATGTAGAGACTAGGAGCAAAGTTTTTCAAGGAATGACCAACATAAATGAACTGCGTAAGAGAAAAAAATGTGGTATGTTCATGGAAAGAAGAGAAAGCAGTGAAGCCACAAAGAAATAAGCTGAGCTAAGAGAAGTTTTAATTCTCTGAGTCAAGTACCTGGAACTTATCCTGGATCTTGAAGTATCCTGGCATATTTTAAATTATCTTCTATGCTGTTTTTGTCTTTTTATTTGAGGATATATTTGAGTGCGTCATTGCCACAATTAGACTTTGAACTTAGCTTATGATAAAGTCACATCATGATTATGCAGCTTCATAGAATCTTCCAGAGTGTTATGAACAGAGTAGGTGTTTAAACATAATAAAGATATAAATTATCCTCAAACTGATATATAGGTTTAACATTGTTCCTATCAAAATCCAGGTAAGACTTTGTATAGACATAGAAAAGATCATTTTAATATTTTTATGGAAAACAAGGAAACTAGAAAAGCTAAAACAAGAAGAGGAGGTTTGGAGTAATCAGTCTCCCAAATTTTAAGACATAAAACTGAAAGCTTTCCCTCCAAGGTCAAGAACAAGATGAGGATTGCCACTCTTGCTAATTCTATTTGACATGGTGCTGGAAGTCCTAGCCAGAGCAATTATTCAAATAAATAAATAATAAATAAATAAATAAATAAATAAATAAATAAATAAATAAATAAATGTCATTCTCATTGGAAAGAAAGAAATATTATTCCTATGCACATCACACGATTTTATATATAGAAAAACTCTAAAAACTACACACACAAAAACTGTCAGAACTAATAAGTGAAATCAGTAAAGTTGCAGGGAAAAAATCAACATATAAAATCCAGTGGTGTTTCTATACACTAAAAGTAAAGTATCTGAAAAGAAAATTAGCAATACAATCAAATTTATAATAGCATTAAAAATAATAAAATAGTTATAAATAAACTTAAGTAAGAAAGGGAAATATATGTACACTGAAAACTACAAAACATTTATAAAAGAAATTAAAGATATAAGCATCACATCTATAATAAGAAAAGCGACCAAATGACCAAACAACAGAATGACCATCTGGATGACCTCTGGACAACCACGTTATGACACCAACTGGTGCCAGGCCAACCAAGGTGGTGTGATGTGATTGGTCAGGGGTCCCGCCATTGCCCTATGATCCCCCCAAAGAGGGAGGCCCAGGCCATCCTCTGCACAGCAATTGATTGCGGAGCCCCAGCTGGGTGGGCATGGTCTCCCTCTGTGCAGCGATCAATCGGGGCGGCCACAGAGGGAGGCCCAGGTCACCCGGCTGGCAGCGCTGCAGTGGGTGGGCAGGGCCTCCCTCTATGGGGCAATCGATCTGGGTGCCCTGTGATTGATCACCCCACAGAGGGAGGCCCCAGATTGCAAGAGGGCACAGGCCAGGCTGAGGGACACCACACCCTGCGCATGAATTTCATGCACTGGGCCTCTAGTCTATGTATATAAAAGCCTAAGCAACCATTATGATTGAACCACCAGAACAACTGGTAGATCAGTCACTATGATGTGCACTGACCACCAGGGGGCAGATGCTCAATACAGGAGCTTCCCCTTGGTGGTCAGTGTGCTCCCACAGCCAAACTCACATGGCCGGCCAACCTTCCCTGGTCCCTCCCCATGGCTGGCCAACCTCCCCGGTCTCTCCCCTTATCCTTCTCCCCAGCCAGCAGGCCCCGATCGACTGGGCCCTAATCGGGACTGGGCAAGACAGCTCTGATTGGCCCTGGTCACTGGCCAGGCCTAGGGACCCCATCCATGCACAAATTCATGCACTGGGCCTCTAGTATTATATATTGGAAAACTTAACATTGTTAAAATAACTATACTACCCAAAGTAATCTACAGATTCAATGCAATCCTATCAAAATTCCATTAGCATTTTTTACAGAAATAGAATAAACAATCCTAAAATTTATGTGGAACCACAAAATATCCTAATTATCCAATATAATTTTGAGAAAAAGAGAACAAAACCGGAGCCATCACACTTTCTGATTTCAAAATCTTATATAATAAAGAGCTAACATGCAAATGATCATCACGCCCTCACACCATCATGCCTTAATGGCTCAGACACTCAACACTGGGGAGAGAGGAATGAGGACCAGCCAGGCACAAATGAGCTCACGAGAGAGGAATGGGGACCAGCCAGGCTGTGGCCCGGGAGAGGGACAAGCTGCATGCCCCGCAGTCCTGGGTGCCAGTGCCTGCGGCTGGGCCCAGGCAAAGCCACCCGCCCACCGTCCCGTAGGGCTGTGGCTGGCCTGGGCAAAGCTGTCCTGGGTCCTGGGTGAAGCCGACCCAGGTCCTGGGTGCCTGTGCCTGGCCAGAGGGAGAGAAGGCCAGGTCCTGGGTGCCTGCAACTGGCCGGAAGAGGGAATCCTGGATCCTGGGTGTGGGGTGAGGCAGAGGTGGTTAGGGGCAATCAGGCCAGCAGGGGAGCAGTTAGGGGCAATCAGGCAGGCAGGCAGAGGTGGTTAGGGGCAATCAGGCAGGCAGGCAGGCAAGTGGTTAGGAGCCAGCCTTCCCAATTGTGAGGGGCAGACATCACCCGAGGGGTCTTGGATTGGAGAGGGTGCAGGCCTGGCTGAGGGATAACCGCCCCTCCCCCCCCCCCCCCCGTGCACAAATTTCATGCACCGGGCCTCTAGTATATTATAAAGATCCAGTAACTACTGGCATAAAGACACACAATGTAATAAAATAGCCAATAAATCAATCCATGCATTTGTGGTCAACTGATCTTCCATAAGGGTGTCAAGAATACACAATGGGTTAAGAATACTCTCTTCAACAAATGATGCTGGGAAGACTGTATATCTACAAACAAAAGAATGAAATTAAACACTTACCTTCTACAAAAGTCAATTCAATATGAATGAAAGTCTTATACATAGACTAGCAAATGTAAAATTCCTAGAAAAAGACAGGGGAAAGCTTCATGATGTGGGTCTTGGTACTGATTTCTTGGATATGCCATTAAAAGCACAGGCAAAAAAAGTTAAATAGATAAGTGAAACTATATCAAATAAAAAAGCTTCTGCACAGAAAAGAGGATAAATACATTCTATGGAACTGGAGAAAATATTTGCAAACCATATATCATATAAGGCATTACTATCCAAAATATACAATGAACTCTTATAATTTCTTGCCATATACAATAACATGGGTATATTTTTCTATATTCCTGCCACAGATGACAACATGAATAGACCTTGAGAACATTATGCTACGCTAAATAAGTCAATCACTAAAATAAAAATAATTTCACTTGTATTAGGCATCTAAAATAGTCAAACTCATAATATTTTTACTACAAATATGATGATGATAAAATCTCTTGCCTTTATTTGTCTGAAAAAGTCTTCATTTCACCCCAACTTTTAAAGAATATTTTTGATAAGATTAGAATTCTGGGTTGAAAGCTTTTTTCTTTGTCATTATAAAGATCTTACCCCTGAGACTTTAGGTCAAGATGGCAGTGTAGGAAAATATGGTACTCACAGTCGCATTAAGACTGGCAGGAAGGTTGCAGAAGTGGAAGGAGCTGGTCCCACACCCTTGTGTGGTGGATAAAAGTCTGGAAGGATATCTAGCTGTGGAGGTCTCCCCTGAGGACTGAGGGCCCCAGCCCTATACCAAGCACCCAAGATGAGACTGAGGGAGATGGAGGTGGTTGGAGTAGCAGGCAGTTCCTAAAGGGCCCATGCACAGACTTACTAAGCCTCACTCCCTATCAGTTCCAGTGTGGGGTCAGCATCTTGAAGGGGACCAGGGACATATGGGGAGGAACTGAATTGTCCAGCATCAGGGCAAGAGCTGGGGGTCAGCTTTCTCCCAGACAGAAGGTCAGGCAGAAGCCATTGTATCTTTTCTGAGCCCTCCTCCACAGAGCACACAGGCAGGCACCATATCTGCGTCTCCATCAATATAGCCACCCAAATTTTGGGCCCGTCCAAGCTATTTCCAGTGGCTTTTCCATAAATGGCCTCTATTGGCTGATGCTTCAGGTTTTCCAAAAATCTTTCAAACAAACAGTATCTGGCCTCTGCGAACCCTGTTACCTCTCACTAAGTGGCTCCAGGCTGAGCAGTAGAAGGAGCTGGCCTTGATTCATAGCTTGGCCTTGCGTGAGCACCTCCAAGCCCAACACATATAGCAGCCATCTGAAGGTCACTTTGTAGCTCATGCCTAATGGCCCCAGGCAGAACACAGGGAGTGGCTGACCTTGACCTGCACCTCTCAGGAGACTCCAGACACAATGCACCCAGTGGAAAACTTGAGGGCATGTCAAAATACCACCACCCAACCACCTCCACAAATTTCACACTCAAGGGGATAAAAGTGGGTACCAGAGCTCTGCTGAAGTAATATTTACACTGTGGGGTGGTCCCCGCACAGCTTATCTCTACAATGGTCAGAGGTCTGTGGTCGGTGGTCATAGCCAGTCATTGCAGCTGATAAGCCTGGGGCTCAATCCCTCTAATTGGTTTGCCAACAGCAATCAAGGCTCAACTACAAGAGGAAAGTATAGTCAGCCAACACAGGGGTGTACCTCAAGTGCCCAGCTAGGGTGATCAAGGAGGTTGTGCCATTGGCCTACAATATTAGGCCATTCTACCAAGCCTGGAAGACATAGCAAGTCTACCTATTACACTGAAACAAATACATGGAGGCTGCCAAAATGAGAAGACAAAAATGTCCCAAATAAAAGAACAGAGCAAAACTCCAGAAAATTAACTAAATAAAATTGAGACATGCAATCTACTAGATGCAGAATTCAAAACACTGGTTATAAGGATGCTCAATGAACATAGTGAGAAGCTCAAAGCATAAGAGAGGACCAGTCAGAAATGAAGGATACACTAACTGAAATGAAGAATAATTTACAGGGAATTAACAGTAGAGTAGATGAAGCTGAGAATCAAATCAGCAATTTGGAATATAAGGAAGCAAAAAGCACCCAATCAGAACAGAAAAAATAATTTAAAAAAATAGTATATTTAAGAAGCCTTTGGGAGGACTTCAATCATACTAACATTTGCATCATGGGAGTACCAGAAGAAGAAGAAAAAAAAGCAAGAAACTGAAAACTTATTGGAAAAAATAATGACAGAATGTTTACCTAACTTGGTGAAGGAAATAGACATACAAGTTCAGAAAGCAGAGTCCCAAACAAGATGAACCCACAGAGGTAATAAAGTTGTAATATTTTCTTATAATTTTTGTATGTCTGTTTTGTCAACAATTACTTTACTTTTATTCTGGTTTTATATATTTGGGCCTCTCTTTTATCTTGATGAGTATGGTTAAAGATTTATCAATCTTATTAATCTTTTCAAAGCATTGATTGTATTGATATTTGAAGGCTCTATTTCATTTATTTCTGCCCTGATCTTTATATTTTTCTTGCTTCTACTCACTTGGGTCTTGGTTCTGTTTGTTTGTTTTACTGTTTTTCAGTTCCTTCAAGTAAGGTTAGATTATTTATTTGAGATTTCTCTTATTTCATAAGATATGCCTTCAGTGCTATGAATTTTCTTTTTAGGACTGCTTTCACTTTTTTCCATATATTTTGGCATGTTGCTTTCATTTTTATTTGTCTTAAGGTATCTTTTGGTTTCTTCTTTGATCTAATTTTTAACCCATTAATTTTTTAGTAATATATAATTTAACTTCCATGCATTTGTGTGCTTTTTAATTGTTATCTTGTAATTTATTTCTAGTTATATACTATAATAGTAGGAGAAGATGCTTAATATGATTACAATCTTCTTAAATTTATTGAGACTTATTTCATGGCCTCACATTGTCTAATCTGGAATATGTTCTATATACACTTGAAAAGAATGTATATTTTACTGTTTTGGGGTGAAATGCTCTGAAAATATCAATTAAATACATCTGTTCTAAAATGTCATTTAAGGCCCCTGTTTCCTTGTTGGTTTTTTGCTTTGTTTTTGTCTATCAATGTCAATGTGTGTCTTCTACTATGACTGTTACTGTTGATTTTCCCTTTATGTCCATCAAGATTTGCTTTTTAGCCGAAACCGGTTTGGCTCAGTGGATAGAGCATCGGCCTGCAGACTCAAGGGTCCCAGGTTCGATTCTGGTTAAGGGCATGTACCTTGGTTGCGGGCACATCCCCAGTAGGGGGTGTGCAAGAGGCAGCTGATCGGTGTTTTTCATCGATGTTTCTAACTATCCCTCTCTCTTCCTCTCTGTAAAAAATCAGTAAAATATATTTTAAAAAAATTTTTTTTAAAAAGATTTGCTTTTTATATTTAAGTCCTCCTAAGTTGGGTGCATAATGTTTATAAGGGTTATATTATCTTGTTGGATTGATTGTATATTAGTACATAATATATTTTGCCAATTATTATAGCCTTTTTTAAAGTCTATTTTGTCTTATGTAAATATTGCTATCCCAGCTTTTATTCTTTCCATTTGCATGAAATATTTTTTAATCCCTTTACTTTCAGTTTGTGTGTGTGTCTTTCTATCTGAAGTAGGTTTCTTATATACAGCATATACATGGGTTTTGTTTTCTTATCCATTCTTCTACCCTATGCATTTTGATTGGATCATTTAATTAATTGACTGTTAAAGTGATTATTGATAGGTATGTGTTTATTGCCATTTTATTCTTTATAATTATTTTTCTCTTTTTTTTTCCTTGTTTTTGAAAAAAAGTCCCTTTAAAATTTTTTGTAATTCTGGTTTGGTGGTAATATACTTCATTATTTTTTTTCTTGGTAAGCTCTATTTCTCCTTCAATTTCAAATGATAACCTTCCTGGGTAGAGTAGTCTTAGTTGCACATACTTGCTTTTTATCATTTTGAATATTTTGAGCCAATATTGTCTGGCCTGAAATGTTTCTGTTGAGAAATCAGCTGGCAGTAATTTGGAAGCTGTTTTGTAGTTAATTAACTTTCTCTTGATGCTTTTAAGATTCTTACTTTGCTTTTAATCTTGGCTATATTTATTATGATGTGACTTGGCATGAGCCTCTTTGGGTTCATCTTGTTTGTGACCCTGTGCTTCCTAGACTTGAGTGCCTTTTTCCTTCACCAGGTTAGAAACGTTTTTAGTCATTATTTCTTCAAATAGATTCTTAACCCCTTGTTCTCTCTTTTCTCCTTCTGGTATTCCTATTATGTGGATTTTGTCATACTACATGATGTATGCGAGATACATTAAAATCTGACAATTTTTAAAATTCTTTTTTTAATTTTCTTACTGCTCGGATAGGGTGCTTTTTGCTACCTGGTCTTCTAAATTGTGACTCAGTTACTGCTTTGTGTAATGTGCTGTTGATTCCTTCTAGTGTTTTCTTTATTTCAGACATTGTATTCTTCATTTCTGACTGCTTTTGTTATGGTTTCTAAGTCCTTTTTCATGTTTGCTATCCTTTTGTTGAATTTCTCACTAAATTCCTTATAGCCATTGGTTTGAACTCAATATCTAGTTGATTGCTTGCCTCCATTTTATTTATTATTTTTCTGAGGATTTTTCTTTTTCTTTCATTTAGGGCATGTTTTTTTTTTTTTTTTTTTTTTTTTTTTTTTTTTTTTTTTTTTTTTTTTTTGTCTCCCCATTTTTGCTGGCTCTCTGTATTTGTTTATATGTTTAGGAAAAATGGCTACCTTTTTAAGTCTTGATAGGGTGGCCTTATATGACAGGTGTCCTGTGGGATTCAGGTGCAGTCTTTAATCCCCTGAACTAGGTGCTCCAGGAAAGTCCCTTGTGTGGGTGGGTTAGGTGAGCACTTCTGTTGTAGTTTAAAATCCATTGTTGTTGGTTTGTCCATGGGTGGGGTTGGCTCTCAAGGTGGCTGACTATGAAAATTGATCCCAACCATAGTGTATGAGCTGCTGTGTAACAGCTGATCCGGATGAAGCCAAATTTGCACCAACATGTTCTGGTACCTGCCAAGATCTCCCTTTAGGTCTGTTGCTTTTTGGGTTAGTCGGGTCATTCTATGATATACTCTGAAGCCAGACACTGGGTGTTTGTTTCTGAGGCCTCTTGGGAGAGACTAAGGTGCAGGTCAATATCAGGTGACCTTCCCTGGGCTCTCAGGAGCTACAAATCTAGCCACAGTTTGTGGCATCCTCTGTTGAGCCTCGGTGTGTGTGGGATTGGGCCAAGCTGCATACCAAGGCAGGTGACCACCAGCACTGAGCCTAGGGGCAGGTCAGCTAAAAACCCAAAGCACCCCAATATTCACCTGCTCCTTTGGCTGCTTGTTAGGCTCAGTTATAGAAATAGATTCTGGTGATTCTCAAGTTGCATGAGGTATATTTTCAAGGAGTTACCAGGAGGTAGGTGAGTGGTGTTCATCAGGTTTATAGATTTTTGCCACTCAGCAAAAGTCTCAGAGTACATGATGGTGAGCCCCCACCCCCTTGAGGCTGAAGACCTTTGTGGTAGAGTGTGGTCTCATGGACTTGTCTAGGTGAAGCCAGTAGAGGTCACCAGACTAAAACTGATTAGGATTTGGCCATGTGGAGGGAGGGCTTTGCACAAAAATGGCGGCATCAGTTTGGGCATGTGGGGGAGAATGGATTTCCTTGAGTGCCTTCCAAGAACGTGTGTACCATGGGCCCAGGCTGATTGCAGCCAGAAGCCAGCAGACTCCTCTGCAGGATGTGAGCTTGGCAGGGTGGGGCCACAGGGAATCAGAGAATGGGGCTAACACATCCCCCCAGCCTGATGTGGCATTAAGGGGAGTGCTCAAACCAGGAAAGATAGCGTCTGTGATAGGTGTAGGAGAGGGTCTCAACACAGGGACAATAGCAGCTGTCCCTGTAGCCCCCTCCTTAAAAGCATACAACTCATTTTTTAAATTTCTTTTGCTTCAGTCCACGCTGGGCCACTGTCCCTCTGCCAGAGCTCAGAGTGAGTGCCTATGAATGATATTTTGTGAGTTGCCCTTTAAGAGGGCACCTGTGTTTCTTGCAGACTCAAGCCTCTCTCTGATGCATGGAATGCCCACTGATTTTTACAGCCAGGTGTGATGAGCTCCTATCATCATAGCGCCGGTCTTTGGTTTGGGGAGCCAAGTGTGGGTGGAAGGCCTCTCTTCCCAGGGCGGACCTTTGCAGCTGAGATATCCACTCCAATTCTCAACTGTTGCATGTGGGTGCGGGGCCAGCCCTTTTCATGTCTCTGCATCCCTATCAGTTTCTATGTGTCTTCTTAAAAAAATCCTTGGTTATAAGATTTCTCTTCAGCTAGTATTCAGTCTGTTATTCAGGTTGGTTGTTCCATAATGTAGTGTAATTCCAGTATGGTTCTTGAAGAGGTGAGTATATCTTCCACCTACTCTGCTGCCCTCTTGGGTCTCCCTGTTCCAGAGTTTGGATCCCTTCTTTGTTTCTCTCTCTCCTGATGAAGGGGTGGAGTATCTCCAACTCAGAGGTGTAACAATACAGATTCATGAAATCGGGAAGTGTAACAAAGGCAGCCTTTGGCTTGGTGTGAGAAACTAGGAGTACATAGACTTGTTCTGTGCCAAGCTATGCTTAAAAACAAACAAACAAACAAAAACTGTGATGTGGAAAACCTAGCAATGGCGAGAGGGTGGGTTGAAGGACTCAGAATCACTTAGCATTGGGCACAGATTGTGTTCTAGAAGGTTTTGAAATTCTCTGTAAAATATTAATGGAGAAATATTTTATAACCTAAGAATGAGGACATAATCCAAGGAGAATGTCTGTGGTGCTAGTGGGGACTCAGGGGAAAACTAACAGCTCCTTGTGAAGTTTTGCCAATGCCTTAAAGTCAGGTATAAAGTTGCACGGCCCACAATTGCACACTGTGTATGCCAAGACACCCATAGTAGACAGAACACTTGTGTAGTAAATACGTCACAAACAGTGATGACTAATTGACCAACTATGTCTGTCATTTTCTAAGAAAGCAAAAAGGACCAATATAGAGATGAGCCCTTATTCCCCTCTTCAAAATATGCAGAAAAATATTTATTTTCCTCCTTCGGAATAATGAGGACAGATCTGGCAAAGAGGTCATCTTTCCCTCCAAATGCAACAAAAAATCACATCTAAGTGTTCTTCGTGAAACTATGAAGAGCTGACCAACTCATTCTGTTTGGCATGAGTTTCTTTCAAAATCAATATAAAATATAATAATTGATATCTACTGATAGAGTATGCCTTCCCAGTTATTTTATTAGTAGAGTTGCATTTACATTTTCCTATAAATCATCCTGAAATTCATTTGGGGTTTTACTATGGGGCTGCAGTTCTGTAGACACATCTTCTAAACCAGATTATTTTTTAAGTAGGTCATCTTTTCTAATCATTAAATGATAAAAATGAAACTAGTTACCACTTCATCTGTCAAATCAGATAAAACAACAATAATGTAACAGATGTCAAAGTCAGATTGCTCTTATTTTTCAATGAATGATTTATGCTCTCACCTGTTTTCTTTTCTCATTAACAACATGCCCTGTGTGTTTCAAACTAATATCTGAATATTTAGTGTCTGATAATGGAGCCAATTGCTTGAAGTTAACACTACCATGATAGTTAATACTACAAGAAATTATTTTCTAAATGGCAGGTTTAAGATGCACTATGTAAACTATTTACCTTAACACTATTATTTCACAGAGGAGGAAACTTAAGCTAAAAGAGGTTAAGATATTTTTCCATCATAACTTCCTGTAAATGCTCTTTTAAAAAATGTATTCATTTTTAGAATTAGGGTATCAACTTTGGGGTTAACTGAATTATCCACATAATTTAACTTTTCTATGCCTTATTTTATCCTTCTATAAAATGGGAATGATAATATGCACTTATTAACTTTCACACAAAATTTTTATGAAAATAAATGTTTTAAATGTTTGCCATAATATAATTATTGTTTGGAGGATAGATGAGGGTTATTACCTGAGATTAGGTCTGTCTTTAAGTGGAAAAGTGCTGAATAAAGCAAAACGGATTAGTGTTAAGACAGGAATCTGTACACTTGTAAGAAAATAAGGACTTTAGGCTGTAATCTTACTGACAGTGATAAGATTGGGTATAAAATCTAGCACCCTAAATTGAGCTGTCACCTGAATTTGGGTGGGAAACTAAATGGGGAAAATATGAATACTAATATCTTTACTGCCCAATGCTTGATCTGTCAACTATTTTAGGCTGCATTTTGGTAAATCAAGTCTTAACTTTGGTTAATCTTTTCTTAGCTTATAACTTTGGAAAAAAATAACTTTTGACACAATTTGTTTTTTTTTTTTACCATGTGTTGCTAGGTATTATATATTTTTTGTGATAATAGCACACTTCCCTCTCCCCTCCCCCTAAGGTTGAGTCATTTGAACACAAAACCACTGAATGGGTTCTGTCTTAAAGTGAGGACTAGGGTTGGCCTTGGCAGTTATTAAAGGGGGCAGATTAGTACACACAACCTACCTGCCATAGCTGAAGCTACTGTTAATGTTGTAAACTGCCAACATTTTATTCTTTAAGCAAAATTTAAAAATATATATATACAAAGTTTCCTTCCCCGAAATGACTTTTTATAAAAGCAATCAGGTAATGGCACGGAGTGTGCCTATTGTATTGAAATCGCAGCTCGGAGGGAATGAGGGGCGCACCACTGCACCTCCTGCTTTGTAATGACCCAGGGGTGTGCTTGTCTTAGGATAACCACACTCCCTGTCATGCCTTATTGCTTATATATTCCACATGTCATAATAAATCCTGAAGCGCTTTCTAGATCTCATACCAAATGCAATGACTTTGAAGTACAGAGAGTAGCCAGCTTTTCTGGGTACACATTGATTTATATTGTATGCATTAGGGAGAATTATAAATGACTCATTTTAAGTGCCAACCAACCCACGAATATTGGAAAACTTTGGGCTTTATGTCTTAAAAAAATCTCTTTGGCTACCCTTCCTAAAATTTTATATATTCCCCTGCTCTAATTTTGATGACTGTTAAATTATTCTGTTTCTACAAGGAACATTATCCTGCTCCAAAACCACCAGGGAAATAACATCTATGACAATTATCTTATAGTTTCTTGGTATGATGTTTTACTACAAAAATTGGAGAATGATGAGCTATCCAACTCCAAATTAGTTTTATTTGATTTTAAGTGCCCATTATTCAAGAAATACAACTGTTCTAGCTACAGATTTCTAGATCTTCAGGCATAACATTTGAGAGAGGGTTATTGAGGGAGCATTTTAACTTATTCCACATGATAAAGAACCCTCCCCCCACCCCAAATGTTAGCGTTGCTACATCAGCTCTAGGTATTGTGTAGATTTTATCTTATTTGAAGATAACAATTAATTTAGTTTTGATATTCTTCATTATAGCTGTTACTATAGTAAAATTAAAATAAGTAGGGTTAATAGTAGACATATAGGGAAGAAGAAAGATCAAGAGTAAGACATTTCTGCATTTAGCAAGAGGCTTTAATATAATAAGACAACAAAGTAATAAACTAAGCAATTCTTTTTGATGTAATCTGTAAAATTATACCACAGAGTAAATTTGCACCTCAGGGAGACGTTTCCAAGTAATCTTGTAACCTTCCAAAGTACAGAGTAGCCAATATTTAAGTCCAACATTTAAGTCTCTTGCAGAGAAAAATCCGCAGCACTCTTTTTATCCTGCTATTGTAACCTAGGCATTGAAGATAGTGGCCTTTCACTGTGACTGCTGATGAGTTGATTCAATGTCTGTGCCTACTTCAGGATCAACCATGTTAACCTTAGGTCACTTCAAGGAAAACTGTGTATGAAAAATAACGATTATTTAGCCGCCTACTGCAAAAGCTGAGATTCTCTGATTACTATAAAGGTCAAATATGCACATTTTGACTGGTGGTAATGAGTACTTTTAAAGATGTTTTAGCCTTTTCTTAATCTTGCAGTGTCACTAGGCTTCTATTGTTATGCACCAAAGAATGTGCCTCTAATTGTACCATTTGCCCTATTGTAGCTTGTACATAGAGTCAGCAGTGTGATGTTACATGTGATAAGTGCCTACCACATGTCCTAATAATTATTAGCCTTCAATAAATTGTATAATAAGGTAACTCAAGTCTGGAGAACCAAAGGTTCTTAAAAAGTTGAAAGCAATACTTAAGGGGCTCATGCATCAAATTCTAATAATAGTGGAGAATAAAATAGGATATAAAAATACTCTTCAAGGAGTGAAAATCTTTTAAGAATTAGGAATTAACTTAAACATACTTCAAATACTAGACACGTGTGTATGTGTCTGTATGCATATATATGAGTATATGTGTACATATATATATATATATATACATTTACAAATGCATAATATATATGTACATGTTTATGCGTATTTATTTTGAGATTATTTAAGAGTTCATGTTTTTAAAAAGGCGGCTTTTGTTAATCAATTCATCTAAAAATTAATATATGTGGCAAATTATCTTATGGACAAATAATATAATTTGAAACTACATATAAAATTTATTTGCTAGGGGAGAAATGTCAGTGGCTCTTAACGTTTATAAGAAATGCGCAGTATGGTTCCACACTTAACAGATCTAAGCAATTAGTCCTTCAGATATTCTCAAAGAAACAAGCTTTACAACCAACAAGTTGAAGTAGTTCAAAATACTATTATACACAAACAAACAAATAACAGGGATAGATAAGTAAAATACTACTTAAATCTCAACCGAAATTTAAATCTCAACCGAAATTTCATGTTTCTCAATAAATTGAGTAGAAATGAAAATAATTCTATTTTTTTCTTTGTATTTCAATGACTTTGTATTTCAACTGAAATATCTGACAAATTAGAATGAAAGTATATAAGTGCAAGTTAATTCTTCAGGTTTCCATATTTTTTGATATATTTGTTTCTTTAAAAAGATGGAAATGCAGATATAAAAATATAAGAAAAGTAGATTTCATGTAAACATAAGGTTAAAGTTAATTTAATTTAGGCTTCTTGTGGACTTTCAGTATTATTTCCCTAAATTATTAGATGTTATGCTGAAGCTAGTGGTAGAATGATTCCAAAGTAAGATAATAAAATTGGAATTTTAGTACCATTTGAAAAAAAATAGCATTTTCATATCATTTGGTCATAATTAGCTCTTTTAAAAATAAATAACTTATTTTATTATGAACATATAAGTAAATATATTCAGTAAATAAATGATCTTAAATATAACTTATCAAACACTTAAAATAGAATAGGCATTATTAATTTAATTCTCATGTATTTTTTGTGGTCTGTTGCACAAATCTATATGATATGATCTGAATTTTTGTGTATCTGTCTGAGTCTACACAAATATCTAGTTTAAAAGTAAACATAGTTGTTCTGCATATCACCAAAATACATATGACCAAGTTTACATTTATGCCCAGGACAGGTTTATAAATCTTTTTTGGATTTATCACAGCTTCAGTCACATTTCAAATCTATATACCCTAGTTACAGGAAATGAACAACAAAAAAAAATGCAGGGCCTTAATTAAAAATAGATATTGTTAGTTAAATCACATTTTAATATTTGGGGCAAAGAAACCCCCCAAATAAGAAAATGGAATGCTATTACTATTTATTAATTGGGCAGGTTATTTCTTTTTGTCTTTTTTTGTATTTTGTTTGGAAGAGTATAAATAGGTTTACTGAACTTATGAATGTGACTTTTCTTAAACTGAATATTGAATATTTCAAATTAGAAGGTAAGGTAGTCTTTTCTTTGGCAATGGTACTCTAGGGTATAGAGAAGTTTTCATATTTTTTCTTTTACAATATTTAAAATATGTAAGTATGTACATAGAATCTTTTCCTAAAACTTACACTTAAAATTCTTTGATGTCATGATGTGTGTGGGATAAAAACAAACAAACAAATAATATGAATTAATTAATAAGGCTAGTGGATAAATCCAGTAATAGGGATTTTCAAATATAAAATGTGCTACATTTTTTAACTAGTTTTTCTGCACTCAGAAATAGGTAAATTGCTTCTCCTTAATGTGATTTGCAGTGTTTTCTATTGAAGTCTGTGTTTTAGTATGTATATGGCTAAATGTTTATGTACACAGAGTGCCACAATCCCAGTGGCATGCTGAAGTCACTTGCTCTTGCTTATAAGAGCTGACAGTTAAATATTCAGTAGTTTTGCAAGCCAGTTGTTAAATACATTCTCATTAAAACTTGAATCATATTAACTCATGATTAAATAAGTTAAAAATAAAAGTAGCAAATACTCAAAAGTCATCACATCCTAATTATTTTACTACATTTACTATTACATATGCTCTTCAGATTATTTGCATGTCTTGTTAAAATGCAACCAAAGGACTTGTATGCATGCATGTTAGCATAACCAATGGACACAGACACAGGGCGGTGGGGGCTTGCCCGGTGTGGGAATGGCTGGGGGGGAGTCAATTGGGGAAAAAGAAGACATATGTAAAATTTTAGACAATAATCCTCTCTAATAAAATGGTAATATGCAAATTAACCATCACTCCGCTACATAAGCCATGCCCACCAGCCAAGCCACGCCCACCAGCCAATCAGGGCGAGTATGCAAATTAACCACAATCCAAGATGGCTACAGCCACAGAGAGCAAGGTTTCCCAGGTAACAGAGGAAGCCAAGCTTTCCATAGCCGTTGCAGGCCTAAGCCTCCACTCAAGCTACAAAGTTTCAATAATAGAAGGTAAACATATTCAAACAAATGGCGACAGAATGGAGCTTGAGAGAGCAGGCCAGGGTTGCTGGCGGCAACAGGGGAAGCAAAGCTTTCCGCACACCCTGGCCAGGCCCACCCACTTAAGGCTACAAAGTTTCAATTGTAGAAGGTGAATTAACTGCCACAGAAATGGCTGCCGCCCCAGGCTACAAAGTTTCAATTGTAGAAGGAAAATGAATTCCAGATACCAGGGCCTCCACTTGGGTTGCCAGGAGGCATGGCCGGCCTGCAAACCACCACAGGCCCCTCGCTCAGGCCGCCCCACACCCCAAGGGAACCCCCACCCTGATCTGTGACACCCTTCAGGGCAAACCAGCTGGCCCCCACCCATGCACCAGGCCTCTATCCTATCTAGTAAGAGAGTAATATACAGATTGATCATCACTGCAACACACAATATAGCTGCCCCCATGTGGTCAAAGATCCTGCCCCCATGTGGACACAAGATGGCCACTACAAGATGGCCAGCAGGAGAGGGCAGTTGGGAGGCACCCGGCCTGCAAGGGAGGGTAGTTGTGAGGGACCAGGCCTGCAAGGGAGGGCAGTTGAGAGGGACCAGGCTTGCAAGGGAGGGCAGTTGGAGATGATCAACCCTGCAGGAGAGGGCAGTTAGGGGTGACCAGGCTGGCAGAGGAGGGAAGTTGGGGGCAAACAGGCTGGCAGGGGAGCAGTTAAGCATCAACCAGGCTGGCAGTGGAGTGGTTAGGGGGTGGCAGGCAGAAGCGGTTAGGGGCAATCAGGAAGGCAGGCAGGCAAGCAGTTGGGAGCCAGCAGTCCTGGATTGTGAGAGGGATGTCCGACTGCCCGTTTAGGCTCGATCCCACCAGGATCGAATCTAAACGGGCAGTCGGACATCCCTCCAGGAGTCCCAGATTGGAGAGGGTACAGGCTGGGCTGAGGGACAACCCCCCGCTGTGCACGAATTTCGTGCACCGGGGTTCTAGTAATAATAATAATAATAAAATAAAATATGATAAAAATATTGTATAATGGGAGTTTGTATGTGTAAGTAAGTGGAAGCTGCATGTACATTCTCACATGACCACATCAAAATTACAACTAAATCGACCTGGATAACCATTTGAAGACTAGCTGAACAAAAGTCCTATAATTAAGCAAACAAAATATAATATAAACAAAAAGCGAGGGGGAGACTAGCAGCAGGGGTGGAGACTTAAAGCGGGCCCAGCAGCCACATATGGTGGATGCGAATCTGGAGAAATATCTCAGCTGCAGAGGGCCCCCTGAATAGCAAAGGATATCAGCACCAGCTTAGAAAACCAGTGACAGGAAGAGGAGCCCATTTAACATCTGGCTATAAACATCAGAGGAATTCAGCCTGCCTAGGTGAGACCAAAGGCTCTGACAGCCTAGGCATCCTCTTAAAGGGCAAGTGCACAAGTTCTTGCTTGCAGGCATTCACCCTAGGCTACAAGGAGGGATGTTGGCTTAGGCTGTTTCAGACACATACAGAGAAAGGCTGAGTTGTATGGCTTCTGGGAGAGGGCTGAAGGGCTAATGTCCCTGTGCTGAGCCCTACTTCTGCATGGCCCACAGCACCGTCTTTCCTGTAAACCCTCTCCCCATACATCATTAGCCTGGTAAACATCACTAGCTCCAACCTGAGTACTCCTTGAGACCTGGCCCTACCCTACTCAGGCACAGCCCAAGGATCTCTTGGTGGAACCAGCCTGGGCCCTTGTTACAGTCTTTCTTGAAAAACTCTCAAGGAATTTGGTAAAACAGGTGATTGTGGGGACTGCCAGAGACACACAGGTAGAAAATGAGTTGTATGGCTACAGGTGATGGCTATCTTCCTGCATGGTGGACAGGCACCACCTTTGTTGTGTAAAACTCTCTACACAGGTCATATCTTTACTTGCTTTAGCTGGTGAACTCTAGTAGCGCCACCCTCACCATTCCTTGAGATGTTGCCCTATACAACTTGCCCACAGCCAGAGGCTCTGTCAGACAACCTGCCTGGGCCCACATTGAAGTCTTTCTAAAAACAAAACAAAACAGAAAACACTTGAAAAATTCTGGTCAAGCTTGTGGGTGACTGAGACACACAGGGAGAAACGGAATTATGTGACTTCAGGATGAGGGTAATCTTCCTGCATCTTTGATAGACATGGCGTTACCTTTCCTGTATTGAGAGCTGCCTCCCATAGGGCCTAATCTCAATCTGCATTAGCCTGGTGAACTCTACTAGCTCCACCCGCATGATGCCCTGAAATACTACGTCACCGTAAAGGTGCACAGGCACCAGGTGGGTGGTGGCTATCTTCACTGTACTCTGACAGTGTTTTTGAGTGGCCTCAAAGTAAACACTGGTGCTAAATCTGAATCTATATTAACCTGGTGAACACAACTCACCCCACCTGGCGACGTCCTGAGACTCTACCTCACACATCTAACGTAGTACTCAAGGCTCTTCCAGTGGCAGAGTATTACAGACAACTGATAGTCAGTGGAAGTTCTCAGGGTGACTGGAGCCTTTTGCTGACCTACCCCAGGCTAAGTGCTGTGGGCAGAAGACCTCAAATCACACCTAAATCTCTTCCATATTGGTATAAGCAACTACCAACCTCAGATAGCTTCCTGTCAAGTAGCCCCAGGCCTGTCACAGGAAAGGTCATTGACCTGCACCAGAATCTGCCCCCAAGAGGCCCCAGAACTATAACACCAGGTCTGTAACACTAGGTGGCTGGCTTCAAACCATAACACTGCATAGCTTAATAAGCTCCGTAAGTAGTACACTCAAAGGGAGGTAACAGCAGGCACCAGATCCTATTGGGGTAAAATCTACTCCAAGGAGTCAGCCCTCAAGCAGTACCTCATATTCTGTGACAGTGGCAAATACAGCCAGCCAGTCTGAGAGTCAGTCTCAAAAATGGACATGCCAATAGCAATTAAGGCTTAACTGCTACAGGAAGGCACACACAGTCCACACAAGGAACACTCCTGGAGCACCTAGCTCAAGTGATCAGAGAGATTGGACCAGTGGCACCAGAGGACAGCAACTTCATAACACCACCCTACCGAGATTGGGAGACATGGGCAGATGTACTTAGTACATAGAAACTGACACAGAGAACAGACAAAATAGAAATACAAAGAAACATTTCTCAGTTGAAAGAAAATGAGAACTACCCCCTCCCTCCAAAAAAATAAAATAAAGGCAAACAATACACTTGAATTTAAAACACTTGTTAAAAGAATGCTCAAAGAACTTAGTGAGACCTTCAACAAAGAGATAGTAAGCATACAAAAGGTCAGAGAGCCCAGCCAGCATGGCTAAGTGGTTGAGTGTTAACCTATGAACTAGGAGGTCACCAGTTCGATTTCTGGTCAGGGCATATGCCTGGGTTGCAGGCTCGATCTCCAGTGTGGGGAGTGCAGGATCCAGCCAATCAATGATTCCCTCTCATCATTGATGTTTCTATGTCTCTCTTCCTCTCCCTTCTTCTCTGAAATGAATTAAAAAAAATACATAGAAGAAATAAAAAGGAACAAGTCAAAAAAGAAGAATAAAATAATTGAAATGAAGAATACACTACAAGGAATCAACAGCAGATGGCATGAAGCAGAGAATCAAATCAGCAATTTGAAAGACAAGATGGTAAAAATCCCCTATTCTAAAAAGGAAAAAAGAAAAAGAAAGGTGTATAGTTTAAGGAACTTCTAGGACAATAGAAGTATAACAGCATGTGCAAGATGAACCCAAAGAGGCTCACACCAAGACACATCATAATTAAAAAGGCAAAGATTAAAGACAAAGAGAGAATTTTTAAAACAGCGAGAAAGATAGTTACCTACAAATGGAGCTCCTCTAAGATTGTATTATCAACTGAAACTTTTCAGGCCAGAAGGGATTGTCACAAAATATTCAAAGTGATGAAAAATAAAGACCTACAACCAGAATTACTCTACCCAGCAAGGCTATCATTTAAAATTGAAGGGGAGATAAAGAACTACCCAGACCAGAAAAAGTTAAAGAAGTTCATCACCACTAAACAATTTTTACAAGAACTTTTAAAAGGATTTCTTTAAGAAGAAGAAGGGAAAAAAAGAAACATAAATATGAATGATAACATAAATAACTATGCACCTATCAAAATCACTTTAAATATAAATGAATTAAATGTTCTAATCAAAATCCATAAAGTAGTAGAATGGATAATAAAACAAGACCATATATATTTTGTCTATAAGAAACCCACTTCAAATCAAAAGACACACATAGACTAAAAGTAAAGGGATATGAAAAGATAATTTTTGAAAATAAAAATTTAAAAAAGGTGGTGTAGCGATATTTAGACAAAATAGACTTTAAAACAAAGGTATAATAAGAGACAAAGAAGGATATTACATAAAAATATATGACTCAATCCAACAAGAGGATGTAAATCTTGTACACATTTATGCACCCAACATAGGAGATCCTAAGTATATAAAACAAATACTGATGGGCATTGAGATATTGATAGTAATGCATTGAAAGTAGAGGATTTTTTAACACTACATTGACATCAATGTATAGATCTTCCAGTCAGAAAAAAAATGAAATAGCAGCCTTAAATGACACACGAGAGTGGGTAGATTTAATTAATATTTGAAAGCAGTTTAATCCAAAGCATCCAAATATACATTTTTTCAAGTGCACATGGAACATTTTCTAGGATAGACCATATATTAGGCCACAAAAAAGTCTCAGTAACTTTAAGATTGAAATCATGTCAAGAATCTTCTCCAACCACAATGATATGAAATTAAAAATTAATTACAAAAACATGTATGAACACTTGAAGGCTAAGTAACAAGCACCTATATGTTGAGAATACAGACAATTTAGAAGAAATAGATAAATTCTTAGAAACCTTCAATCATTCAAAACAGAATCAGAAAGAAACAGGAAATCTAAGCAGATCAATTACAACCAACAAAACTGGAGCAGTAATAATAATAAAAAAAAATTCCCAACAAACTGAAGTCCTAAACTGGATGTTATGAAACATTCAAAGAAGAACTAAACTTATCCTTCTCAAAGTATTTCAAAAAATTCAAGAGAAGGGATACTCCCAAGCTTATATTATGAGGTCAGTATTATCATAATTTCAAAACCAGAAAAAGACTCTACAAAGAAAGAAAACTATTGGCTAATATCCCTGATGAACATAGATGAAAAAATTCTCAACAAAATATTAATACAAAACGATCATACACCATGATTAAGAGGGAAGCAATGTTGGTTCACTATCAGGAAATCAATTAATATGATATACTACATAAACAAATAACAGATAAAAATCCCATGATTATATCAATAGGTGCAGAAAAGCATTGATAAAAAAGAATCCATTTATGACAAAAACTCTCAACAAAGTTGGAATATTTCACTCACCTCTAAGTAATAAAGTCATATATGACAATCCCATAACAGACATCATACTCAATGGTGAATAGCTAAACAAACTTTTCCTTAAATAGTATCAAGAAAGGAATGTCCACTTTCACCACTCTTATTTAACATATATTGGAATCCTAGCCATAGCAATCAGACAAGAAGAAATAAAAGGCATCCAAATGGGAAAGGAGAAGTACAAGTGTCTTTATTTGTAGATGACATAATACTATATAGACAGAACCCTAAAGATTCCACTAAAAATGATGCATTAATAAATAAATGCAGTAAAAGAGAAGAATAAAAAATTAATATCCAGAAATTAGTTGCATATTTCCACAACAATAACAAAGTTTCAGAAAGGGAAATTAAGCAAACAGTACACCAATATTATCAGAAAGAGAAATTAAGAAAAAACAATTCCATTTACAATTGCATCAAAAACAAAATAAAATACCAAGGAATAAATTCAACCAAAGAGGTAAAAAACCTATATTCTAAAAATTACAAGACATTGAAAAATAGAATTAAAGAAGATACAAAGAAATGAAGGCACATACCATTTTTATGGATATTAAGAATTATATTAATATCCAGCTTATATTATCCACACTATATCCAAAGTAATCTATAGATTCAATATGATCCCTATCAAATACCAATGGCATTACAGGGCTAGAACAAATAATCCTAAAATATACATGAAAACACAAAAGATCCTGAATAGCCTCAGCAATATTGTGAAAGAAGAAGAAAGTTGGAGATATCACTCTACCTGATATCAAACAAGACTGTAAGTCTATTGTTATGAAAACAGCCTGGTACTGACATAGAAACACACACACAGATCAATGAATCAGAATTGAGAGCCCAGAAATAAGCCCATGCTTATATGGTCAATTAATATTTGACAAAGTTGGCAGGAATATACAATAGGGTAAAAATAGTCATCCTATCTAATAAAGAGGGAATATGCTAATTGACCCTTACACTGTCGCACCCACAGCCAATGAGGGAATATGCTAATTGACTACCCCTCCCTCAAAGATGGCGGTGCCTATAGCCAATAAGGAGGGAATATGCTAATTGACTTCCCCACCCTCAAAGATGGCAGCACCCACAGCCAATAAGGAGGGAATATGCTAATTGACTGCCACACCCTCAAAGATGGCAGCACCCACAGCCACAAGATGGTGGTGCCCAGTCCCCTCAGCCCCGCTGGGGCGGCAGGCCCACGGAGTATCCGGGCCCGCCCCCACGCAGGCCTGGCCTCTCTGCACCTGTGTTGGGAGTCTCCCAGTCTCCTCAGGCCCCCAGCCACCCAGGGCTGGCCTGAGGTGCAAGCAAGCCTTGGATGGCGGCTGCCCAGCCTCCCAGGGCTGCCTGAGGCTCAGGTAACCAGGGCCGGCTGAGGCTTGTGCTGCTGGCAGTGGCAGCAGCAGAGGTGTGATGGGGTGTTGCCCTCCCCTGATCGCCAGGTCGCTTCCCGCCCCTGAGGGTTCAGAGACTGTGAGAGGGGACGCCCCCCTTCCAGTGCATGAATTTTCATGCACTGAGCCTCTAGTCTATTCAATAAATGATGTTGAGAAAAACTGGACAGATATATGCAAAAAAATTAAATCATTTTGTCCACATCCTCACCAGCATTTATCATTTGTTGATTTGTTGATAGTAGCCATTCTGGCAGGGGAGAGGTGATATTTCTTATTGTTTTTATTTGCATCTCTATAATGATTAGTGATTTTGAACATGTTTTTTTTTTTTTTTGTTTCTTGGCCATCTGAATGTCCCCTTGGAAAAATGCCTATTTAGTTCATTTGCCCATTTTAAAAAATGGATTGTTTGTCTTCCTTTTGTTAAGTTGTATAAGTCAGTCAGATAAACCCAAGTATAACATTATCTATGTGGAATCTAATGAAGAAAATAAACTGATGAACAAAGTGGATCCAGAAACACTGAAGTATGCAACAGATGCATTTAGAGGGAAGATGGGAGGAGGTGGGATGTGATTAACCAAAAAAACTTATATGCATATATGCATAACCCATGGACAGTGAAGTGCAGTGAAAGCTTTAGGAGGAGTCAGGATCAGGGTGGAGTGGCAGTGGGAGGACAGAAGGGTACATCTGTAATACTTTTAACAATAAGATAAGAAATTCAACCAGACTACCATCTTATACCATATAGAAGAATATATGTAAAATGGATTAAAGACTTAAATGTAACACTAAACCCATAAAACTAGAAGAAAACATAGGCACTAAACTCTGTGACATTTCTTTTAGTGATATTTTACTGATACATCTTCTTGGGCAAGGGAAACACAAGACCAAATAAACAAATGAGACTACATCAAACTGAAAAGTTTTTCTGCAGCAAAGGAAACCATAAACAAAGTGAAAAGACAAGCTACTGAATGGGGCAAGATATTCACCAATGATACATCTGATAAGAAGTTAATATCCAAAGTTTATAAAAAACTCATACAACTCAACGCCAAACATAATATATATATATATATATATATATATATATATATATATATATATATATATATATATATATAAAAAATGGGCAGATGACCTGAATAGACTCTTCTTCAAGGAGGACATAAGGATGGCCAATAGATATATGAAAATATACTCAATGTCACTAATCATCAAAGTCATGAAATTAAAACTACGATGAGGTATCTCACACCATTTAGAATGGCTAGCTATAATAATAAAAGCATAATATGCTAATTAGATTGGACATCCTTCCTGAGGACCTTCCGGATGAAGCCGTAGTGGTGGGGGCCGAGGCAGAGGCAGCCATGGTGGCAGCGGGAGCTGAGCCCCTTGCACGAATTTGTGCATCGGGCCTCTAGTCATAAATAAAAGAATGAATAACACGTGTTGGCAAGAAAGTGGAGAAAAGGGAACCCTGATGCACTGTTGGTGGCATTGCAAATTTTTTCAAATATCATGGAAAACAGTATTGATGGTCTTTAAAGGATAAAAAATAGAAGTACCTTATGCCCAGCAATTCTCTTATGGGTATATATATTTAAAAATTAAAGAGACTTATTCAAAAAATATATGCACCCATATGTTCATTGCAGTATTACTTACAATAGCTAAGATATAGATGCTACTCAAGTGCTTGTCCTAGGAGTGGAGAAAAAGAATGAAATCTAACCATTTTCAACAACATTGTTGAACCTAGAGGGCTTATCCTCAGGGAAATAAGTCAGACAGAGGAAGGCACATGCCATAGTATTTCACTTATTTGTGGAATCTAAAGAACAAAATACACAAACAAAAACAGACTCATAGATAGAGAGAACAAACTGAAGGTTGCCAGATTGGAGGGAGGTTGGGAGGGGGGGAGTGGAACATATGAAGGGATTAAGAACAAATTGGTAGTTACAAAATAGTCATGGTGATGTGAAGTACAACATAAGGAATATAGTCAATAATATTGTCATAACTCTGATGGTGCCAGCTGAGTACTAGCATGATCAGGGGAATCACTTCCTAAGTTATGTAATAGTCAACTATGCTGTACACCTGAAACTAATAAAAAATTGAATGTCAATTTTAATGGAAAAATAAAATTTTAAAAATAATAAAGCATAGTGCTATTACACATCTCTTTCTGTGATATGATTTTATGTTGTAGGTTAAAATTGGCTATGGTCCAATTACCTTGGAAATAGGTAAACACTACTAATCAGTGCTTGGTTTATTGTTTTGTGTGTTTTATGGTTTTGAGAAAGTAATGAAGAAAATGGCAAAACTGTGATTAAATTTAAGATGTGACATATATGTAGCTGTTACTTTGTGAATAGCACAAAGAAGTTAAGGAAATATTTTTCTAGTATTCTAAGACGATGATCCAATGTAGCTAAGTCATCATTCACATCATTGATGAATAAGTGAAGTTGTGAAATAATGAATAGATCTGAATGAACATGTGTTTATTGTTTCATTTTTTCCTTATTTATTAGTGTAAATGAAATTAGTTAGTTGGAACTACATCTATTAAACAATTGCAACCATGAGTTGACTATGGATACAACTGTTTGGCAAATACAAAAAAAGCTATGAAAATTAATTGGTTATATAGAATTTACAAATCTAATGATCTATTTGTGGTCACTTTCAAATTATGTTCTACACATTTGTGTGTCAGTAAAATCTATACTAATAATAGAGGAATACGCAAATTGTCTGGGATGCCACCACAGTAACAGTAACGACCGAACAGCAGGTTGCGTGGGGCAACAAGGCCAGCAGAGGGTTTAGTGAGGGCTGACCAAATGACTGAACAGCAGGCTGCATGGGGCACCAGGCCGGCAGGGGAGGGGGCAGTTGGGGTCAACCAGGCTGGCAGGGAGGGAAGTTGGAGGTGACCAGGCCAGCGAGGGGGGGCAGTTAGGGGTGACCAGGCCACCAGAAGGGGGCAGTTGGCGGAAGCCAGGCCGGCTGGGGGGGCAGTTGTGGGTAACCAGGCCAGGAGGGGGGGGAGTTGTGGGTGACCAGGCTGGCAGGGGGGGCAGTTAGGGGCAATCAGGCCAGCAGGTAGAGGAGGTTAGGGGTAATCAGGCAGGCAGGCAGGTGAGCAGTTAGGAGCCAGTGGTCCCGGATTGTGAGAGGGATGTCCCACTACCGGTTTTGGCCTGATTCCTGGGATCAGGCCTAAACCGGCAGTCAGACATCCCCCAAGGGGTCCTGGATTGGAGAGGATGCAGGCTGGGATGAGGGGATACCCCCACCCCATGCACAAATTTCGTGCACCAGGACTCTAGCATATAATAAACTAATGTCATATATATAAGCATAATTTTATTCTCCTGAGAGCCACTATATAAGAGAATTGCAGAGAAATTCTAACTTAGCAATTGCTCACTCTATTTTTAGGGTCTCCAATTATAACATTCTTTATGTTAAAAAAATTCTTCTTGATTAAACTGCTACCCACTGATCTTTGGGAGTTACATTAACTAAATCATTTTTAAATGACTTCCATTCAAATTTTTGCCTTGATGTTCTCATATCTCTTTTTCTTGTAGGAAAAATGGTCCTAATTCCCTCACTATATACTCATGAATTGATTTCTAAGCTGTTATAATCTAAGTAAGCCTTTTTCCATGTACAGTGGAACCTCGTTTCTTGAACGTCTCCCATGTCGAACAATTTGCTTCTCAACATGACAATCCTTTCATGCTGATACCCATATGATCATGCATCTCTCAGGTGAAAATCAAAGAAGAGAATGCTTGAATATGAGTCAGTTTACCACTGTTAAAATCTCAGAATATGGTGCTGTGAATATTTTTTTGTTTTCTTTTTGTTTTTTGTTTTTGTTTTTTTGCTTTTGTTGCTGCTTTTAATTGTTAAATTTTCATTTTTTAACATATATTTCCTTTCCTCTTTGTTAAATTTGCATTTCATCTTCTTTTTGGTTTAAAGTGTTTATTTATAGAGTAGAGGCCCAGTGCACGAAATTTGTGCATGGGGGGGAGGTGTCCCTCAGTGCAGCCTGCGCCCTCTCCAATCTGGGACCCCTTGAGATATGTCCGACTGCCCATTTAGGCCCTATCCCACAGAGATCCGGCTTAAACGGGCAGTCAGACATCCCTCTCACAATCCAGGACTGCTGGCTTCCAACCGCTCACCTGCCTGCCTGCCTGATTGCCCCTAACCGCTTCTACCTGCCAGCCTGAACACCCCCTAACCACTCCCCTGCCAGCCTGATTGATGCCTAACTGCTCCCCTGCCAGCCTGGTTGCCCCAACTGCCCTCCCCTGCTGGTCTGGTTGTCCCCAACTGTCCTCCCCTGCCAGCCTGGTCACTCCCAACTGCTCTCCTCTGCCAGCCCGGTCGCCCCCAACTGCCCTCCCTTGCCGGCCTGGTCCCTCCCAACTGCCCTCCCCTGCTGGCCTGATCGCCCACAACTGCCCTCCCCTGCTGGCCTGATCGCCCACAACTGCCCTCCCCTGCCGGCCTAATTGCCCACAACTGCCCTCCCCTTCCAGCCATCTTGTGGTAGCCAACTTGTGTCCACTTGGGTGCAGCCATCTTTGACCACATGGGGGCGGCCATCTTGTGTGTTGGAGTGACAATCAATTTGCATATTACTCTTTATTTGATAGGATTAAATAGTACAATAGACATGTACTATATATAAGAAAGGTTAAAACAGGGAATCATTTGGGGGTCTGGAATAGATTAATTCAATTTACATTATTTCTAATGGGAAAAATGATTCGGTTTTCAAACAGCCTTCTGGAACAAATATAGTTTGAGAAATGGGGTTCTATTATATTGCTATTAGTGAACAATATGCTTAAAATTTAAAGTAAACAATTAAATGTAGATTTTTAAAGATAACAGTGGAGACATTTACCTTATTTCTAAAGTAGCATATTTCTATCCATTTAATATTGTACTGATTGAATTGACAAGCATTTGACTCAGTTCTATCATAGATTCAACTAAAATCTCCAGGCTATTTTCAAGTCAGTTGGCATTATTCCTAATTTTAATATTTCTATATTGATATATTGAAGTTGAAGTTGATACTTTAAATTTAATTGAAATAATTTACATTTATCATGTCACTTTCAATAGTCTCGCTGTATTGTTAGAATTTAGGGTAATATTTCTTTCTCTTTTTTTAAAATATATTTTATTGATTTTTACAGAGAGGAAGGGAGAGGGATAGAGAGTTAGAAACATCGATGAGAGAGAAACATCGATCAGCTGCCTCCTGCACATCCCCCACTGGGGATGTGCCTGCAACCAAGGTGCATGCCCTTGACTGGAATTGAACCTGGGACCCTTCAGTCTGCAGGCTGATGCTCTATCCACTGAGCCAAACCAGCTAGGTCTTAGGGTAATATTTCAAAAGTATTTTGATGGTATTATAACTTGGGATCAAAAAATAGTAAAATTTTGCCCTTTTAATCTTTATAACTGCCTCTTCACAGAGTTTCTGAGGAGATTACATATAATAGAGAAATGAGAATCAATGTTATACTTTATGAATAGTTGCAGTCTTATATGTGGCCTAGACTATAGACCCAAGCAAGGCCATCTATTCTTTACATTTCTGATTAAACTTGGTATCTGTATTCTCAGGTTTGCCTATACTGGTAAATGTTTATAAAGGAGATTAATTATTGTATCTACAAAAGGAATCTGGTCTGATTTCTTATCCAACAAATGCTAGTTGCCGGTAAGAAAGGAGCTACCTGGCTAGACCCACCTCACAGGGCATGTCCCTGTCATCCTGGGTCAACTCAGCAGGGAGAAGGAAGAAAGAGTTCTGAATTGGCCTTTTTAGCATAGTAGCTTGCTTGTCCATATTAAGGGCTGAATAAATGGCAGCTATTATTATCATTACTAATGGTGTTTCTGTGTTATTAATAGATTCAATGAATGCACAATAAAGAGGATCTGTGGTATACTATGAGTAAGTTCTCTCCAAATTTATAAAATAATAACTGGTATGTTTTGCATATGATAATTCAAAAAACTGAACTTAGTAATGTACAAACAACTAACCTACTTGCTCTGCCTTTTAAAAAAATAAATGTTTAGCCCCAACCGGTTTGGCTCAGTGGATAGAGTATCGGCTTGTGGACTGAAAGGTCCCAGGTTTGATTCTGGACAAGAGCATGTACCTTGGTTGCGGGCACATCCCCAGTAGGAGGTGTGCAGGAGGCAGCTGATCGATGTTTTTCTCTCATCGATGTTTCTAACTATCCCTCTCCCTTCCTCTCTGTAAAAAATAAATAAAATAGATTTTAAAAAATAAATGTTTATTGGGAGAAATGGTGATATATTTCAGAAATCAAAATACACTAAATACACTATGCTTGTTTCATTCCTCTGATTTAATTTTAAGTGTGTATGAAATATACACTTTATAGCATATGCAAAAGTTTCATAGAGAATTGAAGTCATGGCCACTAGTTTGTGTAATGTATGTAATGTTTTCAAAATAACTATGTATGTACTTATTAGCAAGCTATTTTTTTCTTCAACTCCCTGTGCACTACTAAACCTAATCCATGATACTAGTTAGGAAGAAGAAGGATATTACTGAAGTAAGCTCCTCACTAGAGAGAAGAGGAAAGAAAAAAAATTAAAGTAAAAGTAAAGCTAGGTAGTTGGTGCATCATGTGGAAAGAGGTGGCCCAGCATTGTTGGATGAGAGGGAGAGAGAACTTTAGAAAATACTTCTTAGTGGCTCTTCCTATGGTGTACAAAGGATCTAGAAGCACCTGTGTGCCCTGTGAGGAAGCTGAATATACCTGCCCAGAGAGATTACCAAAGTATGTAGCAGCAAGTAGGTATTAAGGTAGCCCTCTAGCCAGGCATTATGGGGCAGTCTGCCTAGGGTAAAACCATCCATTTTGTGAATTTATGGCCAGGTGGTAGATATGTTGAGTCAGCAATAAGAAGCAGCATTTTCTGATGAAACTAAGAGAGAACAGATACCAGGTCATGAACTTTTCACTCCCCTGGTGCCCAAATGGTGGGATTTTCCTAAGCTCTACATCACATCTACCTTATAGTCAGAACAGCAAGCCTCAGAGCCAGATGTTATAGTCAAAATGAGCACTTCTTTTGTATTATGAGAGAACTGTGTTTGGGAAAGTCCACAGGCTCAGCCCTTATTGTGATAAACAGTAGCTGAGAGAATTTAGTAAATCTTCTCTTAAGATAATAACGCGGCTTGCTGGTATGTTGCCTTAGAAAAGTATCTCATTTTGAATTTTGAAAATGGAATACTATTTTCATACAAATCCTAGAATCCTATGAAGGAAATGGATGCCATAAACCCAAGAGGGCAAGTATCTACATGGAAAGAGTAAAGAGACTCATTAACACGTTTCAAAATATCATCTGTTATATTCATTTTTGAAACTAGTAAGAATATCACTATAATACTATCGATGTACATACTATTTATTATACATAGAAGCAATGATGGTTAGAGCTAAAAGTTATGTTATCTAGTGCAACCTCAGACAAGGAATCTGAGATTCAAAGAGGTTTAGGTAACATGCCTTGGATCACACTTTGAGTATAAAGTCAAGTCAAACAAAAATCCATTCATGATTCTCGATCTGGTGCCTCTTCTGCTATTCTTTGTCTCCACAAAACTGATGATTCCTTATCCTTGAAGGTTTATCCATCCAACTGTAAGTACTGCAAACACAGTGCTCCATGTATTCTTCCTTTTGCAGATTCAATTCCAACTCTGGTCTAAAAGGGCTTTGCCCAGAATGACTACTGGGCAAATCATATGATGATATTAGTGATTTAGAAGCATCATGCCAATATTAGGTTTCTTAATTTTATTTTTTAATTATGGTTATCTAGAGAATTCTCTATTCTGGTCAAAATTTTCATGTAATAGTTTTGATTTTTAAAGGAACTTAAATGTCTCTTTTCAAAGGAAGATCTATAAAATTCTTCCATTATTATTAATTCTCAGAAAATAATTTAATTGAAACTTACTGAGGCTAATTAAAAGGATAATTTCTCATTTTGCGTTGTGGTCCCATGGACTTAATTCAGCCAAAGGATTATTTTATTATTTTATTTTTTTGGAGGTAACCATGTGCTCAGAACTAGCATCAGGGGAACAAGATAAGAAATGCCCTTATATTTCTATTCTTCTTGTCTCATGACAAGAATGTCTTGCACTAGTTTATTTTTTCTGAATAATGTCCTACTTTCTCATGCATACCTTATTTCATTTTTGATACTATTAAACATATTTACTCTGAATTCTTAAAAAATCTTGAATTGTATATGTGATAATAATCCAATGTAACTCAGCAAACATTTATTTACTTTAATGCATTATAGCCCTTACTATGTGGCAGGCACTCCTGTAAATACTTCATAAAGATTAATGTAGATGTGTACTATGTACTATATTATTAAAGTGCACCTTATTTTAAAATTAAAGAAACTGAGGCATAGACAGTATAAGCAAACAGTAAAACTCAGGTGTTTGCTCCATAGGTTTACCTCTTTTTTAAAATTTCTTTATTGATTAAGTTATTACATATGTGTCCTCATCCCCCCATTAACCCTCCCATCCCCCTCACTCATGCCCTCACCCCCCTATTGTCTGTGTCCATTAGGCCTATATGCATGCATACAAGTCCTATGGTTGATCTCTCCCCTTTACCCCCACCCTCCCCTACCTTCCCTCTGAGGCTTGACGGTCTGATCGATGCTTCTCTGTCTTTGTATCTGTTTTTGTTCATCAGTTTGTATTGTTCATTATATTCCATAAATGAGTGAGATCATGTGATATTTATCTTTCTCTGACTGACTTATTTCACTTAGCATAATGCTCTCCAGTTCTATTTATGCTGTTGCAAATGGTAAGAACTCCTTCTTTTTTACCACTTAAACACAGATTTTAGAGGCAAGCTTTAGGAGGGTGCCAGCCAAAGTGAATGAAGCATTATTTGTGCCCTCAAGACATTTGACTTACAATGTACTCTTGGTAGAGAGGGATGTATAAAAACAGTACTGCTTACTATTTTGGAGACATGTAAAGAGTGTTATGGGAAAATAGAAAAAAGAAATTCTGAGGAAGTGGCACTGAAGTTGTGCTTTGAAAATGAGAATTCTATCTAAGTAGAATGATATTTAGGCAAAAGCTAAAAAAAAAAAAAAAAAAAAAGAGGGAGAGAAAATTCAAGTCAGTGGAAAAATATAAGACATATCCCTAGGAAAACAGTCCTTTGGTGTGGCTGGGAGTTGTATAGAAGTGATGGAAAAAGAGTGTGAAGAGTTAGAGTAGGGCCAGGTTCAACATTACATTCAGTGTGAGAGTCAAAATTCTAAATTTAACCTAGAGGTGCGGGTGGTTGTTTAAGTTTTTTTCACATATGAGAACTAGATGATTGCATTTGAGTTTTAGAATGTGAATCTGGCAGAAATGTGGAGAATAAATTTGGGTGAGGAAAGACTGATTGTCAGGCTACTGATTAATAGGATACTGCATAGTTCAGGCACAAGACAATTTGGGGCCTAAACAAGGAGTGATAAGAATAAAATGGAGAAAAACAATTTAAAAAAATATGGGGAGACCAAGAGGCTTGCCGAACCAGAGAATTGGTTCACTTTTGGAAACAGTAAATTTAAGGAAAATATGCCCTAAATGTGGTTGTAAATATTGATAAAAATGAGATTAGGGCTTGTGATGTAAGTTGGGAATCATGAAGATTCCCAAACAACCTGCAAGTTGAAAGTTGAAAGTAAAAACAAAAATAGGTGGATGGTGGAGATGACTAAGCAAAAGGGAATGGAATTTCAGGAAGTGTAAAAGGAATGTTAAGTAAAATGTAAAATTCAAGACCTTATTGTAAGAGGTCACAAAGTCAAATATCTACCTGATGCCAAATTTAAGGGGAAAAAGGAAAAAGGAAAGAAATACTAGTAGGATCTCAGCAATTCCTTGGTAAACTAGAGCGCATGTGACTTCTAAAGGGATCAGCTATACCAGTGGTTGCTCCAAGGAAGTAGTCATACTCCAACTGTTGCCACATCATCCAGTTTTTAAGAGGAGAAAAAAAAAAATCTATCTTCAATTTTATGTGAAGTCTTCTAATTATTAACTGCAGGCTTCTTATGGCTGCTTAAACAAATAAGCACAAATTTAGTAGCTTAAAATAATACACATTTATTCTCTTACTGTCCGGAGTTCAAAAGTCCACAATGGGTCAGCAGAGCAAGCTCCTTTTGATAGAATTAAGTTTCTTGCCCGTACAGATCCCAGAGCATACCTACATCCTTTGAGCCATGGTCCCCTTCTTGCATATTCGAAGCCAGCAGAGAAGCATTTTCAAATTTTCTTAGATGGAAACTTGTGATTACATGGAGCCGACATGGATAATCCAGGATAACCTCCCCATCAAGATACTTAATTTGATTTTATCTGCAAAACCCCTTTAGCTCTATAAGGCGGCATTTACAGGTGCCAGATTTAGGACATGGTCATATGTAGTCTATCCAAGCAAACAATACCAAAACTATACTATGTTAACCAACATAATAAGGGCTAATTAAACATGGATGAGAAATTATCCTGCAAGCTATCAGTTTGTAATCTTTGGAACTTTTCCTTGGGTTGTGCAATTTATTTTATTCCTTGCATTTCTTGTGGCATGCCTTCATAACACAGAGTTTCAAATGGAAAGAGAATGTGCAGTGAAATGATAAATGTAGTTTATTTTAATACTAGAGGCCCGGTGCACAACATTCGTGCACTGGGGAAGAGAGGGGTCCCTCAGCCCGGCCTGCACCCTCCGGGACCTCTTGGGGGATGTCTGAAGGCCTAAGTTGGCAGTCAGACATCCTCTGAGGGGTCCTTAGCACTGCCACGGAGGTGGAAGAGACTCCCCCACCACCCTGCATTCGCCAGTTGTAAGCCCGGCTTCTGGCTGAGTGGTGCTCCCCCTGTGGGAGCTCACTGACCACTAGGTGGCAGCTCCTGAATTGAGTGTCTGCCCTCTGGTGGTCAGTGAGCATCATAGTGACCTGTCATTCTGCAGTTTGGTCGATTTGCATATTAGGGTTTTATTATATAGGACTAGAGGCCCGGTGCACAAAATTTGTGCATGGAGTGGGGGTGTCCCTCAGCCCAGCCTGCACCCTCTCCAATATGGGACCCCTTGAGGGATTTCCAACTGCCCATTTAGGCCTGATCCCGGTGGGGACATCCCTCTCACAAACCAGGACTGCTGGCTCCCAACTGCTCGCCTGCCTGCCTTCCTGAATGCCCCTAACCGTTTCTGCCTGCCAGCCTGATCACCCCCTAACCACTCCCATGCCAGCTTGATTTATGCCTAACTGCTCCCCTGCCAGCCTGTTTGCCCCTAACTGCCGTCCCCTGCAGGCCTGGTCACCCCCAACTTCCCTCCTCTGCCAGCCTGGTCACCCCTAACTGCCCTCCCCTGCAGGCCTGGTCCCCCCAACTGCCCTCCTCTGCCAGCCTGGTCACCCCTAACTGCCCTCCCCTGCAGGCTTGATTGCCCCCAACTGCCCTCCCTTGTAGGCCTGGTCCCTCCCAACTGCCCTACCCTGCTGGCCTCTTGTGGTGGCCATCTTGTGTCCACATGGGGGCAGGATCTTTGACCACATGGGGGCAGCCATCTTGTGTGTTGGAGTGATGGTCAATCTGCATATTACTCTTTTATTAGATAGGATAGAGGCCTGGTGCATGGGTGGGGGCCAGCTGGTTTGCCCTGAAGGGTGCCCCGGATCAGGGTGGGGGTTCCCTTGGGGTGTGGGGCGGCCTGAGCGAGGGGCCTGTGGTGGTTTGCAGGCCGGCCACGCCCTCCCGGCGACCCAAGCAGAGGCCCTGGTATCTGGGATTTATTTATCTTCTATAATTAAAACTTTGTAGCCTGGAGTGGAGGTCAAGGCAGGCCAGGGCTTCAGAAGCTTGGCTTCCTCCATCGCCGAAGGCAACCCTAGCCTCCTGCTCTTTCCAGCTCCATGGCAGCCACCATTTCTGTTTGGATTTATTTATCTTCTATCATTGAAACTTTGTAGCCTTGAGTGGAAGCCTAGGCTGGCAAGGGCAGGCGGAAAGCTTGGCTTCCTCCATTGCCAGGGAAACCCAAGCCTCCCTCCTGCTCTCTGTGGCTGCAGCCATCTTGGTTGGGTTTATTTGCATATTTGCTCCTGATTGGCTGGTGGGTGTAGCGAAGGTACGGTCAATTTGCATATTGCTCTTTTATTAGATAGGATAACTCTCTGAGTCAAGGATTTTGTGGACAATACCCTTGATATCCTATCTAATAAAAGAGTAATATGCAAATTGACCATCACCCCAACACACAAGATTGCTGGCCCCATGTGGTCAAAGATGGCTGCCCCCATGTAGACACAAGATGGCCAGCAGGGGAGGGGAGTTGGGAGGGACCAGGCCTGCAAGGGAGGGCAGTTGTGGGTGATCAGGAGGCCAGCAGTGGAGGGAAGCTGGGCGTGACCGGGACTGCAGGGAAGGGCAGTTGGGGGGGACCAGGCTGGCAGGGGAGCAGTTAGGCATCAATCAGGCTGGCAGGGGAGTGGTTAGGGGGTGATCAGGCTGGCAGGCAGAAGCGGTTAGGGGCAATCAGGAAGGCAGGCAGGCAAGCAGTTAGGAGCCAGCAGTCCTGGATTGGAGAAGGTGCAGGCTGGGCTGAGGGACACACCCCTTCCACCCCCCTGTGCATGAATTTTGTGCACCGGGCCTCTAGTATATATATATTTTGGTTAACAACTTTCCAAATGTATTTTCATTAAATACATTTGAAATCATTTGAATATTTTCTAAGGTATTTGACTATAATACAACTTCTGATTCTCACCTAACACAGCTATCACTCAAAATAAATAGTGGTTATCATTTGCAGATATGATTTACCAAAGTTTATCACATTGGTAAACCTCCTATAATATTTATAACAGCAGGTGGCACATTTTACTTCAATTGTCATTTCAATGTTTTCAGGTCTTTTGGGTATAATACAAATGGTTTAAGGTTTCTGACAACAAAATAACTACAAAGGACAAGGAAGATGGTCCCAAAAATAATGTGTGTGTTTCTTGTGTCTTAGAAGCAAGTTTTGTCTGAAACATGAAAAAAAACCTTTTGTGCTCTAGTAAATTTGCCTCATTATGTTGCAGGTACATAATTCTTACTGAAGAAATCAACCCAACAGAAAGGAAATTATAAAATATTATGGATTATATGTTCAAGCCATCGCACAATATTAAAGATGTTTACTTTACATAATAAAGGATCTGTGTTAATGTGAACATATTTAAGCTTAGGGAATTAGTACTCCACTAGTGTTTTAATTTCTGCCCACATAAATATCCTCTATTGTTTGTAAATAAATAGGGGAAATATGTCACTGTGGCATGTCCATCTGTTACTCGAACAATCAGGGAGGTCCTGCAATTAATCACAGCATTTTCTAATGGGATTAAAAGTACTCAGCTTTCCTGTATGCAGATAAAAAATATTTGCATTCTGATTTGTTGCCAGTATGGGTAAGTTCGTTCAGCACTCATAGATTTCTTATTAAGTTGTATTTCCAGAAAGACCTTCTAATGGTACATATCAGAGATGAAAGAAAGGACTCAAAAGTACCATCCATCTGATTGCAAAATATTTATGGAAATATCATCTCTCATTTATTTAATTGGACTGGGCTGTCATATGTAAAATAGTGGGAGGGGCAAGTCTCTTAAAACCGGCTTGATAGCTGAGACTATCTCAGCTTTCTCCTTTGTAGTGTCTGTAGTCGTTTCTCCTGTGAAGTGTGATTCCACGCCATTCTCAGAGCCTGGAATTCCTCAGCAGCACCGCTACTTCAGAGCTAGTTGACTTGCTGGAGGGGAATTAAAAAATAGTAGAATCCTCCTGGGATAATTTCAGGAACTGATCCTATGCAGCCATAAAACAAAAGGCCAGGCATGTAGAAGGGAACACTTCCTGAAAATTGGCTATTTTGTTCTTTAGAAGAGGTTATATTTCCATCTACTCTTAGCATGGCCAGTAGTGTTGGGGATGCTATAAAACCATGCTTTTGCTATGGAACTCCTGGGAGAGCACAGTTTTTTAAACAAAGAAAACAACATTGTTTCTTTGGCTGTCGGCAACACTTCTTTTGTATTTCCCAGAGTGGAAAATACAGTGTTAAACAAAAACATCCCTAATGTGAATACACCTGGAACTTTTGGTTAGGATCATAACTTCTCTTCAGAAGAAATACAGGGGGCAAGCATGCACATACAAACGCAGGATGTATGTTATTATGTATGTGGTTTAAACATATGGTGCTTAAAGCAAGATGATTAATTATCTTTGGGACACATATGAACATGCATAAAACTGCAAGAGGACATGATTTGATTGATCACTGCAAACAAAATATAAATGATTTTAACTTTTTGCTGATGGTATTCATTCCTAATCCAGCCCTAAAAAGGAAGCACTTTCTCTGGGTTATGTAAGATATAGCTGTGACCCCAAAAGTGAAAGAGAGTAAGAGAGAGAGTCTAATTACAATCAGAGAGATAAATTATCACTCCGCATCCACACAATTCATGGTTTTTAATTCCTGACCAGGATCCACGACAAACTTTTAAAGATTGAATATATAGCATTTATTTTCTGCATTTTAGAGTGAGAATTTGATATTGATGAATAGGATGTGTATGAAGGTATAAGAGGTGTAGGGAATCTGATTTTTGCATATTAGACAATAAATGAAATACATTTATTGAAATGAAATACAATAATTTATATTGCAGCAAGTAAAATATTTCAAATTCAAGTTATACTCAATGGTTAAAGATGTAAAAATTTTCAAATTAATTTTGCAAATTCTTCTAAATGTGGAGGTAAATTGTTAGGAATGTTCCTGATTATAAAACTTTGAAAATAATATTATTTTACTCAACAAACAATTCTTAAGAAATCATTACTCCAATAATATTACTCACTAATATTTTTCATCTGATGTTTCTCCAGTTTACTTATTTGTTAATTAACATTTACTATTGGTAGATAGTATCTGAAGGCAAGGCACTTTGCTACTTTATTGGGTGAATAAATAACAGACATACATCTCTAAAACATGTTTTCAAGTTAAAGTCTAGAAATTAGTAGGCTGTTCTATAGTTTTGCAGCTTAAAATTTAGGCAGAATATGATGCTGGTCTAATCAGATTACCCTCTGTATGTATATCCATAGACAATCTACTCTATTGAGTATTATCAATTTACTGAAGATTTTTTCATGTTAGAATATTCTTAAATTTTACTGTAGTTACAATTATCAGAATTTTGGGGGGGAGGGAATCTAGTTTGATGTCTCATGTAGCATTTTTAAAGAATACTGACCAGTGTTTTATAATAATTTATTAAAAATCTGTATAAATAATAACCATGCATTTTACATTATAGATTATAATTGCTGATGTATTTATCCAAAAAAGAAGGCACACTAATATTTATTTATGTAATTTCTATGCTGCATAATAAAATTAGAATACAGGTTTTCATCATTATTTCTGCAGGATTCTATTGTAAAAGACTGGAAGTCATTTAAAAGCAATGACCATGCCTTCATTTTTGTGTCCCTAAGTCGTAGTAAAGTAGCTAGAACATCCTAAGTACTAAATAAACATTAAATCATCTAAATTAAAATCTAGAATCTAAAATTAACTTCACTGGTTTCCTTATCTCTCTTTTTGCTTAAAAGTCACACTTTCCGAGAACTTAACTGCAATGTTGAGTGAGGACTTACTGTATATAATAAACTCTACCAGGGTGTAAAGACAGTAAGAACTACATAAAACAGAATTTTTATTAATAAGTTATTGTTGAGGTGGAACTGCAAAGACATGTTAAGTGTTAGGTGTGAGGGTTTCAGAATGACAGCATGATTTCTAGGCTTGGTAACTAGCATAATGGAAAAATATTCAATGCACAAAACATTAATAACAAAAGCTACTACGGCCTCTTTTAAACAGCCTAAACTAAACTCTTAAATCTCTACAACAACCAACTGTATAGGGTAGACCTTAACATTACAATTTTACATATGCAGAACTGATTATTCCAAACATATATGGAACTTGCTAAGAAAGTAAGTTGCAAAAGTTCTCACCACAAAAAGGAAATGAGACACAATGTTGGTGTTAGCTAACACAACAGGTGGTAACCATATTGCAATATGTAAGTGTATCAAACCAATCCTATATAATAAAAACTTATTACTATTTTTAAAATATTTTTATTGACTTCAGAGAGGAAGGGAGAGGGAGTGAGAGATAGAAACATCAATGATGAGAGAGAATCATTGATTGGCTGCCTCCTGCACATCCCTTATTGGGGATCAAGCCCGCAACCAGGGAATGTGCCCTTGACTGGAATCAAATCCAGGACCCTTTAGTCCTCAGGCCAAGGCTCTATCCACTGAGCCAAACTGGCTAGGGCAAAGAGTGTTATTTTTTAACTTAGGAACTTAATGTGTTACAGTGCAAAGTACAAGACAGGAGTCACTAGAAAATTCTAGCTTCTGAGTGTAGTGTTGGTTGTGCCACTAAAGCTAGGTAACTTTTGAGAAGTTGCCAGCCCAGAACTGTGAAATACTGCAATTGAACGTGCATAGACTCCATCCTACACACCTTACTCACTCAACTGACCAAGGAACTGGGGCTCAGAAATTTGAAGTAACTTAACAAATAGGTTACATTTTTGGCCCATAGAGTTCTCAATAGACAATTTTTTAGAATAAATGAATAATAAATTATTAATTTGTAAGATTCTTATAGTTTTAAAATTCTAAGAATCTTAAAAGATCAATCAGAAAGTATATATGTACCCCTATGTTCATAGCACTGCTATTTATAATAGCTAAGATCTGGAAACAGCCCAAGTGCCCATTGTTAGATGAGAGAATAAAAAAAGCTGTAGTACACTTATACGGTGTAATATTATGTGGCAGTAAAAAGAAGGATCTCTTACCCTTTGAGACAGCATGGAGAGTCCTGGAGAGTAGTATGCTAAGTGAAATAAGCCAGTCAAAGTAAGACAAGTATCACATGATCTCATTTATATGTGGAATCTAATGAAAAAAATAAACTGATGAACAAAATAGATCCAGGTACATGGAAGCACAGAATAGACAGATGAATCTCAGAGGGAAGAGAGGGGATTAGGAAGAGATTAACCAACAAACTTATATGCATATAAGCATAGCCCATGGACGCATACAACAATGCAGTAACCCTGGGTGGGAAGGACAGGTGCAGGTTAGAGGGTAAATGGGGGCATCTGTAATACTTTCAACAGTAAAGATAAAGTAAAGATACATTTAAAAAATTCTATGATCCTGTGAGGCTTTAAGTTTTAATAAAAGAGAATTTTCCCCATATATATTACAAATGTAAGATGTGGATTTTTATGAAAACCCACATTTTCAAATGACTGTGTAGATGTACTTAAGAATTTTAAAAATTGACAGTCTGCCTTAAGTGATTAGGCAGATAGTCTCTAATTCATCTTGCCTGGGGTAATTCCCACTGACTTCAAGCCTTAAATGAGGTATGGAGAAAAATGAGAAATGAGCCCATAGAGTTACAATATTAAAGAATCACAGAGAATGTAACCATAGAGGATTATGACTAACGCACATTAATTATCCAATTTGTGAAAGAAATAAAAGAATTATGGAGAGCTAAATTTCTGCAAAATGAATACTTCCAATAGTCTTTAATGAAGTCATATCTTTCTATTTACAGCATTTTCTTATGATTTGTCTCATTTCTGAGGTATTATTTTGTGTGTATGATGTTGACCTGTGTTCTATATTTTCAGCTCTGTAAGGTCTGCTCAATCTTTCAAAGAGGGTCTTATCACCAGAGGAAACTGTTCAATATTAATGTGGAAATTGTATTTTTAAGGGCAAAACAACAAACAAAAAACAAACAAAATCAAGAAACTAAAAGAAGGCTCTCCACATACTAGAGTACTGTGGAATACTGGCTCCATCACACACACACACACACACACACACACACTCAACTCCCAGCAAGGTAAACATGTGCTTTCTCTAACCAGAAAAGAACAATCATGGTTAACAGAGCTGATTAATATTTCTCATACTTAGTTTCCAATATTCTATTTCTGCCCCTAACAGTTCCTTCGGTGTCACACAGCCTGCCTTTGCCTGTGAGCCAGTCTTTCTGAAAATCTCTCAAAGGTAAGCAGATGCCAGGCAGGCAGCAACTGGCCTCATGTGCCATGTGTCTTTTGCTGAGTGGCCCTGGACCAATTCTGAATCTGCATGAACCGGGTGAACATCACTCACCAAACCCTGTGACCCTCTGAGACCCTGTCACACCCAACTCAGGAACTGCCCAAGACTCTTTTATTGGTTAAGACTACTGATCAGCCAGCAGGTGATGGCAGACATTGGGATACCCTGTGCCTCCTGCTGAATGGGCCCAGGACTGGTACTGGAGGTAGCCAACCTCGGTTCACAGTGTGACCTCTCCCATGAGCATCTATGCCTGGCACAGGCAGCTACCAAATGTTGATTGCTTTGTAGCTCCTAACAGGTAGCCTTGGACTGGTCACAAGCAGCAGCTGACCCTGACCTATACTGGAGTTCCTTCGAAAAGACCCCCAAACCAACTCACAGGGTGGCCAGCTTCGGATTACAACAGAGCTCCAGCTCTACAAGTGGTCAACCCAAAGAGAGGTCGCAGGGCCTGCTGGCGCAAATTCCACTCCATGAATTGACTCCTCACACAACAGCTTACAAGCTTTGGTTGTGGCCAGACCTCACAGCCACTCAGCCTGAGGGTCAAGCTCATCCACACACTGACATACCAACAGCACACAAGGTTAAATTACAACAGGAGGGCACACACAAGCCAACAAAAACCACTCCTGGAGCACCTGGTCCATGTGACCTGGGAGACTACACCCCTGGAAGCCACAGGCCACCTAGTACATGATGCCACTCACATCTACCTAATGCATAGACACAAACACAGAGAAGCAGCCAATGGCGAAACAAAGAAACATGTCTCAAATGAAAGATCAGAAGAAGACTCCAGGAAAAAAAATAAACTAAATAAAATGGAGGCAAGCAATCTACCAGATATAGAGTACAAAACAATGGTTATAAGGATGCTCAGGGAACTTAGTGAAAACTTCAACAACGAGATAGTAAGCATAAATAAAAACCATAGAAACTGTAAAAAAAATCCCGTCAGAAATGAAGAATACAATAACTAAGATGGGAAATACACAGAAGAAATCAACAACAGATTAGATGCAGCAGAGGAACAAATCACTATGTGTAAAACAAAGTAGCAGAAAAAATCCCAATTGAAACATTATGCAAAGTGAAATAAGTCAAACAGTAAAAGCTAAGAACTATATGATTTCACTAATATGTGGGATATAAAACTGAAACGTATTAACACAAACAGCTGTGTGGTGGTTGCCAGAGGGAGTGGGGGAGGAAGGGGTCTTAATATGGGGTGACAGGAGAAGATTTGACTTTGGGTGGTGGGCACATGGTCTTTTATATACAGATTTTGTAAATTAGTAATCCACACATGAAACCCATATGTTCATGTTGACTAATGTCACCCCAATAAAATTTTAAAAAATAACAAAATATTAAATAAATAAATAAATAAATAAATAAATAAATAAATACAGGGGAAAAAAGAAAAAAGAGAATACTTTATGGAATTTCTGGGACAACATCAAGTGAAGAAAACATTTGCATCATAGGGGTACCAGAAAGAAAAGAGAGAGAACAAGAAATTGAGAACCTATTTAAAGAAATAATGACTGAAAACTTCCTTAAGCTAGTGAAGGAAAAAGACATACATGTCCAGGAAGTGCATAGAGTCAAAGACAAGATGAACACAAAGAGGCCCAACCATGAGACATCATAAGTAAAATGGCAAAGATTTGAGGCAATGAGAGAATCTTAAAATTCCTTAAAATCATAACTGCCTTTTTCATCAATAAAAAGGCAGTTAGTTACCTATAAGGCAAATCCCATAAAACTTGATATCTCTACAGAAACATTTTAGTCCAGAGGGATTGGCAAAAACTATTTATTCAAAGTAATGAAAAGCAAGGACCCACAACCAAGAATACTCAGCAAGGCTAACATTTAAAATTGAAGGAGAATCTGGCTGGCGTGGCTCAGTGGTGGAGTGCTGACCTGTGAACCAGGAGGTCATGGTTTGACTCTCAGTTGGGGCACATGCCCAGGTTGTGGGCTCAATCCCTACTGTTAGGTGTAGAGGAGGCAGCCAATCAACAATTCTCTCTAATCATTGATGTTTCTATCTTGTTCCCCCTCTCCCTTCCTCTTTGAAATCAACAAAACTATATTTTAAAAAATAAAATAAAAAAGTTTAAAATTGAAGGAGAGATAATGAGCTACCCAGACAAGAAAAAAACAAAAAACTAATGAGGTCCATCACCACCATACCAGTATTACAAGAAATATTAAGGAAACTTATTTAAGAAGAAGGGAGAGGGAAGGAGCATAATCCTATATAATAAAGAGGTAATATGCAAATTAACTCTCACTACAACACACAAGATGGCTGCCCCCATGTGATCAAGGATGACCAACCCCATGTGGACACAAAATGGCCAGCTGGGGAGGGCAGTTGTGAGCGATCAAGCCTGCAAGAAAGGGCAGTTGTGGGGGACCAGGATGGCAGGGGAGGGCAGTTAGGCGTCGATCAGGCTGGCAGGAGAGCAGTTGGGAGCCAGCAGTCCTGGATTGTGAGAGGGGTGTCCAACTGCCCGTTTAGGCCTAAACAGGCAGTCAGACATCCCTCAAGGGGTCCCATATTGGAGAGGGTGCAGGCTGGGCTGAGGGACACACCTTCTACCCCAGTGCATGGATTTCGTACACCAGGCCTCTAGTTTTAGTAATAAACTGGCAATAACTAAGTACTTATCAAAAATCACTTTAGGTGTAAATGGACTAAATGCTCCAATTAAAAGCTGAAAGGATAGAAAATCAAGACAGATACAGCTGCTGTCTACAAGAGACCCACCTAAAATTGAAATACATTCACAGAAGTAAAGCAAAGGGAGGGAAAAAAGATATTTCATGAAAATGGAACTGGGAAAAAAAGCTGGATAGCAATAGTTATATTAGACAAAGTAGACTTTAAAACAAAGTCTATAAGAGATAAAAAGGACAGTTCATAATGCTAAAGGAATCAATTCTACAAGAGGATATAACCCTTATAAACATTTATGCACCCAAATATATGAAGCAAATATTGATGGGTACAATAGTAATACAGTCATAGCAGAAGATTTTAACACTCCATAATGCATAGATCTTCCAGACAGAAAATCAAAAATGAAATTGCTTCCTTAAATGAAAATCAGAACAGGTGGATTTAATTGATATTTTAAAGCATTTCACCCTAAAGCTGCTGAATATACATTTTTTTTTCAAGTGCACATGGAATGTTTTTAAGGATAGATCATGTTAGATCACAAAACATGTCTCAGTAATTTTAAGAAGAATGATATCATATAGGAATGTTCTCCAACCACAATGATATGAAACTAGAAATTAATTACAAAACACACACACACACACATACACACACACACACACGGAAGCTAAATAACATGCTTCTAAACAATTGAAGGGGTTACAAATAGGACAACTAAGAAATCAAAGGATACTTTGAAACAAATGATAGTGAAAACAAAATGACCCAATATCAATGTGACAGAGCAAAAACAGTCCTAACAGTGTAATTTATAGCAATACATGCCTACCTTAAGAAAGAAGAAAAATATCAAATTAACAATCAAAACTTGTACTAAAGAAAATAGAAAAGGAACAACAAACAAATCCCAAAGTGAGTGGAAGGAAGGAAATAATAAAGATCAGAGTAAAAATAAATGAGTCCTGGCTGGTGTGACTCAGGTGCTTGGGCATTGTCCCATGCACCAAAAGGTTGCTGGTTTGATTCCTGGTTAGGGCACATGCCTTGGATGTGGGCTCAATCCCCATTAGGGGGCGTGCAGGAGGCAGCCAATCAATGATATATTGTCACATTGATATTTTTCTCTTCTCCCTCTCTTTCTAATATCAATAAACTATTCTTTAAAAAAAAATTCTAAAAAAAAGTACAAAAGGTCAGTGAAACCAGAGCTAGTTCTTTGAAAAGATGAAAAGGGTTGATAAACCTTTAATCAGACACATCAAAGTAAGAAGAGAGAAGAGCCAAATAACTAAAATCAGAAGTGAAAAAGGAGAAGTGATGACTGATACCACAGAAATACAAAGGATTATAAAAAATACTACAAGCAATTATATGCCAATAAATTGGACAATCTAGATGATATGGGTAAATTCCTAGAAACACAATCTTCCAAGACTGAATCAAGATGAAACATAAAATCTGAATAGGCAAATTACAGTAAACCCTCAAATTTGTGGACCTCAATTTAATGGGATTTGAATTTAACAGACAGAATTTCTGATCCATATGTCATATGTGAAAAATAACACACTATTAATTTTAAAAAGCTTTTAACCAAGATTTCCTTGTATTTAAATTAATAGGTTATTTTTGTCATTCATTAACTATAATTTTTAATATGTATTTTTATTGATCTCAGTGAGGAAGGGAGAGGGAGAGAGAAATAGAAACATCAATGATGAGAAAGAACCACTGATTGGTTGCCTCCTGCATGTCCCACACTGGAGATTGAGCTTGCAACCTGGACATATGCCCTGACTGGGACTCGAACTGTGACTTGCTGGTTCATAGGTTGATGCTCACTCAACCAATGAGCCATGCTGGCCAGGCAAGTCACTGTTATTTTAAACAAATTTTAGTCAGTAGGTTTTATATTGGGGAAAACATTGTAGTAATTTCATCACATAAATAAATATTACATATCTACAACTATAGTCTACATATTTAAATTCAAGAGTCACCACTCGTAAATATTCCATGAATGAGTAGCACATGATCACACCTCATTGCACACAGTAATTGGTTCTGTTGTTGTGTGGTGTGACTTTCTGCAGAAGTTTTAATGTGTGCTGGCTATGTTCCATGCTAAGCCATGCCCAGCCATGTGCATTTGTTTGCTCGCAGTGACTGGTGAATGCCCACATTTACTACATCTACTCAGTATAAATTTTAAATTACAGTAATACATATAGAAAACTTTTCTGTGAAATTAAACTTTTCACAGATAATTTTAATTATATAAATGTGTCTACATAAGTAAAAACAGGTAAACTAACTAATTTGTCAAATTTTTAACACACATTTGGAAAAACTAGTTTATTATATAACTAGAGGCCCGGTGCATGGATTTGTGCACTAGTGGGGTCCCTCAGTGTGGCCTGCGGGGATCGGGCCGAAACCAGCAGTCCAATGCTGCCTGCCGCTCCTGCCTCCTGTTCCTGCTCATCCTGGCCCCACTGTGCCTGCTGCTGCTGCCGCTGCCACTAGGTGGGCTTGCTGCCACTCCACTGTGGTCTCTGGGCTGTGGCAGCCAGCTGTGAGCCCTGCATCTGGCACCTGTTGGTCAGCTGAGCAGTGCTCTCACTGTGGGAGCACACTGACCACCAAGGGGCAGCTCATGAATTGAGCATCTGCCCCCTCGTGGTCAGTGTGCATTATAGCATCCGGTCGACCAGTCAAAAGGTTGACCAGTCAAACGGTCACTTAGGCTTTTACATATATAGACTAGAGGCCCGGTGCACAAAATTCTTGCATGGGAGGGTGTCCCTCAGCCCGGCCTGTGCCCTCTCACAATCCGGGACCCCTCAGGTAGGGTCCCTAGGCCTCTCGGCCTGGCCAGCGATCAGGGCCTATCGGGGCTTTCCTTCCCCTCGCTGCAGGCAGCTGGCCTGGCCCCTGCCGCTGCCACTGTTTGCCATCTGTGCAGCACTGCCCCCTGCCCCCGCCACTGGCCACCACCCTCTGCGGGCGAAAGGCATGGGGTGTGATCACTTGGCTGGCCCTGGCCTCCCTCTGTGGGGCGATGGCTGGCCAGCCTCACACACCCACCACAGCATCGCTGGCCAGTGGCCTGGGCCTCCCTCTTTGGGGCAATCGTGGAACGATAGTGGGGCCCCTTGACCAATCACATTGCACCCGCTTTGGCTGGCCTGGTACCAGTATGTGTCATAGCATGGTTGTCCGGAAGGTCATCCAGACGGTCGTTCTGCCATTCGGTCATTTGGTCGGTTTGCATATTACCCTTTTACTATTATAGATGGACTTTCAATTTTAAAGGACACCCTTCACCTGAATTAGTTCATTATATTGATGTTTTACGGCACTAACGAAATCAAATCAGTAATCAAATAACTCCCAACAAGCAAAAGTCCTGAACTAAATGGCTTCACATGTAACTTTTACCAAACTTTTAAAGAATAAATAACACTTACCCTTCTCAAACTATTTCAAGAAATTCAAGAGGAAGGAAAGTGTTCAAGCTCATTTTAAGGAACCACTGTTACCCTGATTCCAAACCTGATGAAGACACCATATAGAAAGTAAATTATAGAGCAATATTCATAATGAACTTAGATGCAAATATTAGCAAACTAAATATTAGCAAACTAAATTCAGCAAGACATGGAAAAGATCATATATCATGATCAAGTGAAATCTATTTCTGTGATGTAAGATTGATCAACATCCATAACTTAATTAGTATGATATGCTAAGTAACAAAAATATAGAATATAATTATATGATCATATCAATAGATGTAGAAAAATTATTTGACAAAATCTAGCATCCATCTATATATATATAAAAGCCTAAGCAACCGTTACAACCAAAAGACCGAAATGACCGGAATGACCAGTCAACCAGTCGCTATAAGTCACACTGACCACCAGGGGGCAGATGCTCAATGCAGGAGCTGCCCCCTGGTGGTCAGTGTGCTCCACAGCCAACCTCCTGCAGCCGGCCAACCTCCCGTGTCCCCTCCCCCCAGCCAGCCGGCCAATCTCCCATGGCCAGGTGGTTATTAGAATTATCGGGAAGAATCACTTCATAAATTATATAAATGTCTAATCACTATGCTACACACCTGAAACTAGTATAAAATGATATTAAATATCAACTGTAATTGTCAAATAGAAACAGAAGAAAACAAAACTGGAAAACAAATTATTTTAGTTATTTTATTCTTATAAATACAATTATAAATGGGATTTTCTTAATTTCTCTTTCTGATAGTTTGTTATTAGTTTATAGAACAGGTTTCTATATATTAATTTTATATCCTGCAACCTTACTGAATTCATGTATTAGCTTTAATATATAAAGAATTCAAATAACTCAACCTCTAACAAAACAAACTATTCAAGTGAAAAATGTGCAGAGGACCTGAATAGACATTTCTCTAAAGAAGACTTACAGATGGTCAACAGACATATGAAAAGATGTTCAACATTAATAATCACCAGAGAAATGCAAATCAAAACAAACCACAGTGAGAGCCCGGCTGCTGTGGCTCAGTGGCTGAGCAGCGACCCACGCACCAGGAGGTCACAGTTCGATTCCAGGTCAGGGCACATGCCCCTCTTGCAGGCTTGATTCCCAGTAGTGGTGTGCAGAAGGCAGCTAATCGATGTTTTTCTCTTTTTCATTTATTATATTTTTATTTATTTCAGAGAGGAAAGGAGAGGGAGAAACAGATAGAAACATCAATGATGAGAGTGCATAGTTGATTGACTGCCTCCTGAACTTGGGATCAAGCCTGCAACCCGGGCATTTGCCCTTGCCCAGAATGGAACCCGGGACCCTTCATTCCCCAGGCCAAAGCTCTATCCACTGAGCCAAACCAGCTAGAGCTGATGTTTTTCTCTTACCAATATTTCTATCTCTTTCTCCCTCTCCCTTCCTCTCTCTGAAATCAACAAAAACATATTTACAAGAAAAAAAACAACACACACACAATGAGATATCACCTCATAACTATAGGAATGGCAATTATGAAAAAGTCAACAAATAATAAATGTTGGTGAGGATGTGGAGAAAAGGGATGTTCCTGTACTATTGGTGGGATTGCAAATGGTGTTGGTACTATGGAAAATAGTATGAAGGTCCTTCAAAAACTTAAAAATAGAACTGCCATATGACCCAGCAAACCACTTTTGGGTATTTATCTAAAGAAATCCAAAACACTAATTAGAAAAAGAAATGCATCCCTTTCACTGTAGCATTATTTACAATATTTAAAATATCAAAGCAACCTCGGTGTCTATCAATAGACAAATGGGTAAAGAAGACATTTGCATGATGAAATATTACTCAACCATAAAAAGAATGAAATGTTAAGTGAAATAGGTCATACAGAGAAAGACAGATACTGTCTGAGTTCATATTTATGTGGAATCTAAAAATGAAAATAAAATTTAAAAAAAAGAAAAACACAGAAACAGACTCATAGATACAGAGGAAAAAACTCATGGTTGCCAGGGGAGATGGAGAAGGGGAAGTAGGTGCCAGAGGTGAGGGGGAGTGGGAGGTACAAACTTCTAGTTATAAAAGAAATGCCATGAGGATATAATGTACAGCATAGAGAATATAGTCAATAATCTTGTAATAACTTTGTTACTAGACAAGTTGTTGATCATATTGTAAGGTATATACTAGTGAATGTCAAATCACCACATTGTACACCTGACACTATTAAAATATTGTATGCCAATGATACTTCAATAAAAATAAATTAAAGAAAGAGAGGCAGCCAATGTGGATGAGGTGGCATAGAAGGCTGCTGATAGATTTTCAGGGATATAAGTTCTAAGGATCTCCTAATGAATGACATATAGTGTTAAGTGAGCCAACTTTCATTTTTTGTAAAATATATTTTTATTGATTTCAGAGAGGTAGGGAGAGGGAGAGAGAGAAACATAAATGATGAAAGAGAATCATTGTTCGGCTGCCTCCTGCATACCTCCTACTGGGGATGGAGCCTGCAACCTGGGCATGTGCCCTTGACTAGAATCAAACCTAGGACCCTCCAGTCCACAGGCAGATGCTCCATCCACTGAGACAAACCAGCTAGGGCTAAGTGTGCTGACTTTCAAATATTGTTTGGCCTAGGCCCCAGGGGACTTTGTGTCAGGGTCCTGAGAGAGGATCCAAACCTAAAAAGAAAGAAAGAAAAAACAAACAAACCCTGATTATCTGTAAAAAAGAATAATTAAGACAGCTGGCACAGGTGATGTTAATACTATCCAAGACCAGGACAGGGGCAGAAATTTCCATTTAAAATAAACAAGTGATGTAGCAGAAACAAGTAAAGACCCAAGGGGCTCATAGTGTTTCTCCTTTCCCTCTTAACTCTAAGCCAGCTACAGAAAGAGAACCTGTCAATTTGCAGGGACCCAGCAATTCAAATGCATGGAAACCTGGCGTTTAAATACTTTAAGATTGGTTCCTACACCCTTGGTTTCCCTCCTTCAATATGGCTTTTGAGCAAAACAGCCTTAATGTTTTCCTCAACTTAACTAAACTTTAAATACATTTTTTTTTTTTACCTGTAGGCCCCTTTACTCAGAGCATTTACTTTAGAAAACTTGTCATTGTAAATACCATCTCTGCCCTTTGAGATGTAAATATTTTCCTAGCCTTTTACCAGTTTTACAGCCTAAGAATGTATTTCTCAAGAACCTGGAGCTCTCCCTTTGAAATGTAATCATCAATAAATAGAGGGAGCCAGGCTCCCAGTCTCTGTGGGAAGGTAGGGACCTACAGAAATGCCCATTAGCAAGCACATATGGCCTAATCCAATCGCATTGACCAGCCGCCCAGAACACCCACCAGTGTGTTTCACTACATTGCCTCAGTGCTTAAGAATCCTTCCACCTTTTGTTCCTCTATTTCAATACAATTGACTCCCATTGCAAGAACCTGGAATAAAGTCTTCCTTGTCTGTTTAATTTTGTCAGACGCAATTTTTTGCATTCTTCAAAGAGGCACATTTGATTACCATTGGAGCTTTGATTCTTAGTCTTTTCTTTCTTCTTCTGTACATACTCACCGTTCTCCTAGGTTGGCTAAGTCCGGAGAGGCAAGGATAATGTACTTTTCTGCTTGGTGGAGGGACTAATCCATTAACTTGGAAGCAGGGCTAAATAGAATGGTAACTGATAGATACAGCCCAGCCAGCAAAACAAGTATTCCAGCCCTCTCTCTGAAGTGCAATATTCCAAAATGTCATTTGGAAATAATCTAAAATGTGTTCCTAAATAGAGAAATTTCTAGTAATAGTTTCTGATATTAAGGGGCTTGCCATGCATATATCTGTATTTGAGATACTTAAAAGGAGTTGAATTTGGTCCTGAGTGATGGAATCTGAGCTTCAGGACATCCGCTTGGTTTAGAGTCAGCTGCCTCCCATATGCGCTGAGGAATATGGCTGTATTTCAAAAAGAGTGATAAAATATTTATTGAAAAAGAAAATAGAGCACATGTGCAGAAGCTACTTTTCTACGTAAATAACCTGGTAATTTTATTTTTATCCCTGAAATGCCTAATGGCACCAGTCAACATCATAAGCTAGTGGTTGAGAATGAAGCTGTACTTAAGTCATGCCAGGCCAGACATTTTTAAAAAACAAAATAAATAAGCAAAAAAAAATGCACTTTCTTGTCTGGGTGAAATACTATAATTTAAAAATAACCAAGAGAATTTTTTTTCTGCCAGTTATTTTCAATATATGTAGCTGCTATGCTATGTGCTGATTTTTGGGTTAATTCTAATTTGTACTAGAGAGCAATACATCCTAGAAGGGAGAAATGGGCTCATAATGAAAAAGATAACTTGTCACAATATTGTTTTCTTTATATGTCGTGTGATTCTGATCTGGTATCTTATATCTTGGAAGTAAAGAAGCACACGCTACCAGAAAAGCGGTCACCCTAAACCAAATAGGTTTGCATGGGGACCTGAACAAACACCATCCCTATTGCCACTTGAACTTCAGAATGAAGTGTTGCCATTTCATAAGAATCCTGACCTTCCAGTGGCACGTTTCTGTGGGTCGCACTTTGGCTGGGTGTTTTGATACTACAGTTTGTAATAAAAATAAAATCATGCTTTTATTTTCACCGAAGAGTATGGTGTCAACATAAAACAGGTTCTGGTGATACAGAGGAGAAAATTGGGCAAGAAATAAGAATGAAACCCATCAGTGTTTCACTCCTTCGTTCTATCCTTACGGCATCCTGGAATGTGGTAGAATACATATTCCTGAAGTGTTACACGAGAACAACAAAAGTTTGTAAAGCAAATTTTACACTGAATCCTTTTATCATGTGACAGAAGAAGGTATAACAAACATTCAAAATAACTCTAAAAAGACTGTGTTTGCGTTAAGAAAATAAAAAGGCACGTGCTCCTGACAATCTTCTCACACCGTTCACCGAGTCCACATTTCTTCCTATAAAATCTGCCCATGTGGCTCTGTGACTGTTTCACGCAAGAGGTCACTTAGAGTTTCCACGCTTGATGATGGGGACACACTAGGTAAGTGCCAATGGCCAGAGAAGCCAAAGAAATGGACTTGGAGGTCATTTTTTCCACAACTTTAAAAACTCACACCCTATCTCTTATTAGGGCATATGATTTTGAAAGCCATTTGTAGAGGTGTCATTCAGGGCCTGAGAATAAAGAGAAACGATGCTTTGCAAAATCCCCCAAGACGGCCTGAGCTTTCTCATGGTAATGAAGAAGTGTCCGTGCAAGTTCCTGGGGCGTGCGTGCATGTGTATGTATGTGGCGTGCCTCCTCACAGGAGGGAAATGCTGGCCGACTGAACTTCTACATCTGAAATGTCATTTGGAAATCACTTGTGTTCTTCAAGCTCAGTCTCACATGCTTTCCTTTCTATTAAAAATGGTCTGCAAACAGGTCAGTCTGCTGTAAAAAAAAAATGACTTGACAACAGCACTGTTAAATCGTGGCTAGCTTCACATTGGCAGCATGTCCCTCTCCTCTGAGGCGGGGAGAGCAGGAGGATGTTTGGCTGTTGTTTAAGTGGTAGCCTGATGAAAACATGCAGCCTGCGCTCCCCTCCTATCTGTCTTCCGCATTAACCTCAGCTTGGGGTCAGGCTGAAAACGCTATAGGTACTGCTCACTGCATGTTATCAGCATTATTGCTTAATGTGCCATCACACACAAGTGTAAGTGGGCTCATAATCACCGCCATGGTCCTCACAGGCATCATTTATCTAGGTCTAACTCTGAAAAAAAGCATTTAAATTGTGACATTTAAAAAAGAAAGATGAAAAGTTCTGAAAGGAACAGAAGTCATCCACACAGTGCCCTCTTGGCACCATAAATCAAAGTTCCTTAGAGCTGCAAATGGGAGTAGCGTAACACAGAGATACAGCCTTTTAACGGGGCTACCAGCGCCCGTGTACCACCCCTACTTCCCCCACTTACTAAAGCATGCCTATTTTTGAAAACTGGTCTCACCATCTTGAGTGTGATTTTGGCATACACCTGCAAAAAATGGGGTTAAAAATACACTGAGTGGCCAGATTATTATGATCTCTGAGTGCATAATAATCTGGCCACTCCGTGTATATCCTATATAATAAAAGGCTAATATGCAAATTGTCCCCTCAACCAGGAGTTCGACCAGCAGGCAGGCCGGCCAACTGCCCATGTCCCCTCCTCCTGGCCAGGCTGGCCGGACCCCACCCATGCACGAATTCATGCACCGGGTCTCTAATATATATATATATATATATATATATATATATATATATATACACACACACACACACACACACACACACACACATACACACACACACACACACACACACACACACACACTGAGTGGCCAGATTATTATGCATTCAGAGATCATAATAAACTGGCCACTCAGTGTATATGTTCAGTGTAAAGCATCTTTTAAATGGGAATGCCACGTTCATTATATGTTTGAAATAAACAGTGGTTGCTGGGCTTCTGGGAGGAGCCCGCTGTTTCATTTTCTTTTACCGAGGGCTGAGGGCTGTCTGTCTCAGCCCACTCAGCTTCCCCCAACCGATAGGGGCTCCCTGGCTGTGTCCTTAATGACTGCAGAAGGTCACCTCGGAATGGGGTTTAGAAAGTTCACGGGGTGGAGTGGTGGTGGGGGATAAGGGGGTGGGCTGCATTTTGGCCTCCCTCCACACAATTCTAGTCAGCGCTTTTTTATTCTGAGAGAATATAGAGCTTAAAAACACATAATAACTGCACTTAGTTTTGGGCTTCCTGAAAATGACAGAATTATTAGGAAGATGAACGTTTACACGTGGTTTGTACACATGCTGTCACAGACCTTCCCTTTCCCCAGAAGCTGACATTTTATGCTTAACGTTAGTTATATCAATATTAGGAGATTTGTTAGAAATTCCAAATAATACACAATGCAGACTGTATTCAAGATACTTGCGGGTTCCATCCTGTATGGGTGTCAACATGCCATAGGCTGTTTTGTGAATCTTACTAATTAAGGGCCTTACTAACCTTCCGCTCTCCTTTAAAGTACTAGAAAAAGAATTATATCGGCTGTGCGTGATTTTATTTTACTCAAAAAGAGAATAAAAATTATTTCTAAAATATACGTAAAGGAAGTTATCTTTCAGAATGTGCTTTAATGGTGGTAGATAAATACTTCTGGATGGAGGAGGCTGCCGAGTTGCAATGGAACGTGAAACAGAGGACTCATGCGGAAAAGAACTTTGCAGCGCGCCGCCACCTGATTGTTCACACTTCAAAGCAACCCCAAGGAAAACTGTAAATACGGACGAGGCCTAACGCTCCGTAGGCACCTGGGAATACTCAACCCACTGCAAACAGATCCGTCTGAATTCTGGCCAACAGCCAAGTTCCGAGGCTGAATCTGGAAGGGCTTAATGCGCGCTGAAGAACGGAGAGACTCAGAAACGATGTGGGTGTACTGAGCGTCGGGCCACTTGGAGAACTCATCTGACTTCCCTGAATATGAAATAGACCGGGTCGTCCTGTGCTCTGTCAGATGCTCGGACTGCTGGGGCACCCGTCATAAAACCCAGTTTATAGGAAGGGTACGCCTTTCCCAAGAGAATGGCTCCTCGTTTTTCGTGCTCTTTGGGACTTAGGAGAAGCTCTGAAGCAGTGGTCAGGCATGTTAACCAAAGGAAGATACACCCCGGAAGGTAGTTGGGTGCGGATTGCTAAGTCTGCGTCATATAATAGCAAAGGCTTTGAGTGAGTCATCCACCAGGTTCCCAAGTTCCACAACACAACACTGCCTTACTCTTTGCACGTGAAGGAGCTGCCTAACACCTCAGAGGAACAGGCACACTATTTTTTTTTTTTTTTTTGCATTGCTCATTTGGAAATAGTCCCAGTTGTTTAAGGTTATGTCACATACTCTCCAGATTAAGGCTCTCTGGAACAGAAACAGCTGTAATAAAGATGGGCAGCAGATCGCTTGTATATTTTAAAACAGGAAATGCCCAAACATTGCACAGATTTCCCCCCCCCCCCGTGATAGCCTGGTCATAAAAATTTTTAATACAAAAACCTTTCACCTTCAAAGGGATCTGAAGAAAACACACATACAGATATTCAGTGCAACGGTGGATGTTAGATTTCTCTTGTTAGCTCAGTTTTCCAGTTTCTCTTTTCTTTCCCTCAGCATTCTTGTCCATGTTACTGGCTTCACCAGAAAAATAACAACACCAAATGTATCCTTAAGCTAAACCCATCAAATGGTGGACAAAAGCTTAGCTAATTTGAATAGCTACTTACCTAAAAACCTGGTTTGCTTTTTGGAGGCATAATTTGCTTTCAGTAAATGAATGTACATTTCCCCTCCCCCCATTAACTGGCATCAAGACGAGTATATTCTTCAAACGGAAAACTTCATTATAAAGTTAAATATCTTTTGTGTTACTATGAGTCATACCTGAGAAAGTCTTTGATTCCTTTGCAATTTTATCAAAGTTCAGCTATTTTGAGGTATGGAATTTTCTAAATAAGGCTCATGTACTATGTTTTCCAGGTATGCGTTTAAAAAAAAATATCGGGTCTTTCCAGAGCTGGACATACTTTCTTCTTATGTTTCATAGTCAATCAATTAACTCCTTAAGATAGCATTGACTTCAATATTGCAAACAAACATGTGCAAATGTGCTTAAGACCAAAAAGATACAGGCAGTGAAACAAACAAACAAAAACCAAACACGAATTACCTGAATAGTCATGTGTATGGAAAGTAATGGGGTCAGGCTCTTAAGGCTGAATCCTGAATTCGGCCATTTAGTAACTGCTTGACTTTGGGTAAGTTATTTAACTGCTCCATATTCCATCACCTCCATAAAATAGAAATAATAATAAACCTTAGCTCACAGGGGGTTTGTGCACTTTAAGTAAAATAATATATGTGAAATGCTTAGAATAGTGCCTTTCAGTGAATGGTCAAAATCGTTGTCCTCTCTGTTGCCTGGAAAGGGAAGATAACCTAAATTTCTCAGTTACGAGCTTGGTATTGTTACTGTTGTAATTAGCTGGTTATTAATAGTAGGAAAGGGGCCAAAGGAAGGCCAGACGTTATAAGCATGGCCATTTGGGCAGCTTCACCAGAAAGCTGCAACTTACACTCCCCAGGGAACCACCGGTCCTTTCCCTGCAGATCACTGAGAGAAGAGACTAGACAAAGGGGAAGATGGGCACATGCACGGTGAGTTGGCGTGACAGAGGGAAGGTGCCTGTCAGTCAAACCTGGGAACAGAGGAGGTGGGTCCACTCCACGTCCATGAAAATTTGGGAATACACAAACCCCTAGATAAAGGAGTCCCCTCTCTTGGTTCTTGGATCTCTTGTTTCTCTAGCTTGGCTTCTGCCCATGTCTCCTCCACAGCCATGTGGCCCTGCAGACCCTACATGCAAGGGACTGATGGACTGCTGCTGGGAACAGAAACTACACAAGCCCGATGCTGGATTGAACTCTGCAGACATGGAGTGAAAACTCTGGGCAACAGGTTTAATCCTATCCCTGCTAAAGGCACAGCTTCCTTTTTTGGAAGAAAGGATATAGGACCTTGGAAACTCAGGGATTTAACTCCATAGAAATAAATATCACTCATTCTCCTGTGCAAGTCTCAGAAAATTATTTTTCTCATGACATCACAAGAAGCACACTTCCCCCAGCAACAGGTGGAAACCCAAAGAGATCCCCACCAATAATTCTATTTTTCCATTAGATAATACCTCTCTGGCTCAAATATTGCTAGTAATATGGAAAGGTATTAGACTAGAACAACCATTTGAGTGATAAATAAAACCCATTTTCAGTTTTCAGTGATTTAAAGAGGTGATTCACTGAGGAGTATTGCATGCTAATTTTCATTATTTATAACAGGGCCCACTCTACAGCCTTTCTTTATAAAGCTCTGGAGGAAGACTAGGCAACCTCAGGGGGTAACAGAGCAGCTGATAGGTGAAGGCAAACCTCAGGGAGCCTCAGACGTTTTATAGATCTGCCCCCAGGTCTAAGTTGGAGGAAACCAACCTTGCACACAGATTGGCCCCTCTCCAAAACACCCAAGCCCAGTAGATGCAGCCACAAACAGTGGATAGCATGGTAGTTCCAGACGGGTAACCCAAGGCTGGTTACACACAATGTCTGAGATCAAACAGTACCTGAACCCTGCTCAAGTGGACTCAGAACCAACACAATCAGTGGTGGGCTACAGATCACACAAGAGCTTGACTCAACTAGGCATACGAGTGGCACACTCAAAAGGGTATTTCATCAGGCAACAGGACCTGCTGGGTACAACTCCACCTAGGGAGGCAGCCATGCACAAAGACTCATGCACAGTAAAGGTTTATTTTTATAGTCAGCCAAGCAGAAGGGTTAACTCAACCCATGAAAGGGCCAACAGCATTCAGGACTCAACTGAAACAGGAAACTGTACAATACCCACAAGAAACATTGCTAGAGTATTGAACTCAAGTAATCTGGAAGATTGTGCCACTGAGCCCAAGAAGAAGCCTACTTCATAAAACCATCACAAGTTTGGGATGCATAGCAGATCTACCTAACACACAGAGAACAAAAATGAGAAGACAAAGAAGTATGCCCCAACTGAAAGAACAAGAGAAATTTAAACAGAATTAAATAAAATGGAAGAAACCAAGATACCAGAAACAGAGTTTAAAACAATGGTTAAAAGGATGCTCAAAAAAATTAGAGGAGGAGTGGATGGGTGACCTCAGTGATAATCTATAATAATAAAAGTATAATATGCTAATTAGACCAGACAGCCAAACTACCTTCTGGATGTCATTCCGGACGAAGCTGCGGTGGTGAGGGCCGAGGTAGAGGTGGTTAGGGGTGATCAGGCAGGCAGGCAGAGAGGTTAGGGGTGATCAGAGAGGCAGGAAGTGGTTAGGGGCAATCAGGCAGGTAGGCAGAGTGATTAGGGGCAATCAGGCAGGCAGGCAGGCAGGTGTGCGGTTAGGAGCCAGTGGTCCCAGATTGTGAGAAGGATGTCCGAGGGGTCCCAAATTGTGAGTGAGTGCAGGCCAGGCTGAGAGACTCCCCCCATCCCATGCATGAATTTTGTGTACTGGGCCTCTAGTTTAAAATAATAGGAAGCATATAAAAAACATAGAAACCATAAAAAAGACCCAGTCAGAAATTAAGAATAAAATATATGAAATGAAAAATACACTGGAAGTAATTAACAGCAGGTTAGATGAAGCAGAGGATCCAATCAGAAATTTAGTGGACAAGATAACAGTAAGCAGTCAAACAGAACATCAACAAGAAATAAGAGCCCTGACTGGTTTGGCTCAGGGGATAGAGCGTCGGTCTGCGGATTGGGGGGTCCCAGGTTCGATTCCGGTCAGGAGCATGTGCCTTGGTTGCGGGCGCACCCCCGTGGGAGGTGTGCAGGAGGCAGCTGATCGATGTTTCTCTCTCATTGATGTTTCTAGCTCTCTATCCTTCTCCCTTCCTCTCTGTGAAAAATCAATAAAATATATCTTACCTAATAAAAGAGAAACATGCAAATTAACCATCACTCTGCTATGCCCACAGCCAATTAGAGTGAGTATGCAAATTAACCCAACAAAGATGGAGGCTAATTTGCATATGCATGAGTGGAGCTTCGAAACGCCTGCTATGAGGGGAAGGGGGGCGGCGGAGGGAGCTACAGGAGCAGTGCTCCAGACAGAAGCTAGGACTTGTCAGCTCCCGGTCAGCTGGGAGTGAAGCCAGGGGAAGGAAGGCCTATTCTCGCACAAATATCGTGCAACGGGCCTTTAGTATTTTAATAAAACAATAAAAAAAAAAGAATTTTTTAAAAATGAAGAAAGTTTAATGACCCACTGAGACAACATCAAACATAACAACATTTGCATCATATGGGTACCAGAAGGAGAAGAAAGTAAGCTAGGTTTTCTTTTTATTGTCATAACAGAGTTTTTCACAGAAGAGAAGTCTTCTTATTGCAATAAAGTCCAACTTACCATTTTTTCTTTAACAAATAGTTTTATTTGTGTTGTATTTAAAACTCATCACAAAACCCATTGTCATGTATATTTTATTGTATTTTTTTCAAGAAGTATTATAGTTTTTAATTTTACATTTAGTTCTATGATCTATTTTGACTTAGTTTTTGTGAAAGGTGTAAGATCTATGTCCAAGAGTCATTTTCCATTAAATTGATTTTGCCTCTTTGTCAAAGATCAGTTTATTTTATTGGTGTAGTTCTATTTTTTAGGTTTTCTGTTCTGTTCAATTACACTTTTTGCCTATCCTTTTGTCTATACTATGCTGTTTGATTATGTGAGCTTTATAGTAAGTCTTGAAATCAGGGTGTCTATGTCCTTCACTTAGTTCTTCAGTATTTTGTTAGCTATTCTAGGTCTTTGTCTTTCCATATAAATTAAAATTATTTCTTCAAAGTCCACAAAATAGTCTAATGAGATTTTGCTTGAAATTTTAGTGAATCATTAGATCAATTTGGGAAGTGAATCTTAACAACGTCGAGTGTTCCAACCCATAAACATGGAATATGTCTCCATAAATTCAGATATTCTTTGATTTTTTTCATCCTTGCTTTCTGTATATATGTCTTATAGATGTTTTATTAGATTTATACCTATTTAATTTTGGGGGTGCTATTATAAACGGCAATTTTTAAAATTTCAAAATCCAATTGCTTTTTAGAATTTTTGTATATAAAATTTGTATCCTAAATGTAATTATATTTAGTGATAGGAGGGTTTTTTTTTGTAGTTGTAGAATTTGGGGTTTCTACCATAATTAATTCTGTCACTTTTTTTAATCCACAGTCTTATTTCTTTGTTTCCAATTTGTAAACTCTTATTTCCTTTTCTTGTCTTATTACACTAGCTTGCACTTTTACTACAATATTGAATAGGATTGGTAAGTAAGGACATACTTGACTTGTTTCTAATCTCAAATGGAACTCATTTAATTTCTTAACATTAAATATGATGTTTGCTGTAGGTTATTTGTAGATGTTTTATCAAATCAAAGAAGCTCCCTGTTTTCCTTGTTAGCTGACGGTTTTTATCCTTAATGTGCTGCATTTTCCCAAATGTTTCTTTTTCCTTTCAACTGATGTGATCGTATAATTTTTCATTTTTAATCTATTGGTGGATTACATAATTGATTTTCCCATGTTTCATACATAGAATAAATCACACTTGGTCATGGTATAGAATTATTTTTATTGTCTTTTGTTTTTGAAATTTCATTCTTGAAGTATTTCAAAATGATATTAATTAGTTATTGGATATAAGAGGGAGGATTATGTCAGTGAGTCTATGCTGAGTTGGGAGAAGTGACACTTATAAAGCTTTGGTGTCTGCCACACTTCTCACAGTTGACATGATACCACAAGATGCTGTGAGGTTCCAGCTGTTTTCCTTGGAAATTAGATTGTCAGGTGACTATGAAATTATACAACATGGGATATTTCAAATACATTCAATAATCTTTTTTCTTAGGTATATATGACAATATATTCTCAAAATTGTTTCCAGGGCAAAGTGAAGAAATCTTAAAAAAAAACTCCCAGATTTGGGGGATCTATATTTAATCTTCTCATAGTGTTGATATAGATAAAACAAACTCAGTGACAGTTGTAATACAGAAAGTCTGGTAGTCTGATACTTCTTGTAGGTAGGATGCATAATCAAGAAATAAAGTCATATGAGCTACCTCCCAAGTCAGACAGTGACCTAGTTTTTTGGCTGGGAAGATATAGACATTCCTTCTCACACTTGTCTTCTCTATGGCCATAATGCCTGCTAGGCAAAGAAGAATTTGAATTGATATCCACTGTCCTGATTATGTAAAAATATCTGTAGACAAATGGAAGATTCACCAACCAACCTCCCTGACAGGAAAATTTTAGCCCTAGGCTATAAAAAAGCTTATAATTTATAAGGTTGCACCAGTTATTTTTGTGATTTTTATATATCTATATCCAGATAGGATGTAGTTGTGCACCTACTGCACCATTATGTAGTATTGTGTGGATAAACATACCACCTCGGCTATGTATGTATGTATAAAGGGAGCATCTATAGAAGCAGTACTTACTGTTTATTGGTAGTTACAGACATAAAACATATTAGCAGTAGGTCACTTTGTGTAAAAAGCTGTGATATTAAAAATAGAGATGATGCATCAATCACAAAGCTCACATTAAAAGTTTACAGGCACACACATACAAAAAGACAAAATTTTATGCAAAATATTAAAAAATATTGTTCATATATGCTAACTCTATTTTAATACGATGCCCTCAGCCTTAGACATAATGTCAGAATCTCAGAAACTTTATGCCTTAGGCATTATTTTATAGTTATTGGACTCAGAAAAAAGGTGCTTCCTAAAATATACTGAATGCACCGTATATTAATTATTTTTAACAGAGATATAGGTTGAGATAATGTTCAAGAATTGAAAAATATCTTAAATTAAAAATAATTGGCTGATTTACTTTTATTATTGCTATAAAATAACATTCATTATGTTTAAGATCTTATGTAATTGGGTTTTACAGAAGTTTCTTATACTCTAATATATGTCATTGGTAATTTGTATATCAATTGCCAAATTTTTTTTTAAATTTACATCAAAACCAAAGGCAACAAAAGGAAAAATCAACAAGCGAGACTATATCAAACTAAAAAGCATCTGCACAGCAAAGTAAACCATAAACAAAATCAAAAGGCAACTACTGAATTGAGAAAACATATATGTAAATCATATATCTGATAAGGGGTTAATATCTAAAATATATAAAGAACTCATACAACTCAATATCAAAACAGAATAACAAAACAAAAAAACAACGATCCAATTAAAAAATAGACAAGGCAGAGGATCAGAATAGATATTTTTTCAAAGAAGACATACAGATGCCAAACAGGTACATGAAAAGATGCTCATATCACTAATCATCAGGGAAATACAAATTAAAACTGCAATGAGATATCACCTCACACCTGTCAGAATGGCTATCATCAATAAATCCACAAATTTTGGAAAGGATGTGGAGAATAGGAAACCCTGGTGCATTTTGGGAATGTAAATTTATGCACCACTATAAAGGTTTATCAGAAAATTTAAAATAGGTCACAAAGCTAATTAATTGTGGAATCTATATTAGAACCCATGTCCTCTGAGCACAAGTCAGTAAAATCCAGGGTTGAGGTATTTAGAATACCCTGAAACTGAGATCACTCATTCTTTATTGTTTTTACATTTTCCAATTAAAATTTTCAGATGTAATTTACTTATAATTAATTGGACAATCAATATCCAATTCAATGAGTTTATATCAATTTATATCCTCAAATTCGGAACAGTTCCATCTCTTGTGTCCATTTGAAGTCAATTCTGATCTACCACTCTTGAATGCAGGCAATCACTGATCAATTTTTGTCATTATAGATTAGATCTGTTCATTAAAATTTCACATGAATAGGTTTATCCAGAATAGATCTTTTGTGTCTGTATTCAATAGTATAGCATACTGTTTTTTAGATTCATGCATGTTTTAGGCTGAGTAGGATTCCATTAAATAAATATTTTATCATATGTTTGTCCATTTATATACTAGAGGCTCGGTGTATGAATTTGTGCATGGGTGGGGTCCGGCCAGCCTGCCCCTCTTGGGGGTGGTCAGGGACTGGGCCGGCCAGAGGGAGGGGCCATGGGTGGTTGGCTGGCTGGTTCTGCCCCCAATTGGAAGGAGGTATCAAGGGGGCACCTGGGTGGAGGGGCTGAGAGAGGTTGGGGGGGCCGATCAGGGCCCCAATCAGGCTGGTTGGCTGCTGCAGTTCACATCATAGTGATCGGTTGTTCCGGTCTCTTGGCTTTATATATATATAGATCTTAGAACTTGAACTGCTTCTACTTTTTGGCTGTAAATAAAGTTTCCATAAACATGGGTATAGAAGTTTTGTGTGGAAATATATCTAAATATCTCTGGTGTAAATAACTTAAAGTGGAATTGCTGGGTCATATGACGAACTTATGTTTAACTTTATCAAAATAACTTTATCAAAATGGCTAAGCAGCTCTTTAAAGTACCATATTATATTTTGGTCAGTGATATGGGACAGCTCCCATTGCTTCATAGTCTTGTCAATTCCTGGCATAGCCAAACATTTCAATTTTAATATTTCCAATGGATATAGGTTTTTTTTGTGTGTGTTTTTTTGGGGGGTGGCAGCTAGAGCTTAAAATATGTTATCAGTTCTTTATTTAACTAAACACTGCCCTTAATTTATATGGAAAAAATACAGTTGCAAATGGGAACCTCTAGCCCAAGAAATAGTGTGAGAATATAACATTGATTTAACATACAATCTTATTCAAAATAGTTTTAGGCATTTCCAAATAAACTTTAGAATTGGGTTGTCAATGTGTACAAAAAGCCTCCTGGGATTTTTATTGAGGTTTCATAAAATTTCTAGGTGATTTTGGAGGTAATTGACTTGCATATATTTTTACAATTATTCTTAGCAACAAATCTTTAATTTGTATGCTTTTATTTTTCTTTCTCTTGGCTCATTTGTATATTGACCTTGTATCATGTCACCTCACTAAATTCTCTTTTTAGTTTCAGTAACTTCAGTGCAGCTTCTGTAAATACATAATCTTGTCTTCTGTGTAAGAAAATATTTAATTTTTATATCATTCCCTAGGACTTGCAGAAGATTACTGAATGCAAGTGTTGGGAGCAGTCAACTGTACTTGGTTCAGAAAAAGTGTCTAGTGTATCAGTTTTTCAATTAATTTTAATGTCATTGTATCTCATTTTTTAATCAGGTTGTTTTATTATTATTATTGAGTTTTAAAACCTACGTTTTGTATTTTGGGTAACATTTTTTTTATCAGATATGTTTTTTTTGTAAATATCTTCCCCAAGTCTGTGGCTTCTCTTCTCATTCTTTTGACACTGTCTTTCACAGAGTAGAACTTTTTATTTTTTTATTTTTTATTTTTTTAAATTTCTTTATTGATTACAGTGTTACGTATGTGTTCTTATTCCCCCATTACCTCCCCTATACCCCTCCTAAGGTCTCACCCCCCCCTGTTGTCTGTGTCCATTGGTTAGGCTTATATGCATGCATATAAGTCCTTTGGTTGATCTCTCCCCCTTACCCCCACCCTCCCCTACCTTCCCTCTGAGGTTTAATGATCTGATCAATGTTTCTCTGTCTCTGGATCTATTTTTGTTCATCAGTTTATGTTCTTCATTATATTCCATAAATGAGTGAGATTATGTGATATATATATTTCTCTGCCTGGCTTATTTCACTTAGCATAATGCTCTCCAGTTCCATCCATGCTATTGCAAATGGTAAGAACTCCTCCTTTTTTTACCGCAGCGTAGTATTCCATTGTGTAGATGTACCATAGTTTTTTAATCCACTCATCTGCTGATGGGCACTTAGGCTGTTTCCAAATCTTAGCTATTGTAAATTGTGCTGCTATGAACATAGGGGTGCATATGTCCTTTCTGATTGGTATTTCTTGTTTCTTGGAATATATTCATAGAAGTGAGATCACTGGGTAAAATGGGAGTTCCATTTTAATTTTTTGAGGAAACTCCATACTGTTCTCCACAGTGGCTGCACCAGTCTGCATTCCCACCAGCTGTACATGAGGGTTGCTTTTTCTCTGCATCCTTGCCAGCACTTGTCATTTGTTGATTTGTTGATGATAGCCATTCTGACAGGTATGAGGTACCTCATTGTCATTTTGATTTGCATCTCTGGGATGATCAGTGACTTTGAGCATGTTTTCATATGCCTCTTGGCCTTCCTTCTGTCTTCTTTTGAAAAGTATCTATTTAGGTCCCTTGCCCATTTTTTCATTGGGTTGTTTATCTTCCTTTTGTTAAGTTGTATGACTTCCCTGTAGATGTTGGAGATTAAGCCCTTATGGGTGATAACATTGTAAATATGTTCTCCCATGCAGTGGGCTTTCTTGTTGTTTTGTTGATGGTTCTTTTGCTGTGCAAAAGCTTTTTATTTTGATGTAGTCCCATTTGTTTATTTTCTCTTTAGTTTCCATTGCCTTAGGACAGTGGTCCACAAACCAAGGCTCACAAGCCACATGCGGCTTTTTGGCCCCTTGAGTGTGGCTCTTCCACAAAATACCATGGCCTAGGCGAGTCTATTTTGAAGAAGTGGTGTTACAAGAAGTTTAAGTTTAAAAAATTTGGCTCTCAAAAGAAATTTCAATCGTTGTACTATTGATATTTGGCTCTGTTGACTAATGAGTTTGCCGACCACTGCCCTAGGAGCAGTATCAGTGAAGAAATTGCTTTGGCATATGTCTGAGATTTTGCTGCCTATGGATTCCTCTAGTATTTTTATGGTTTCCCATCTTATGTTTAAGTCCTTTATCCATTTTGAGTTTATTTTTGTGTATGGTGTAAGTTGGTGGTCTGGTTTCATTTTTTTGCATGTATCTGTCCAATTTTCCCAACACCATTTATTGAAGAGACTGTCTTGACTCCATTGTATGTTCATGCCTCCTTTGTCAAATATTAATTGAGCATAGTGGCTTGGGTCGATTTCTGGGTTCTCTATTCTATTCCATTGATCTATATGTCTGTTCTTGTGCCAGTACCAGGCTGTTTTGAGAACAGTGGCTTTGTAATACAGCTTGATATAGGGTATTGAGATCCCACCTACTTTGTTCTTCTTTCTCAGGATTGCTGCAGCTATTCGGGGTCGTTTTTTATTTCAGATGCATTTTTGGCAAGTTCGGTCTAGGTCTGCAAAATATGCCGTTGGTATTTTAATGGAGAGTGCATTGAATCTATAGATTGCTTTAGGTAGTATGGACATTTTAATGATGTTGATTCTACCAATCCATGAACATGGTATGTTCTTCCATCTGTTTATGTCTTCCCCTATCTCTTTTTTCAGTGTCCTATAGTTTTCCACGTATAGGTCTTTTACCTCCTTAATTAAGTTTATTCCTAGGTATCTTAATTTTTTTGGTGCGATGGTAAATGGGATTGCTTTTTTAGTCTCGCTTTCTGTAAGTTCATTATTGGTGTATAGAAATGCCATAGATTTCTTGGTGTTAATTTTATATCCTGCTACATTGCTGAATTCATTTATTAAGTCTAATAATTTTTTGATGGAGTCTTTAGGGTTTTCTATGTACAGTATCATGTCATCTACAAATAAGGATAGTTTTACTTCTTCTTTTCCAATTTGGATGCCTTTTATTTCTTCTTCTTGTCTGATCACAATAGTTAGTACTTCCAGTACTATGTTGAACAGGAGTGGTGACAGTGGGCATCCCTGTCTTGCTCCTGTTCTTAGGGGAAATGGTTTTAGTTTTTGCCCATTGCGTATGCTTACTGTTTTCTACAGTGGCTGCCCCAGTCTGCATTCCCACCAACAGTGCATTAGGATTCCCTTTTCTCCACATTATTGTCAGCCCTTATTGTTGGTTGATTTATTGATGTTAGCCATTCTGACAGGTGTGAGGTGATATCTCATTGTGGTTTTAATTTGCATCGCTATGATGATTAGTGACATTGAGTTTTGTGGGTTTTTTGTTTTTTTTTCATATGTCTATAGGCCATCTATATGTCCTCTTTAGAGAAGTGTCTATTCAGGTATTGTGGCCATTTTTAATTGGGTTGTCTTCTTGTTGTTGAGTTGTATAAGTTCTTTATATATTTTGGAAACTAACCCCTTATCAGTTGTATCAGAGGCAAATATGTTCTCTCATTCAGTGGGCTCTCTTTTCATTTGTTGCTGGTTTCTTTTCCTGGGCAAAAGTTTTTTAGTTTGATGTAGTACCTTTTTTTTTTCTTTTGTCTTAGAAATTATGTCAACAAACATGCTGCTATGAGAAATGTCTGAAATTTTATTGCCTATGTTTTCTTCTAGGATTTTCATGGTTTCCTGACTTATATTTAAATTTTTAATCTATTCTGAGCTTATTCTTATGTATGGTGTAAAGTTGGTGTTCTAGTTTTATTTTTTTTTAATGTATCTGTCTAATTTTCCCAACACAATTTATTGAAGATATTTTATCTCATTGTATATTCTTTTTTTTTCTTTGTCAAATATTAATTGACCATAAAGGCATAGATTTATTTCTCTCTACTCTGTTCCATTAATCTATATGCCTGTTCTCATGCCAAAACCATGCTGTTTTGATTACTATAGCCCTGTAATATAGTTTGATATCAGTTAGTGTAATATTTCCAACTTTATTCTCCTTTCTCAAGATCACTGAGGCTATTTAGGGTTTTTTGTATTTTCATATAAATTTTTGGAATATTTATTCTAGTTCTGTGACATATGCTATTGCTATTTTAATAGGGATTGTGTTAAATCTACTTTGGGTAGTACGAACATTTTAATTATGTCAGTTCTTCCTATCCATGAACATAGTATAGTCTTCCACTTATTTTTTGCATCTTTCTCAATTTCTTTGTTCAGTATCATAATTTTCTAAGTACAAGTATCTTATATCTTGGTTAAGTTTATTCTGAGGTACCTTAATTTTTGTTGCAATAGTAAATGCTATTATTTTCTTAATTGCTCTTCCTTATTTATTTACTTATTTAATTTTTAATCCTCACTGAGTGCATGCTTTTATTGATTTTAGAGAGGGAGGAAGGAAGAGTGAGAGAAAGAGAGAGAAACATCAGTGTGAGATGAAACATTGAGTGTTTACCTGTCACAGGTGTCCTTATGGGGGATTAAACCTGAAACCTGGGCATGTGCCTGATCTGGAATTGAGTCTGTGAACTTTTGGTGTACAGGACAACACTCCAAGCAACCAAGCCACAACTGCCAGGGCTGATTTATTTTTCTGGTAGTTTATTATTGGTGTATACAAATGCCACCAATTTCTGAATGTTAACCCTTTGCACTCACTTGCTTTTTTCTCGATTCCTTTATTCTACTCGGGATTTAATTTTTTAAATACCCCAGATTTTACAAAGTGCGGGAGTAGAATAAAAACTGTAGTTTCTTTTCATACAAACTTATTTATTTGGATTTTTTTATATTTCAAATTATTGATACATTCAATACAATTCGACATACGAGCTGCTACCAATGCTAACCGTGTCGAGTCACACTCGACATCCGAGTGCAAAAGGTTAACTTTGTAGCCTGCTGCTTTGCTCTATTCATTTATTAGAACTAGTAGTTTCTTGGTAGAGTCCTTAGGGTTTTCCATACATAGTACATTATTATGTTCTCTACAGATAATGACAATTTTACTTCTTTCTTTCCAATTTGGATGCCTTTTGTACCTTCTTCTTATCTGTTTCTTGTGGTTTAGACCTCAAATACTATGTTGAATAAGAGTGATGATAGTGGACATCCTGTCTTGTTCCAGTAAGGGAAACACCTTTAATTTTTGGCTATTGAGAATGATGTTGGTTATGTGTTTGTCATATATGGCCTATATTATGTTGAGATATGAGCTCTCTATTCTGACTTGACTGAGAATGTTTTTTACCAGAAATGAGTGCTGGATTTTATCAAATGCTTTTCCTGCAGTTATGTATAAAATTATGTGGTTCTTACCCTTCATTTTGTTTATGTGATGTATAAAATGTGTTGATTTGTGGAAATTCTATCAACCTTGTTTCTATGGAATAAATTCCACTTGATCATGATGTATAATTTTTTTTAATGTATTATGGGATTGGTTTGTGTGGGAACTCTAATCAGAGTACGCCGAATGATCAAGGCCAAAATGCCATATGCATGTGTGCGGGCAAGACACAGCTGTATTATTAGGCGAAAGGGTCCTTTGCCCTATGCAGGTCTGAGTGCAATGACTCAGTAGTAGCATTATACCTACTGTGCAAGTGCAATCTTTTTTTTTTATTGCTTAAAGTTTTACATATGTCTCCTTTTCCCCAAATTGACCCCCCCCACCCCACAAGCCATTCCCACACCGGGCAAGACCCCACTGCCCCAGTGTCTGTGTCCATTGGTTATGCTAATATGCATGCATACAAGTCCTTTGGTTGCTCTCTAACTCTCCCCCCCTTCCCCTGCCATTTGTCTCTGGATCTATTCTTGTTCATCAAATTATGATGATCATTATATTCCACATATGAGTGAGATCATGTGATATTTATCTTTCTCCAACTGGTTTATTTCGCTTAGCATAATGCTCTCCAGTTCCATCCATGCTGTTGCAAATGGTAAAAGTTCCTTCATTTTTATAGTAGCATAGTATTCCATTGTAGTTATCTTTTTTTTTGTGGTGTCTTTATCTGGTTTGGGAATTAAGGTAATGCTGGCTTCATAGAAAATGCTTGGAAGTGTTGCTTCCTCTTGAATTTTTTGAAATAGTCTGAGAAAGATAGGTTTTAGTTTTTCTTTGAATGCTTGGTAGAACTCTCCTGTAAAGCCATGTGGACCAGGGCTTTTGTTTGCTGGAAGATTTTTTGATCAATGCTTCAATTTCTTCGGTAGTTATCGACCTATTCAGGTTTTTTTTATTCTTCCTGATTGAGTTTTGGGAGCTTGTATTTTTTCTAAGAATATGTCCATTTCATCTAGGTTGTCCATTTTGTTGGAATAGAGTTGTTTAAAGTATTTTTTCATAATCCTTTGTCTGTCTGTGGGATCAGTTATTACTTCACCTCTTTCATTTCTGATTTTGTTTATTTGAGTCCTCTCTCTTTGCTTTTTGGTGAGCTTGGATAGAGGTTCATCAATCTTGTTTATCTTTTCAAAGAACCTGCTCTTGATTTTGTTGATCTTTTGTATTTTTTTTTTGGGGGGGTCTCTATGTCATTTATTTCTGCTCTGATCTTTATTATTTCCTTCCTTCTGCTTACGCTGGGCTTTTCTTATTGTTCTCTTTCTAACTCTTTGAATTGTAGGGTTAGACAATTAATTACCATTTTTCTTGTTTTTTGAGGTAGGTTGTAGAGCTATAAACTTCCCTCTCAAGACTGCTTTCACTGTGTCCCATAGATTTTGGATTGCTGTGTTTTCATTGTCGTTTGTTGCCATGATGCTTTTTATTTCTTCTTTGATCTCTTTGGTAACCCGATCATTGTTTAATAGCATGTTATTTAGCCTCCAGGTGTTTGATTTTTTTCATTGTTTTTATTGTAGTTAATTTTTAATTTTATGCCATTATGATCTGAGAAGATGCTTGATATGATTTCTATCTTCTTGAATTTGAAGAGACTTTGCCTGTGTCCCAATATGTGGTCTATCTTTGAAAATGACCCATGTGCCAAGTGCACTGTTATGTAACCTTTTTATGTTACTGTAGCATGAGCATCACTAATTGGTGTGAGGCCTCTTTCGTTTGAGCATGTATATAAGTTGCCACGGACCAGTCGGTGTGCAGCTGCTTTTCTGGGGCTACTTTGAAGAACTACTTTGTCTGATAGCTCCTATAGTAGCAAAGGCTACTTGATCTACAATAAAGTCTCTCCTATAGATGCCTATGACTTCTCATGTCTACATTTAATATCCATTGTCCAAGGACCTGTGCTCCCACAGTTTGTTAATACTTTGTTCAGGATTTTGCCATCTATGTTCATCGAGATAATGGACTATATTTTTTTTTGTAGTTTAATTATCTGGTTTTAAATTGGATAATGCTAGCCTCAAAAAAGAGCATTGAAGTCTTCCCTCCTCTTGAATTTTTTGGAAATATTTGAGAAGGATAGGTGTTAATTCTTGAGAAAGGCCTGTATTGCTATGAACTTCCCTCCTCGGACTGTTTCTGCTGTGCCCCACAAACTTTTGGTTATTGTTTGTTCATTTTCATTTGTTTCAAGGTAATTTTGTATTTCTCCATTGATTTCATTATAACCAATTCATTATTTAATAACATGTCATTTAGCCTCCATGTGTTTGAATGATTTTCAGTTTTTTATATTTTAATTAATTTCTAGTTTCATACCATTGCATTAGAGAAAATGCTTCATAAGATTCAATTTTTAAAAATTTATTAAGACCTATTTTGTGTCCTAACATGTGATCTATATTTGAGAATGTTCCATGTGCACAGGAGAAGAATGTATATTCTGCTGCTTTGGCATTAAATGTTCTGTAAATATTAATTAAATCTATCTATTCCAGTGTATTGTTAAAGGTTGTTATGGTCTTGTTGATTTTCTGTGTTGAAGATCTATCCATTGATATCAGTGGACTATTTAAAACCCCCTACTATGAGTGTGTTTCTGTCAATCTCTACATTAATGTCCACCAAGTTTTTCTTTATATAGTTAGGTGCTTCTATGTTAGGTGCATATATGTTTACAAGGGTTATATCTTCTTTTTGGATCTATCCCTTTAGTACTATGACATGACCTTCTTTGTCTGTTTTAAGGTCTTTGCTTTGAAGTCTATCTTGTCTGATATAAGTATTGCTATTCCAGTTGTTTTTTTCTGTTTTCATTTTCATGGAATATATTTTCCCTCCATTCATTTTCAGTCTTTATCTTCTTTTTTTTTTTCTTCTGAGATTGGTCTGTTATTGATATCATATATATGGGCCATTTGTTTTTAATCCATTCAGCTACCCTAATTCATTTGATAAGGACATTTCATTCATTTATATCTATGGTCATTGATAGGTACTTATTTATTGCCATTTTATGCTTTCTGCCTGTTTTTCTCTCTTTTCTTTTCTTCTTCTTCTTCTCTTTCTTCTTCTTATTCAATCAGACTCATTAAAATTTCTTGCCATGCTGGTTTGGTGATAATAAATTCTTTCAAGGTTTTTTGTTTGTTTTTGTTTTGTTTTTTTTTTTTTTTTTGTCTGGGAAGCTCTTTATTTTGGTCTCAGTTTTTCTTTTCTTTATTTTTGAAAGAATTTCATATTGTGCACAGTTTACAATAGCTAAATTTGGAAACAGCCTAAGTGCCCATTAGCAGATGAGTGGATTAAAAAACAATGGTACATCTACACAATGGAATACTACACTGCTTTAAAAAGAAAGAACTCTTACCAATTGCAACAGCATGGATGGACCTGGAGAACATTATGCTAAGTGAAGTAAGCCAGTCAGAGAAGGATAAGTATCACATGCTCTCACTAGTTTGTGGAATATAATGAACAACATAAATTGATGAACAAAAATAGACACAGAGACAGAGAAGAATGGACAAGACTATCAAACCTCAGAGGGAAGGCAGGGGAGGGTGGGATGGGAGATAAGAGATCAACCAAAGGACTTGTATGCATGCATATGAGCATAACCAATGGACACTGTCTGTGTGAGGGCATGTGCTGTGGGGTGGGAGTGGCCAGGGAGAGGTCAATGGGGGAAAAAAAGAGACATATGTAATACTTTCAACAATAAAGAATCTTAAAACAAAGATTACAGTTTACAATGTGGCTTAAACTTGTCTATTCCTGCCATTAAATGTAGTTTGAAAATTTCATATGCTTGTGTTTTGAGTAGAATTAAAAATCAATAGAATTCTATAAAGCCACAAAAAATAAAAAGATAGGTAGATAAATATGCTTTGTTATATACAGAAAGATGAAATGATGGTAGGATATACAATTTCATTATGGATTTCATCTGATTAATACTTCTTAACCGATTCACTTGTGTGATTCATAACATTTATGACATGACTGGCTGGGGTTGGGAAACATTGTTTATAGCCATAAAGTAACATAAACTTAGCTTTTTAACTTTGACTGGGGTTTCTATTTTTACTTTATATAATTATATATTTATCCCTAGCTGCCTTAGTTATATGAGGTATAATTTTGCAATTCAAACATATATATATATATATATATTTAAGGTGTACAGTGTGATGTTTGATATTCAAGTTTGATTTGGATAGATTGTCTTAGCCTCATTAGTTTCTTGACTACATTTCTCTGAATCAGCTAAGACGTGAACTCCTGTTATTTTCATGAACTTTTATGAACCATCAGATTCTTCTCATTTTTTATTAAAACATCAATTATTAATATTTTTGAATGTATGTACTATCAAATTAGGTACAAGGATAAGGTAATAATCATAAATAAATTAAAGAGTGAGTTATTTTTTTTACATTTTTAAACTAATGTATATTGAGAGAAAATGCTTTGTGTGAGTCCAGTCAGTGTGGCTCAGTGGTTGAGAGTCCACCTATGAACCAGGAGGTCATGGTTTGATTCCTGGTAAGAGCACATGCTGGATTCCCAGTGGGGAATGTGCAGGAGGCAGCTGATCAGCTAGTCGATGATTCTCTCATCATTGATGTTTCTATCTCCCCTTCTCCCTTCCTCTCTGAAATCATAAAACTATATTTAAAAAATGAGCAAGGAAGCAGTGGCCTTAAATGACACACTAAAACTTTTTTTTAACTAATTGATATTTATAAAATATTTCATCAAAAAGTGGCAGAATAGATATTCTTATCAAGTGCATATCAATTATTCTCAAAGGTAAACCATATGTTAGGACAGAAATTTATAAAGGTTGAAATCATATCAAGCATCTTCTCAGATCAAAATGGCATGAAACAAGAAATTAACTACAATAAAAACATAAAAAACATTCAAACACATTAAGACTCAATAGCATGTTATTAAACAATGAATGGGTTAACAGTGAGATCAAGGGAAAAAATAAAAAAAAAAACTTCCTGGAGACAAAAGAAAATGAATACATAACAACCCCAAATCCATGGGACAGAGCAAAAGCAGTCCTGAGAGAGAAGTTTATAGCATTACAAACCTACCTCAAGAAAAAAGAAAAAACTCAAACTATCTAAATAAACAACTAAAAGAATTAGAAAGAGAATAGTAAGAAAAGGCCAGCATAAGTATAAAGAAGGAAATAATAAAAAAATAGAGTGGAAATAAATGGCAGAGAGACTAAATATATATATAAAAGATCAATGAAACCAAGAACTGGTTCTTTGAAAACATAAACAATATTGAGCCACCTTTAACCAGAGTTATTGAGAAACAAAGAGAGAGGACCCAAATAAATAATATCAGAAATAAAGAGGTGAGATAACAACTAATACCATAGAATTTCAAAGGATTGTAAGAAATACTATGAACAATTATATGACAAAAAGATGGACAACCTGGATGAATTGAACAAATTCTTAGAAAAATACAATCTTCCAAAACTGAATCAGGAAGAAAACCTGAATAGGATGATAACAACTGGTGAGATTGGAGCAGTAATAAAAACAAAAACAACAACAAAAAAAAAAAAAAACAAAAAAAAAAAGCTATCAGCAAACAAAAGATCTGGAACAGATGGATTAACAGTTGAGTTTTCCAAACATCAAAAGAAGAACTAACACCTATCCTCCTCAAATGATTCAAAAAAATCCAAGTGGAAGGAACACTTCCAAATGCTTTTTATGAGACCAGCATTATCCTAGTTCCAAAACTAGATAAATAGATTACAAAAAAAGAGAATTACAGACCAATATCCCTGATGAACATTGATACTAAAATTATTAACAAATAAGATAACAAAATATTAACAAATAAGATTCATCAATACATTAAATGATCATAAAACATGAATAGGTGGGATTTATCCTAGAGACACAAGGCTGGTAAAATGTTCACAAATTAATAAATGTGATACAAATATGTAAAATCACATTATTATATCAATAGATGCCAGAAAAGCATTGGACAAAATACACTACACATTTTTGATGAAAAATCTCAGCAAAGCAGGAATAAATGGATTATATCTCAACATAATAAGGCCATATATGATAAACCTACTGCCAACTTAATGAGCAAAAACAAAAAAGCATTTTCCTTAAGAATAGGAACAAAACAAAATAGGAACAAAACATAGTGATCTGCTTTCACCATTCTTATTCAACATAGTACTGGAAGTCCCAGCTACAGCAATGAGACAAGAAGAAAAAAATCAAAGGCAGCCAAATTTAAAAGGAAGAAGCAAAATTGACGAATTTCGCAGGGGACATGATATTGTACTAGCAGAAAAGCTTAAAGACTCCACTACTTGAATTAATAAATGAATTCCGCAAAGTAGCAGGATACAAAATTAACATCCAAAAATGATGACATTTTTATACATCAATATTGAACTCTCAGAAAGAGAAACTAAAAACAAAACAAAACAAAAAATGATCCTATTTACCATTGCAACAAAAAATAAGATACATAGGAATAAACTTAACCAAGGAGGTAAAAGACCTGTATTCAGAAAATTACAAGACATTGAAAAAAGAAATAGAATAAAATACAAACAAATGAAAGAATTATACTGTGTTCATGGATTGGAAGAATTAACATTTTTAAAACATCCATACCACCAAAAGCAATATATAGATTCAATTCAATTCCAATGACATATTTCACAGATCTAGGGCTAATATTCCAAAAATTTGTATGGAACAGAAAAATATCCATGTAGCCACACAGTCTTGAGAAAGAACAACATTAGTGGTTTCACAATACTGGGTATCAAACTATACTACAATGCCATTTTAATCAGAACAGCCTGTTACTGCCATAAAAACAGACATATAGATCAATGGAACAGAACAGAAATCCCAGAAATTGACCTACAGCATTATGGTCAATTACTATTTGACAAAGGAGGCAAGAGCATACACTAGAGGAAAGGCAGTCTCTTCAATAAATGGTGTTGGACATATACATGCAAACAAACACACACACACACACACACACACACACACACACGCACATACACACAAAACCCTAGATCACCAGCCATACATAAGAATAAGCTGAAAATGGATAAAATACTTAAATGTGAGTGACAAATCCTACAAGAAAACATAGGCAGCAAAACATCAGGCATCTCATGTACACAGACAATAGTGTGGTAAAGGCCTGCGGTGGGGCAGGGGCTGGGAGGAAGAGGGTGAGGGAGATAAATTGGAGGGACATCAGTAATACTGTCAACAATAAAATAAAATTAAATTTAAAAGCACACACACAAAATCTGTAGTACATTTACACAATGGAATACTACTTAGCAGTAAAAAAAGAAGAAATAGCTTAACTTTTGTGACAGTGTGGATGGACCTGAAAATTATTATGCTAAGTGAAACAAGTCAGTGAAAGACAAATACTACATGATATCACTTATATGTGGAATCTATTAAACAAAATAGTTTAACAGACAAAATATTAATAGAAGCATAAATACATAGAATAGACTGATAGACTGACAACTGTCAGACATGGAGAGGGTTTGGGGGCTGGGTGAAAAAAAATGGGAAGAGGGGGAGTTGTGGGATGTGGCATTTGGTAACGGGGGCCATAAATGGTGATGGAAAGAGACTTGACTTTGGGTTGTGAGCGCATACACAGTATGCAGACGATGTTGTATTTAGTTGTATACTTGAAAACCTGTGTGATTTTATTAACCAATATCTCCCCCAATAAATTCTAGTGAAAAGAAATTAAGGAAGGAAGGAAGGAAGGAAGGAAGGAAGGAAGGAAGGAAGGAAGGAAGGAAGGAAGGAAGGAAGACAAGGGAGGGAGGGAGGGAGGGAGGGAGGGAGGGAGGGAGGGAGGGAGGGAGGGAGGGAAAGAAAGAAGAAAGAAAGAGAGAGAAAGAGAGAGAGAGAGAAAGAAGAAAGAAAGAAAGAAAGAAAGAAAGAAAGAAAGAAAGAAAGAAAGAAAGGAAGGAAGGAAGGAAGGAAGGAAGGAAGGAAGGAAGGAAGGAAGGAAGGAAGGAAGGAAGGAAGGAGGGAAGGAGGGAAGAAGGGAGGGAGGGAGGGAGGGAGGGAAGGAGGGAGTGAGGGAGGAAGGAAAAGAAGGGCAGGAGTGAGCCATTCAAAATCCAGGCAATATTGTGCAGATTGCTCACACACACACACACACACACACACACAATGAAAACTCTGATAAGACACTAACACAGGCCCTGGCTGGGTCGCCTTATTAGTGAGAGCATTGTCCCAATATGCCAGGATTATAGGTTTGATCTCCAATCGGGGCACATACAGGAGGCAACCAATGAATGCAATGTTTTTCTCTCTCCCTTCCTTTCTCTTTCTAAAATCAATAAATAACAATTTTAAAAAGACACTAATGCAACTTAAAGGATATATTAATTTCCAATACAAGGAAATTACATAGCAATCTGGGTTCCTTTGCTATAAGTTCCACTTAGCTCACTTTGTATCTAACTAATGTTATCTGTGATTGTGCTCCCCAAAATCACATGTGAACTATGGGATTTTTATTCATACTAGTATCATTTTCCTATTTACTGATTCATGCTTGAACTACAGAAATACATACTGCAAGATAACAAGAGTTACTTCATACTCTGTCTGGAACAAAGTAATCACTCTAATGTTTGTTTCCATTATCCTCCTCATCATTATCATCATTAGTAACAGGTTCCGTTTTGATAATTTACTGTCCACTATAGTTTAAATTGTATACATCTAAGAGATTTTCTGAACACAGTAAATTAAAATTAATACAACAAAAATAACATACATTAAATTATGCATGTTATTATTATTAAACATTTAAGAATATAGGAAGAGTCTCCTAAAGAAAACTTCAAACATAAAAATAAATACAGATCCTTTAATTCAATTTCACAAAACTTCCAAAAGTTTCTTAAATTTTCTGTGTAATCATATTTCTAAATATATAGTATCTATCTTTATGCCAACATCTCCAAAGCAAATCGTGCCAGAAATAAAAGTATATTTAGTAAATTTAGCTTTCTTAGACACACTTCAATGTGCCTAGTTCTGTTAACTTAAGCTGTCTTGTACCTAAAAAAATAAAATAAATCTATGTTCTAAAAATGTCTTACTTCCCCTCTCTGTTTTTTAAAGATTGTAAATATTTTTTCCTAAATACAAAGAAATGAAGAAATATTACTTTTGCTTTGGGATCTCATGGTCTAGAATGGAAATACGTTTTTTTATACCATGTGAGGAATGCTATGATAGAAATACATACTAAAAAGGTTCATGAGAATAGGGGTGGTGAGAATATAAGCCTCCCTGAGTGGCATACAATAGAAAACTTGCTAGAAAAAATGGTGAAAAAGAAAAATATGGAGAATGACTGGGGTGGAGGAGAATACTTTAGGCAGAAGGAGATGAGTGAGAACTTGGCATAACTAGCTGGACAATAATTTTATAAGTTTGCAACATGAAATGAAAGAGTGTACCAGTAAGATATGAAGCAGAAGATATCATATCAGATCACAAAATATCTTGCATACTAAGCAATTTTGAATTTATCATAATAGATGTTAGGCAGAGAGATGGTGTGCTTATTAGATCCCTTTGACAGGTTATGTGGAATGCTGATTCAGGTTGAGAGAGACACTGAGATTTTGTAGTATTTTCTTTATATAAATAAATATATATATATAATGCAGGTGTGATTGATAATCTGTGTAAGCTAACTTTAATTTTATATTGTTTCTATTAAGCATATTGGTTATACATCTATCCATCTCTTTCTAGACTGAGTTTCCTGAGGGAAACTGTCGTATTCATCTTTATGAGTAGTAATTACTACTATCAACTTACAGTCATCAACACCAATCCAATGCCAACAGGAATCCAAATTTTGGGGTGCAGTGAAGAAGGAAACTTTACTCAGTGCAAAACAGATCAACTGGGATACAGCATGGCTGTGAAAAAGCACAGCTGTGAGGCAACCCGGGAGCAGGCCCCTCTCCAGCTAGAAAACTCTGCTCTGCTCCTCTCGGGCCTGCTCTGCTCTGTGCAGGTCTGCTTTGCGCTGGGATGGCCTGTTCCATTCTGTGCCACTCTACTCCGGCTTCTGCTGGTCCGCTCCACTCGGCACCAGTGAGGCATCTTTGGTGCTTCAGCTTCAGCCTAGGAAACACAGTCTTGGTTGGAAAGGGAAAGTGCACTCTCAGAGCCAGATGGAAGCTGACTTATAGAGAAGTCCCCCGCCTATGGTCCATCCTCATGCAAACAAGGACTCCAGATCCTTGTAGTTTGATTGGTCCAAAGAGCACTGGCCTGATTGGTCAGAATGGAGCCACTCTGATTGGTTGGTAATGAAGCTGATGCAGCTATAGCTAAGCAGCTCAGATTTGATGGGAAAGCCTCAATCCTACTGACTGAAGCAGGATTACAGGAACTCCTATATAAGGGCTGGCTCAGATGGCAGAAACACACTGCCGGCAGGCGGTTCATTTAAAACTTTCCCCTGAAGTTTAATTTGCATTAGAGTCCCCTGTGTTGATTTTTTTTTTTTTAAATTTGAGCCCAGTTAGCCCTTGGAAGCCCTTTTTAGTAGGGATTCTTCTTTCTCGGGGTCCACACTAGGATAATTGCATTCCATTTTCTGGACAACGTGCTAAAGGGGTTTAAAAATCTCATCTACTAGTAAGTGAATCCTTGCAAGAACATTAAGAGCTTAGTATGTTTCATCCATTTTTTTTTTTCAATAAGGAAAGTGAGTTTCAGAAAAATTAAGAAAATACAGATGGTTTTTTTTTTTTACTAGTCAGTGCCCTGGAAGGAAAAAGGATGGCACACTCAAAGGAGGTAACTGAGGAGAGTTTGATAAAGAAACTCTTTATAAAGACGTGAGCAGGGTTACAGAAATCATGGAAGGGTTGCTGAAGCACACCGAGGGATCCTGATTAGCAGCTGATATTCCAGTCCTCCAGCTGCACAGGGCCCTGGTATTGGCAGGAAGCTGGTGAGGAGCTGTGGTTGTAGGAGACCAAAGCCTGACAAGAGTCCAGGCTTTCAGTAGGGACATGTAGGTGGCCAACAAGAACAAAGACTCTGAACTCCTTCTTCTTTTTCCTATTAGTCTCCAGTCAGTGGCATCCATTCACTCAAAGTAACTAGAAGCCAGAGGAGAGAGCAAATGAGTCCACTGACCTCCAAGGCAAGGATGTCTCCTAAACGAATTCTCAACGGTTATGTTCCAAGAGCACAGAGCAGAATAGAGAAGATGGAAATGGGTTTGTAGGAGAAATGGAAACATGAGCAGCACAAACTAAAATCAGACACAGAACTCTTGCCCCAAGGCCCACATATTTCTTTGCATGCCCACTGCCTAGATGAGCACCTGATGACTGCTTACCACTGAACAATGAGTAGGGATCTACATGTATGGTTTGCTTCCTCACCTTTTTCAGTGGCTTATTCAAATGTTACCTTATCGCTATAACCTTTTGCTGACCTGTAATAAGCGTTGCAACCTCACTTGCATTCCAGAATCCTATAAATCTATAAGTTTTCTATAAATATTATTTTCTTATTAATATGTTACTAATTGATGTTTTCAGTGTATATCATCCACTCTTTTCTTTTTAAAAACATATTTTTATTGAATTCAGGGAGGAATTCTGAGAGGGAGAGAGAGAGAGAAACATCAATGATGAGAGAGAATCGTTGATCGGTTGCCTCCTGCATGCCCTACACTGCGGATAAAGCCTACAACCCAAGCATATGCCCTGACCCAGAATTGAACCATGACATTTTGGTTCATAGGTCAATGCACAACCACTGAGCCACACCAACTGGGCTCACTCACTCTTCAAAACCAAAATGTCACCCCTAAGAAAGCAGAAAGTTTCATTGCTGTATCTTTAGTAGCTAGAATAGTGACTGGTACATAGTGAACAGTGACTGAATGAAAGAATGAATTAGTAAAGATAAATGGAACACAACTAAATAGTCCTGGAAAATGTGTATTTCTCATGGATAGTATTGCAGAAGGGGTTCCCTGAGCCAGCAGTCATCTTGTTTTCCTTTCAGAATCTAGCTTCTGGGTAATAACGTCCATTTAAATTTTTTAAAAGTTTATTTCTATTGTTGTATAACATACATACAGTTAATTAAATAAATCTTGAGGCAGTCTACAGGACAAGACACTAATACAAAGACCATCCATTTAGAATGTGGAACAGTATTAGCACTCTAAATGGCTTACTTTGCTCCGCTCCACATGGAGAGTCCACATGAAGGTGTTTTGGCTGATGGTTCAATTGAGTTACAGTGGACAACCAATATGACCCCCAGACATGAGAGTGAAAATGGTTCTAATCCCTAGCTGTTAGGTCACTCTCAGCCTTTAAATCTTCCTGTCTGGAATCACTGGTATCATGAAGCAGAGAAAATCCATTTCTTCTATGACTGTTCAAATTCCATACCTACATAATCCATGAGCATAACAAAATGGATGTTTTATGATGATACATTTTGAGGTGGTTTGTTACACAGCAATAGTAACATAAAAAAGAATATTCTCTAATGTCTTGTACATAAAACTATTAAGGGAGAATCTATCTGTACAACACGGTTACCAGTTTTTGCTAATTTTTAGATACATGTTAATTTTCTTTCTGTATTTCTACCTATCATTTGCTCTCAGTCATCTAAGTGGCAAGTTTCTCAGAGGACATGTTTAGCAACATGTCATCATTTTTCTCCAGACAGGAATGGGGGAGGACTTATGTGACATTCAGAGAAACTTTCAGAGACAGCCCAGTACAAAACACATACCCTTATTAATTAAAAAGTAAAATTTTGTTAGATGATTTAAAAATAAAATTTAGTACCATAGGTTATAGGTAGCATAACTCCTGTCATTAGTAAAACCTAACATATATGTTGATAGTACATAAACTGCTATAACAAGTCCAATCCATCATGTGTATTGGTGCAAGCAGAATAGAAGTCTATTTCAGGCTCATGTAACTATTCTGGTGGTAAATAAGTCAAAGGAGAGGTTTTCTACCACAATCATTTAGGGACTTAGATGGCTATAGGCCCTATAATTTTTAACACATGCCTCTCAAGCTGGAAGCAGAGAAGGTTATGGGGAACAACCCCAAAGGAGGATATAATGGGAGGATATAAAGTAGCATGCCTTACTTCTGGCCACACTCCATTGGCTAGAAGTCAGTAACATAAGCATCTTTAACTGCAAGAGAAGCTATAGTAAAATCATGTACCCAAAAGAAGCAAAAAACTTGGATTTCGGTGACCACAAACAGTATCTGTAACAGACACATTCACTTCTGTATATTTATTGATCACTACAGACCCGGTGCACAAAATTTGTGCACTGGGGAGGAGGGGGATCCCTCAGCCTGGCCTGCACCCTCTCGCAGTCCAGGACCCCTTGCTCCTTACTGCCCGCCTGCTTGCTGCTCCTTACTGCTTGGCTCACTGCTCCTTAGTGCTGCCGCAGAGGTGGGAAAGGCTCCTGCCACCACCACTGCACTCACCAGCCATGAGCCCGGCTTCTGGCTGAGCGGTGCTCCCCCTGTGGGAGTGCACTGACCAGCAGGGGGCAGCTCCTGCATTGAGCACCTGCCCCCTGGTGGTCAGTGCACATCATAGTGACCGGTTGTTCTGGTCATTCTGTCGTAATGGTTGCTTAGGTTTTTATTATATAGATGACTGCTTAGGATATTAAAATATAATTTAAGTGCCATAAAGCAAATCTCTGGTGTTTTTTCCTTCTTATATTTGCTCTTTAATAGCCTTGTTTAAAGTCTGAAATGATTTCTGCTCCTAACTAAATCCTATTCAGGATTTAAAATTGAGACTATTTCTCTCATTAGAGCTTTCCATAGCATAGAAAGATAATTCAAACTGTGATTGCAATGAAGAAAGACATAGGTACTCTAACTTGAGTGGCCATTCTCTGGTTGACTAGTTAGCTAAGTCATTACATTTTATCTCTGTCTTTCTCCAGTGCATTTTTTTGGTGTGGTTTAGAAAAAAAAAGTCTCTATATATTTCTCTTTTGTCCCTGTGCTATAATCACACTCTTTACCACTGAGACAATTTGGGTTGAATGATACAAGTGACCACAAATCAGCACAAAGCATTTCTGAGCTGGATTTTTTAAAAAGGGAACAGAAAAATACTGATCCATGGCAAAATAAAACAATCCGGTGACTTCTTCTTAAAGTTATGTTATTTCAGGTTTTTTGTTTGTTTGTTTGTTTTAGTGATAAACTGAATGAATTTAAACTATATGTATTTGAAAATGTATTCTAAATATAGCAAGTAAAAGTTTACAGATGTTAGATTTTCCCAAAGTTTTGAAATTTTATTTTCACATGAAAGTCTATCTTTGCAAACTAGTAGCATATAAAAAGCAAATTTCCGATGGGACCTATCCCAGGCAAGCTCAGATCTTTGTTTAGTTTTTACCATCATTCACTTAGCATTCTATTGAGTTTCATAACTGGGTTTTGGAGGCCAAATTTTAAAACTTTTATCCACAACATCTCCGACATGAAAAACATCATTGTTTTCATGTTCACATATCTCTAATAATATTGTTTTTACCTTGTTATGATAAATGCTCAGGTTTTAACACCAAATTACACTGCTAAGTAAAAATGCAAAAATATTACTGTTATTGTTTTCCAATAAAACGGTTAACATAGTGATATGTGTAGTAAATCTGAAATTTAAGTTGATTTAGACAAATCTATATTTCTCAAATACTTTGCTATTTTGAATGGTATTACCTCTTAAATTGATGTCAAGGACATCTATTAAAATATAGACATATTAGATGATTCTCTTTTGGTTTGAGAATGCTTAAAGTGCTTTTACCTTTGTGCAAAATAACTGCATCATGAGTAAAAATCAAACTTTAAATGTCAGAATGATGCTACTTCTTTGCAGCTAAATTCAAATCTGAAGCAACTACACACATTACCTTTAGTCTAAAAGTTAGCTAAATTCAGATCTCATGATGCATATTTTAATAATACAATGTTGCAACCGAAGGAGGACTGCGTTTGTCTGTAATGCCACATGATATTGAAAGCTTAATATTAAAAAAAAAAAAAAAACTTTTGTCTAGCAAAAGTGATTTGAAGATGTTTTGCTCCATGCATGTGAACTCAGCAGGTGATTCTTGCCTATCTTTGATGTCAAACAGCACAAAACTTCAGTGAGTATTAGCTTCAGAAATGCAATAGACATAGCTGAGTTTTCATATGAAGCTCATGCTTGAACTACATCAGAAGAACTGACATCTATTATGGTGAGCAAAGACAAGTGTTTGAAAAGGGATTCAAACAGAAGTGTCAGAATTTACAGTGCATAGTTTTATATAAGTTGATTTTAACCAACCATATCTCTATGAACTCCACAGGATAGAAAGGAAATTTCAAAAGGCAGAGAAATTGTTGTCATCTAAGGGCATAGAATGTTTTAATAGCTTAAGGAAGAACATTTCTGAAAGGTTATGTGGTGATCCATTTACTTTGACTGAGTAATAAGGATTATCATTGTGAGAGTGCAGTTTTTAACCCTTAGAACAATAGAAATGTGTGTGAACCAGAGAGCATAAAAGAACACTTAAAACTCAGAAGAAACCTGTGGTACATTTCAAAGTTTAAGTCTCCAGTCACATAAACTTACTATAAAATTTCTGAATATAATCTAACTACTAAGGAATAAGCAAAAAACAAGAAACAACTAATAAACAAAAATCCTTTTTTGAGGTAGTAAGGGTATTGACCTTACCTAAAATAAGGCAGAGAAAATTCAGTGCTATTTCTAAATTGGTGCTTTTCAACGGAAAACAAACATTAGCACTGCTTATGTTTCCTCATGTGTACCTGCTTTTATTGCCAACAATGCACAGGCTACATGCACATCATTTTAAAACATATTTGTGTTTGTGTTTGTGAATGAATGTGTGTGGTGTTTGGGGGCTCCAAGGGGATATCTGTTAGAGACCTCAATTGGAGAAAGGTCTGTTTGAAATTATGTCCTCTAAACCTCTCCCCAAGGTATCTAGTGTCAAAAACTAACTTAATTCTCTGTCTAGTAATGCGTATCCTGCACCCAGACAGATTTAAATAAAAGCTGAACTCTGTGACTAAAGCACAGAAGGGCAATACCTAGGCAGCCATTTCATTTCCAGCTTTTAATCAACATTTAACAGTGTGAGATCTACCTCTTCTTAACCTACAATTAGCACAATTAATGCACCGCATGCCAAGCCACTTGTTTTGTTATTGTATTCTGATGTTTGCTTTTAACAGAAAATTTCCCTCTAGATTAGCTGCTTAAGCCTCCTTCAAGGACAGTCTAGCCTGTCAAATTCAAATTTGTCACTTTCTTGAGCACCACATCTCGGTTCTTGTAGATTTAATTACTGACTTATTACATTGTATTTGAACAAATCCTTTCTTCCTCTAATGTGGTCCAGACCTTCAAAAGGGAAAGAGTAGCATATAGGACATGTTGTGGGTTATGAACATACCATGTAGCCCATGGTCCTTTCTTTCAAGTTATTAGAAAACACACACAATGCAAGTTAAGCCACAAAAATTCAAATTTCATAATTATTCATAAAGGGTATACTTTCCCCAAAGCATGAATGTAGTGCTGTGGAAAGCAAAAATTATATAATAATCTATCTACATATATAAAAAGCTAATATGCAAATTGTCCCCTCAGGAGTTCAACGAGGAGACCAGGAGTTTGATCGCTTACTATGACGTGTGCTGACCACAGGGGGAGGCGTGGAATGAAGGAAGGCCTTGATCGCCAGCCAAGCCTAGGGACCCTACCTGTGCATGTATTCCGTGCACCATGCCTCTAGTCCTACCTAATAATAGACAAATATTGACCGCACCTTTGCTACACCCAAGCCACGCCCACCAGCTAAGCCACGCCCATCAACCAATCAGGATGAGTATGCAAATCACCCCAACCAAGATGGTGGTTAATTTGCATATCAAGACAGCGTAGAAAGAAGCCAAGAGCTGCAGAAGGGAGCAAAGCTGTGGAGAAGCAAGCAAGCCGGGGGGAGGAGAAGGGAAGAGCGGAGGCGGGGCCAGGGGAGAAGAAAGGAGAGCAGGCAGGCTGGTGGAGAAGAAAGAAAAGCAGGTGGGCTGGCAGAGAAGGCGGGGTGGGGGAGAAGGGTGGAGAGCAGGCGGGGCGGGGTAGAGTGCAGCAGGAAACCCTATTGCAGGATTCTTCCTGCAACAGGAAAGCTAGTATATATATAAAGAGCCAAGTTTGTAACAACCAAAGGCTCGACCGAACGCCAGGATGTGAGTGCAGCAGGCGAGCGGGATGAACTGCTGACCTCTGGGAGAGAGAGAGAGGTGGGGCTGATCAGCAGTGGCCATGGCTACTGGCGAGGCCCAGAGAGAAAAGCAGGGTCTGATCCAAAGCCTCTTCTCTCTCCGCCTCGCCAGCAGCCAAGCACCTCTCTCCCACAGGTCAGCAGTTCAGCCCACTCACCAGCCTCCTGGGGCAGCTGCTGATCATCCCTGCCTCTGTGATCAGGCCCAGAGATAGGCCTGGAGATGCTGACTGGCATAGAAACCGACCATAGAACTAAATCTGGGTGAATTGTGAGGAGCCAATTGTTGCCTAGGAGGCGGAGTTTTGGACACTGACTGGCATAGAAACTGACAAATCAGAACATAATTTGGGTGAACTTCGAAGGCAGAACCTAAGGAGGGTGCTGAGGAGGGGTTTTAAGGGCAACAGGTGTTTGGTGTAAGGTGTAAGAAAGCAGTCCAATTTTTTAATGACCACTTTGGCAATATAGTGCATATGGCTGGCTATCAGTCCAGATTTAGGTATTATGTGTTTTTATCTGCCAAGAGCATCTCCTCCTGATGAAAAAAGTGCCCCCCCATTTAAATAATCCTATCCTATATAATCTATCTATACAAATAAATGGGTAATATGCTAATTAGACCAGGTCGACCAGCCATCTTCAGGATGTCTGACTTCCTTCCAGACAAAGCCTTGCTGGTGGGGGCCGAGGCAGAGGCAGTTAGAGGCGTTCAGGCCGGCAGGGGAGGACAGTTGGGGGCGAGATCAGGCCGGTAGGGGAGGGAAGTTGGGGGCAATCAGGCAGGCAGGGGGGCAAGGTAGGGGTGATCAGGCCAGCAGGCAGAGGGGTTAGGGGTGATCAGGCAGGCAGGCGAGTGGTTAGGAACCAGTCATCCCGCATTGCGAGAGGGATGTCTGACTACAGGTTTAGGCCCGATCCCTGATTGGAGAGGGTGCAGGCCGGGCTGAGGAACCCTCCCTCCATGTACAAATTTTGTGCACCGGGCCTCTAGCCTATATATATAAAAGCCTAAGCAACCATTATGACCGAATGACTGGAACAACTGGAATGAACAGTTGACCAGTCTCTTAGACATTCACTGACCCCCAGGGGGCAGACGCTCAATGCAGGAGCTGTTCCCTGGTGGTTAATGCACTCCCACAGCCAACCTCCTGTGGCCCCTCCCCCCCAGCCGGCCAACTTCCCGGAGTCCCTCCTCCCTGCCCGCTGCTCCACTCTCCCCCATAGGCCTCGATTGCCGGCCATTCTGAGGGACCCCACCCATGCACAAATTCATGCACCAGGCCTCTAGTAGCATAATAACTACTATTAATTGAACTGTTACTGAATTAGCTCCTTTCATCCAGTTAGTACTTGCTTACATCCTTCACAGAACTTATGAAATCTAGAATAACTTTGCTTATTTCTCTACTTGTTTAACATCTTTCTCCCCTCTATCACTTATAAATTCTAGAAAAGGTGGGGATCTTATAAGTCCTCATAATTTCTCTCTCTAATATCTACCAAAATGCCTGACCCATATAGTGTGTGGCCACTAATATTTTGTAGACTATATTAATAAATTTGCTAAGTACTTTACATGCGTTATTTCATCAAATCTTCACAGCAAGTTCATATAATTTTTGTGGTTTTACAGATGTGGAAACAGAACCTTGGATATCTTAAGTAACGTTTTTGGAGGTAACACACAGGTCTGTCTCACTTCAGTGCTCAAAGTGGTAACCATTTCACAATGTTGCAATTCAGCATTCATACACATTTTTTCCTGCTGGACCATAGTCTTCAATAAAAGATGGCAAAATTTACAATCAGAGAGATAGAAATATTCATTAATAAATCACAAAAGATATACCACAAATTGCTGTGATAGGAGTACAGTATCAATTTATAAACAGGAAGTTTAATTTTAACTGAAAGGTAGGAATCTAGGTAAGTTTCCTGGAACCATGCACTTGGTGCTTCTAATATAACTTTTATCTATTGCAGAGCTTTTTATATATTTTTTAAACTCATAGAAATATTTTCTGAAGTATAATAATAGCTGATTTAAAATCCTATCTTATAATTTCAACATATAAGTTAGTTCAGGGTTATAAATGTCCTCTTTTAATAATGAGCCATATTTTCCTGTTCTTCCTATTCAAGTAATTTGGGGTTATATTCTGGTCACTGTAATGTTTTGGAGACTGAATTTGATTATATTCTCTTGAAGAATATTGATGTATTTTTGTAGACAACTAACTTGGTTGGACTCAAACTATAAACTTAGTCTCTTGGGAAGCAATTCAAATCCCAGTTCTATTACTTCAGACTTTGCTGAGCTGCTTAATTCTGCTAAGTGAATAAATTGTTTGGGAAGTCTGAGGAGAGTCTATGCAGAGAATGTGGGGGCTTCTCTTCTCTAACTCTCTTTTTTCTGGGATTCTTCCTCGTTTTTAAGTAGGTATGGTTGTCCTAAATTCTGTATTCTGGTTCTTAAAATCATAACAATTGGATAGTCTATCAGAATTTAGCACCTCAAGGTACACACTAGAGCCTATTCTCTGGCTAAAAGCTGTAAAAAAAAAAAAATTCTCTGGGTGCTCTTCCCTTCCCTCAAGTATCAATCCTTCAGATTCCTCTGGCATGTGGTTGCTCTTCAGTGCTATCGGATAGTTAGCTATTTTGCTTGTTAGTTTGTCTTTTTAATATTTTGTCTAAAGTTTAGTTGTTATCTGCAAGAGTGCTAGTTTGAGAGCCTGCTTGGCCTTCAATGGACGTGGAACCTCTCTGAAGTGTAAGATTCAAATAACATTGATATGTTTGTCATGGACAGAAAAGGGGCTGAGGAAGGAATAAAAAAGGAACTATTTATACAAAAATATGGGTCAAAGCTTGTTGAGTTTGCAGTACTGAGGACAGATAACGACTAGATGTTATGAGACAATGTGAATATATACATGATAGGTAGTCAGATACATAGGAAAGAAAGCTGGTGAAATCACTTTTTAGAATGTCAGGTCTAAACTCTAATATTTCAGTAGTGGGAGTCATAGAAGATTTTTGGGCAGAGAGAAAAAAAATATGGAGAAAGCATGAAGTGATCCTATGTGTCCTGGACAATCAGTGCAAAGGATGGCTACAGTACAGAGAATGAAAATGATGGCATTGACTCTGTAGGCAAGGAACCCTTCCAGGAGGTTATTGAAGAAATCCAAAGAAAGACCAAAATTGAGGCAGTTAAACATAAACCCATCTGAATTCTATGAATCACCCTAGCCAGTTTGGTTCAGTGGATAGAGAGTAGGCCCTCAAACTGAAGGGTCCTGGGTTCAATTCCAGTCAAGAGCACGTCCCTAGGTTGCAGGTTTAATCCCCCTCCCTGGTTAGGGCATGCACAGAAGGCAACTAATCAATGTGTCTATCTCACATCAATGTTTCTCTCTCTGTGTCTCTCCCTCTCCTTTCCACTCTTTCTAAAAATCAATGGGAAACTATCCTAGAGTGAGGATTAACAACAACCACAAAAGTTAAAAAGGCAAAAAGAACATTTATGAATCATTATTTCAACTTGTAACTAAAAACCCCCCACTTTTCCATTTTAAACATTAATGTACTTAATTATTACCAATTAATTAACATTAGATTTGCTGGGGTGTTAGTGGAATAAACTGACATTTACAAATAACTTACTACATACCAGGTACATTGAAACCCCTGATAAATATTCCTATTTTCATTTTAGGGATGTAGAAGTGGAAAAGCACCACGACTGAAGTAACTTTCCCAATGTCACACAGCTAGTAAGTAGAAATTATATTATTGCAGTTTAGGCCTATCGAATTCTAGTGTTTATTATATTTTCAACGTAACTCTACTATTAAAAGTGAGATAGTAAATTTAGCAGATAAGCTATCACTGTTTTTAAAAGCAACCTTTATCCCTCCTCTTCTTCTGTGTCTTATGATAAATTATTGAGATATTATTTCAACAATAGGTATAAATTTTTTGAAAGTGCAACAAAAAAAGATGGTTTTTCAGAAATAGGTGTTCCACTATCTCCTGTAGGGGAAATTATTTGATAGATTTAATTCTTAATGGACGAAATGTGAAGGGATAAACATCTTGATTAGTAGTAAAAATGCATGATGCAAAATAAGGAATTTGTATTCAGGTAACACAATGTTTGAGTTTTCATCATGAGTTGATATGGGTAACTAGGGCTTTCATTCAGAAAAAGTAGCATTGTTTACTAGTAAATGGTTGTATTTCCATATGGAGAAAGCCTAAAGTGACAATGAAACCTTAATAGTGCTTTGTAAAGCCTTCAAATATTACATACCCCAAATTTAAGACATACCCCAAATTTAACCTTATTCCTCCTTGTCATGATGTAAATATTTGGCTGCTCATTCATTTTCTAGCTGACACTTTGGGAGGCAGGAGAAATAGCTCATAATTCTTCTATAACTAGGATCATAGGGAAGAAATGTCATCTGTCCCTTACCAAAGACCTGACTGAATCTAGTGAATGGTGGCTTTGCTATAATTAATGACTTTACTTCTCAAATTTTTGACTTGCTCTAAATTATTTTTCGAATGAATCTTTAATAGAGATAAAAACTGGAAACCTGGGTATTTGCTCATGGCGGTTCATTAAAATTAGCTTTATTATATGAAAAGGGAATCACATAAACTAACTCAAATTTTAGTTAATAGTAAACACAACTCTTTATTTTTGGTGTTTATAAAGTACTTTATTTTTGTGTCTTATCTTCTTTTTTATTAAACTTATTGAGGTGATGTTGGTTAATGAAATTATATAGGCTTCAATTATATTTGTCTTCCTAATTTTGAGAATCAGTATCATAAACTGAGAACACTTAGCTTGATTGGTCACTAGAGTTTTGATGGATTCTAGAAAGGAAACCATAAGATAGGTGACAACTCACATAATCTCCTCAATGGTTGTGGCAAGGGTATCCATGCTCCTTTCACAGTAAATCACTTCAGTCAACATGAACCAGACCCTATGGGGCTAAAATAAAATAAATAATCTGTTTTTCCCTGTGATACAAATAAAGTTTTCTTTTCTAGAAACAGAATTTCCTGTCAGTTTAATATATTTTTCCCCTGAAATTGGAAGTTGAATGTAATCAATAATGGTAATTGTTTTCCTTATTTTCTAAGAACACTCCTACACTGAAACTTACCTATCTAGCAATTAAAAAAAACTGGTTACAGAACTTGTTTTTTCCAAATGAAGCAAAAGAATGTATTTGTACTCTAACAAGCATTATATTTGTATGGATTGGATAAAACTTGTGATTATGTTTACTAAAGACTCTAAAATGAAAAATAAAGATATATTTACCAAATGAAAGATTACTTTATTATATGCAATGCATATTTATAACAAGCAATATATGTCTTGCAAAATTTTTATGAAATGATGATTAAAAACATTCTAAAAGAGAAGAGTAGCAGTTTGAAAGCTTCATTTAATTGCAGAACCCTATTTTTCCCAAAAGGAAAATTAAACAGATACCCAATATACACTGAGTGGCCAGATTATTATGATCTCTGAACGCATAATAATCTGGCCATGCAGTGTATAAAACAGACATGAATGGAGCTCCTGTAGTTGAAGTATGAAAGGCCTTCATGGGACTTTAAGCAAATCTGAGATATCAATGGAAAATCTTGAGATAGAATTGTATGAAGAAATTTTGAACAAATACTATATGTCTTTTCTAAGAAATATATCTTTACTTTTGAGAGTATTAGAGATGCCCCCCTTTACCCCCATTGCCCACCTCACTGGGTTCCAACCCTGCCCTAGGCCTTCACTTCCCTGTTGTTTGTGTCCATGGGTTCTGCATCTATGCCTGTAAGTTCTTTGGTTTATCTCTCTCTGCCCCCTTCCCTCCTTTACTTCTCATATAAACCTTTTTAATGATAGTAAGATGAAATTTTCAAAGACAAAAACAAAACAAACAAACAAAAAACACACAACAAAGTCAAGTTAGAAGTAAAATTTACTTGACAGTATATTAGAATTTGTTTTGAATTATTACTTTAAATTTTCCAATAGTAGTTTAACATAGTTTTTAATGTATGTCTGGGCAATAACAAAGACTTGCCTTAGTTAGGCTGCCCTTAGCACTACACTTAAATCTGCCCACAAAAATAGATAAAATTCTTCGTATAAAGATAATCAGTGCAATGCATTTGTTACACAACCAAATGGAAAGAGCCTTAATTTAAAAACTTGAAAACCAAATGTGTTCTCTATCAAAATTACAAACTACTGTTCTAATACATTATTGTGTCATTTCAATAGCAGTGAACCGCAAATATAAGCTTTATTAAAAAATGGTGGCATGTTTTAAATGTCCATTAATGTATGTTTAATTAAATCCATGTGAAATCTACACAAAGATCAAAACAATTAATTATAATCAATATTAACTAAATGATACAGAATAAATTAAGAAAGGGATGTTCAAAAAAGTAATTTGCATAGAAAGCTTGAATACAAGTAATAGTGGGTTTATCTTTAAAGAACAAAGAAAATTCTGATTCTACATACATTTGATTTAATTAAAACCTCTTTTTAAAAATGTGTATTTATTAGTTGCCAAAATTTCCAATTCACTAAAATACATGAAAAGAGAATATACTTTCATGCATTTAGCTTATTCATTAACTCAGCATTTTTTTAGGTACCAGACATCAAAATAGTAAAATATGCTAACTAGCTACAAGTTGCTTTTCAGGACTTAATTCGGAGAGGTACATATTTATGTAATTGTAATTCAGCACAATAGCTATTATAATAAGAATTATATACTCAATTAAGAGAGTAGTCATTTTTGTAGGGCAGGTAGTAGATTAGAGAGATTGTAAGAAATATAGGAACATTCTTCAAAGAAAGAAAACTCTGAAGAATGAGTAGTCACTTGTCATTATAGCATCTAGAAGATTCCTTCAGGAAGGAAGAAGAATATTGTCACGTGGGTACAAAAGCACAACATATTTCCAGAAAATGCTGCATTGTCCTTCTTGAATGAAGAGTCATATTTTGGGGGATACCATGGGCGATGAGTATAGCTGAAGGCCGAAAGCAGAGGTCTTTAAAGCCAAGATAAGTAATTTGGATTTATGGGCCCTGGGAAGGAACCGTAGAGTTCAAAGCAAGTGAATGATACAATCTGTTTCACATTTTCAAAAAGACTATTACATTTACAGATGGAGTAAATATAAGTAAATACCAGAGAAGTTCAGATATAAAGATAGTTAACAGAAAGCTACAATAGCGCCGAAGATGAGGTCCTTAGCTAAGGCAGAATCAGGGGGTGGGGGCATAAGAGAATTGTGGAAGCTTCAGAAGAAACAGTGACTTGAGGTTGGGGTGGAAGGGAGATAGAGGGGGTTCATTATAAGATGACTCTCATGTTTTTGACTTGGTGATGTTAGACTGTGGTATTTTTTACCAAAATGAGTGATATGGGAGGGAGGTCTGGGAGGAAATAATGAGTTCAGTGTAGACATATTGAAATTGATGTGCCTCCAAGTCACATATGAAAAGATATCAGACATCAGTTGCATATATAACTGTGAGTCTCAGAAGAAAGGGGCAGAATCAGGATTGTATTAATTACATGATGTCCATACTTTGAAATGTTTGACCACTTCAAAGTATGAGAGAGAGACTGTAGTATTTGGGATGTGTAGTATTTACCACTATGGACAAAGTGGGAAGATGCACCTGTGGCAAGTTTCCTAGTTATAGGAGAAAACTATAAATTTGACAATCAAAAGTTTCAAACAATAGCCCTAGCCAGTTTGGCTCAGTGGATAGAGTGTCAGTCCATGGGTTCCGGGTTCGATTCTGGTAAAGGGCACGCACCTCATTTGATTGCATGCCGGCTTTCCCAGCCCTGGTTGGAGCCTATGTTGGAGGCAACCAATCAATGTGTCTCTCTCACATCAATATTTCTGTCTCTCCCCCTCCCTTCCACCCTCTCTAAAAATCAATGGAAAAATACCCTCAGGTGAGGATTAACAACAAAAATAGTTTCAAACAATATGTACCAGCATTTATGTGTATGTGCAAATTATTCTTTAGCTAAGTGTTCACATATAAACCAACTAACAGGTCTGAAAAATAAAAACATATCAAATAAAATATATGAAATAAATCAGCCATTTACCTCTTCTGCATTTATTCACATATCCATTCCTGTCCAGTTACTATTTTATTTTATTTTTTAAATATATTTTTATTGATTTCAGAGAGGAACAGAGAGGGAGAGAGAGATAGAAACATCAGTGATGAGAGGAATCATTGATCAGCTGCCTCCTGAACTCCTTCTACTGGAGATAGAGCCTGAAACCTGGGCATGTGTCCCAATAGGGCAGTGGTTCTCAACCTTCCTAATGCCGCGACCCTTTAATACAGTTCCTCATGTTGTGGTGACCCCCCAACCATAAAATTATTTTCATTGCTACTTCATAACTGTAATTTTGCTACTGGTATGAATCGTAATGTAAATATCTGTGTTTTCCGATGGTCTTAGGTGACCCTGCTAGTGGTTCTCAATCTGTGGGTTGAGAACCCCTGCTGTAGAGCCTAAGACCATCGGAAAACACAGATATTTACAGGGATGGAGAGATGGTGGGACATGAATTTGGAATATATGCCATGGGTGGGTACTATTGCGGTGTAGTGGCGGCAGGAGGCAGTGCGGGCACTATTATAGTCCAAGTATAATCTGTATTTATTTGAGAGTTTAGAACAGAATGTAAAGATATCTTGTGTCTGTTTGCAACATCACTATGTAGAACTATGACTGTAATGTTGTCAAGATTGGAAGCAGGACAACCATTAGGAGCCTACAACAGTCCAGGTGATCTATAGTCATGGCTGGACCAGGATTGTAGTGATGGAGTTGATGGGCAACAGTTAGATTTAATAAATGTGTTGAAAGTCGAGCAATAAGACTTGTTGATGGATTGGAAAGTATCAGCCCCTATAAGCTATTGGTAAAAAATAACATCAGATAAAATAATATGTCTAATAAAGTTTGACTATTAAAAAATGACAATAATTTTTACTACTTTTTTGTGTTTTTGTTTTTAATCCTCACCTGAGGATATTTTTCCATTGACTTTTAGAGAGAGTGGAAGAGAGAGGGAGAGACAGAGAGAGAGAGAAACATCAATGTAGGAGAAACACATCGATTAGTTGCCTCCCACATGTACCCTGACCAAGAATGGGGATCAAGCCTGCAGCCGAGGTCTCTGCCCTTGACCGGAATTGAACCCAGGACCCTTCAGTCTGTGGCCCAATGCTCTATCCACTAAGCAAATCTGGCTAGTGCTTGATTATGAGTTTTTTTTTGTTTTGTTTTATTTTTACCTTGGTGTAATTTTAACAAAGTATTTTGATAAACCAACATATTTAAATAGGTTCCTGAATCTAAATATATCCTTAATATAGAATGAGAGTTTCCTAATATATGCCTATGGCTGCTATGTTGTAATTGTGCTTATATTTAAATGTGATGTAATCTTATAAAGAATACTAACAGAGGACACAAAGGATAAGACATAAGGCTGATGACTATATCTGATGATTACCTTATTTTAGTCATGTTTCTAAATCTGTGAAAAAGATGCACAACATTATCTTTAGAGTTTGATAGGGAACTGCAACACAAACCTACCCAATATTTTAGTCTTTAAATAGCAACATACAAGTATCATTTGTAAAATGCTGGATGTCTGTGGAGATTTTCATATATCTACAAACTAGATTTTATTAACCTTGTTCATCTTTAGAATGAAGAAACGTTTTGTTCATATAAAGAGAAACATGTAGGTAGAACATTAATTTGAAGACCAGTGAGTTTTTCTTAGCTTAAAACCGATGAGTTTTACAGAAATAAATTTTAAACTCATGAAAATTGGAGTTTACTCAGGAAATACAGCTAGCATCTTAATGAAAGTGTCATGCATGCTTCCTCTGACTTTGTGCTTTAAGGGCTTGGCATTTTCAGATAAAAAAGAATCAATGTCATTATACAGTATTTCTCTAGAGCATCCTAATTATTCCGCATGCATACAATATTTATTTAAAACTTAAAATTAAACTTCAAGAGGTGGTCATTTGAAAGTTGGCAGTCAGTGAGTGGATTCTGTATTCATGAAAAAAGAGAATATTTCTTCTAAAACTTGAGAAATAGATCAAAACAATCTTCCCAGTAACTGGCACTTTAGTCATGTAGATGCTTTTTATGTGTCAGATTTATTAATCAAGAAGGTCCATGGGAACAAGAGAAGGAAATCTTGAGGAAGTGACTGCCAGTTTTTGATATGTCGGGTATAATTTTGTGCTGTGATTTTTGGATTGCAGTACACACAGCATTGTACTGATGTTTGGGTACCTCTTTATACTCATCATTTGTGATGACTGGAAAAGAAGATAAGGAGGAGATGTTTTGATACAGGATAGAAACTTGAAACTACAGTCCTTCAATTTGAACAAGTATTTCTGTTTCATCTTTCTTTTCATGTTACCTTTTTAACTTTTGCCACTGATGTAAAAAGGAAAAAAAAAAAGAAATTTGAAAAGATGCCAGGTGTTGGTTTTATCTAGGTGAAGGATCACAGAAGTACAGGATAAAATATAGTTTGTCACAGAAACAGACTTATGAAGATCAAACACTTGTCAACAACTGTTTGTCCTCCTACGGCCATCATAGAAAATATTAAGACAGTATTGAGACAGTGACATCTTTTCATAGCTGGTACATTTTGCCAAGATTGTAGTGTATAATGTTCCAATTAGTTTAACAGGGTGTATTCTGCTATGACAAATACAATTTTACTTGACTGCTTTTGGCTGCTTCCTGAAATAAAAGAGTAAAACACATAGGTCACTGTGAAATTCAGAATGGTATTCTCCCTTTAAAGATATCAAAAATAACACAAAAAAATGGGTATTTCCAGAAGTAGAGGCAAAGCAGTTTATTTTTATGCTATTTGAACTTAAAATGCAACAAAACTCTCTGAAAAGTAAAATAACTGAGCCAAATTTTTGTAGGGGTATTATTTTATTTTACTTGCCAAATAACCAGTTTCACATTATTAAATATTGGTTTTCATGAATAGACCAGATGCTTGTGTGTTACTTAGATTTTGTACTGCATCATGCAATTCTTGGTGAAAATGCTCATCTTTGATCAAAATTAACCAATATTATTTCCCACAGACTTACTAAAATGTTATTTTTTTTCATTTGACTCCTACAGACATCAGTCTATACTGAATGACTAACAGTCTTAGATCATATTTAACTTAGATTATTTCTGGGAAGTTTAGAGCCCACTGTGTCTTTAAGAGTTTTCAGTGACTGCGCTTTGCAACAATTTTCTCTTCCCTTCCCTTCTCTTCCCTTCCCTTCCCTTCCCTTCCCTTCCCTTCCCTTCCCTTCCCTTCCCTTCCCTTCCCTTCCCTTCCCTTCTCTCTCTTCTCTTTTGTTTACAGAATAGAGATTTATTTTCTCACAGTTCTGGGTGTTTTTCCAAGATCAAGGTATCAGCAGGTTGGTTTCTTCTGAGGCCTCTCTCCTTGGTATGCAGGTTAGTGTGTCCTCCCTGTGTCTTCACGTGATTTCTCTTTTTGCCTTTTTATTGAATTTATTGGGGTGACACTGGTTAACAACATTACACAGGCTTCAACATTTCTTGAAGCTTCTTTCATATTAGGATCTCCTGACATAATTGCCCCCTGTAGCTACATGAGGTCCTAAAGAGCCTAAGAGGCTGGGGATTGTGTCACCATGTTGGTAAGAAGAAGCTGGAATAAAAAAGAGGAAGAAAATTTGAAGAAGAAAGTCTTGGGTAGAGATGGAAAGCCATAACATTTAAAGACATAAAGTTTTGTGTTTTTTTTGAAATAACATAATCATATATTTTATTGACCACTTATTTTTTTAATCTTTATTGTTGAGAGTATTACAGATGTCCCCTTTGTTTCCTTCCATTATCCCCCTCCACCCAGTTCATGCCCCACCCCAGGCCTTCACCACCCTATTGCTTGTGTCCATAAATAATGTATATATGCATACGTTCTTTGATTAATCTCTTCCTGCCTCCCCCCTGCCCCCCGCCCCACTTCCCTCTAAGATTCGTCAGTCTGTTCCATGTTTCTATGCCTCTGGTTCTATTTTATTTCATTATTATTTTTAAAATATATTTTTATTGATTTCAGAGAGGAAGGGAGAGGGGGAAAGAGAGAGAAACATCAATGATGAGAGAAAATATTTGATTGACTGCCTCCTGCATGTCCCCTACTGGGGATCGAACCTGCAACCCAGGCATGTGCCCTGACCAGGAATCGAACCATGACCTCCTGGTTCATAGGTCGATGCTCAGCCACTGAGCCATGCCAGCTGGGCTCTATTTTATTCATAAGTCTATTTTGTTAATTAGATTCCTTGTTAGTTTATTTTGATTTTTAGAGTTAGTTGTTGAAAGATATGTATTTTTTGCCTTCTTCTCCTTCTCCTTCTTCTTTTTCAAGAATACCCTTCAACATTTCATGTAATACTGGTTTAGTGGTGATGAACTCCTTTATCTTTTTCTTGTTTGTGAAGCTCTTTATCTAACCTTCAATTCTTCAATTTTGTATAGAGTAATCTTGGTTATAGGTCCTTGCTATTCATCACTCTGAATATTTTTTTTTGCCACTCCTTTCTGGTCTGCAAAGTTTCTGTTGTGAAATCAGCTGACAGTCATAAGAGTGCACCCTTGTAGGTAACTAACTGATTTTCTCTTGCTGCTTTTAAGATTCTCTGTTTAACTTTAACCTTTGGCATTTTAATTATGATGTGTCTTGGTGTGGCCTCTTTGGGTTCTTCTTATTTGAGTTTCTCTGCACTTCATGGAGTAAGTCTATTTCTTTCACCAGGTAGGGAAAGTTTTCTGTCATTATTTCTTCAAATATTTTTCTATATCTTGCTCTGTCTCTTCTCCTTCTGTTACTCCCATGATGTGAATGTTGATACACTTGAAGTTGTCCCAGAGGTTCCTTACACTTTCTTCATATTTTTGGATTTTCTTTTCTTTTTCCTCTTCTGATTGGATGCTTTTTGCTTACTCACATTCCAAACTGCTGACTTGATTCTAGGCATCTTCTACTGTTTATTACCTGTAAATTATTCTTCATTTCAGTTAGTGTTATCCTTCATTTCTAACCAGTCTTTTTTTCATGTTTTTTTTTTTTTATGTTCTCACTAATTTCCTTGAAATTCTCACTAAGTCCCTTGAAGCTCTCATTAATATCCTTGAGCATCATTATAACCATTGTTTTGAACTCTGTATCTAGTAGTTTGCTTGCTTACATTTTATTTAGTTCTTTTTTCTGGAGATTTCTTCTGTTTTTTCATTTGTGACATGTTTCTTTGTCTCTGCATTTCAGCTGCTTCTCTGTGTTTGTTTCTAAGTATTAGGAAGAGCTGCTATGTCTCCTGGAATTGGTAAAGTTGGCCTAGTGTAGTATGTTTCCTGTAGGGCCCAATGGCTCATCCTCCCCAGTCACCCGAGAGCTGGGCACGCTAGCTGCACCCCTGCGTGGGCTGTGTGCACTGTCTTGTAGTTGAGCCTTTATTGTTGTTGGCCTCACAGGGAGGAATTGATCCCTAGGCCAATTGGATGTGAGGACCAGCTGTGACTACAGTGGAAAAGCTGCTGTGCAGGAAACACACCTATAGAGCAAGACTTGGTTCAGTGAGGCTTTGGTGCTCACTAAGTCTTCCCCCTCGAGTATGTCACTCATGAATGTGGTAGAGTTGTACTGTGGTGTGGTTTGAAGTTGCCCACCAGGTGCACTAGCTCTGGGACGCCCCTGGAGGTGCAATGTCAGCCACTGGCTGTTTCCTGACTGGGGCCACCTTTCAGGAGCTACAGAGTGTTCTGCAGATGGCTGCTACTTGTGTTGGGCTTAGAAGTGCCCAGGAGAGGCCAAGCTCTAAAACAAGGCAAATTGCTGCAGTACCAGGCCTGGGGCCTTTTATTGAGAGGAATGGGGCATGCTTACACCAGCTACTGCTTGTTTAAGAGATTTTAGGAAATTCTGAAGCCTGAGCCAGACTAGGCCATTCATATGGGTAGGGCTCCAAATTTGGTGGGGTGGGGTCTCAGGGAATCACCAGGGCAGAGCAAACAGTGTGATCCAGGTTGATGGAGACTCAGATATGGTGCCTGCCAGTTAGGTCTGTGACAAGGGAAGTCTCAGCATAGGAACAATGACCTCTGCGAGCACTTTTGTCTGGGAGAAAGCCACCCCTGAATTCTTGCCCCAATGCCAGACAATCCAGTTTCTCCTACTATATCCCTGGATTCCTCCAAGCCTCTGTCCCAGAACTGGAACTCAGAGGAATGGTTCTGAGTAAGTCTGTGTGCTGGCCTTTTAAGAGAAACTGCCTGGGACTTCAGCAGCCTCCATGTCACTCAGTCACAATCCCTGCTGATTTTTATAGCCTGAAATTATGGGGACTTCTCTTCCCAGCACTGGAACCCTGTGCTGAGGAGTCTGGTGTGGGGCTGGGACCCCCTTGCTCCTCATGAGTGCCTCTACTTCCAGTTAAAAAATCACCAAATATGGGTGTCATGTCAGCTTATTCCACACCTCCTACTCTCTTACCAGTCTCAATGTGATTTCTTCTTTAATTCTCTAGTTGTAGGTCTTCCATTAAGCAGTAACACATTATACAGGCTTCAACGTATTTCATGTAGTTCTGAATGATTGTTGTTCTGTATTTTAGTTGTAATTTTGATGTGGTTGTGGGAGGTGGTGAGTACTGGTGCTTACCTACACCACCATGTTGGTTCTCAAGACAAAGTTTTAGATGAAAAACATACTCCTCTAATACCTTCAGGGATTTTACATAGTTTTACTTTTTTAAGTGAGATTTGTATTTCTATATATGTAAAACAAAATCACTTGAGAAAAATATAATTACATTTTTTTGCATTCAAACTAATAAAATTACATTATACTTATAAAGAGCATTTTATAAATTGTGACCTAATCCATGTACCAACTCTAAGTATAAATAAGGGTAAAATTGTCCACCAGAGTTTATCTCCTTAATTCCTAGTTCCCAGAAATAAAATAAATATAAAAACAAAAACAACAACAATGCTGATCAGTCAAAAGATAAATGTCACTACTTAAAAATAACTCAGTATAATCTTCTCAATCTACTTCCTATTAGCATTTATGAATTTAATTATATTCAAACGAGAGGCCCAGTGCTCAAAATTCGTGCATGGAGAGTGGGAGTGTGTCCCTCAGCCCAGCCTGCACCCTCTCCAATCTGGGACCCCTCGAGGAATGTCCGACTGCCCGTTTAGGCCCGACCTATTGGGATCGGGCCTAAACCGGCATTTGGACATCTCTCTCACAATCCAGGACTGCTGGCCCCCAACTGCTCGCCTGCCTGCCTTCCTGATTGGCCCTAACCACTTCTGCCTGCCAGCCTAATCACCCCCTAACCACTCCCCTGCCAGCCTGATTGATGCCTAACTGCTTCCCTGCCAGCCTGGTTCCCCCCAACTGCTCTCCCCAACAGGCTTGGTCCCTCTCCCCAACTGCTCTCCCCTGCAGGCCTGGGTCCCACCCAACTTCCCTTCCCTGCAGGCCCGGTCACCCCCAACTTCCCTCCTCTATTGGCCTGGTCACCCCTAACTGCCCTCCCCTGCAGGCTTGATCACCCCCAACTTTTCTCCCTTGCAGGCCTGGTCCCTCCCAACTGCCCTCCCCTGCAGGCCTGATCGCCCACAACTGCCCTCTCTTGCAGGCCTGATCCCTCCCCACTGCCCTTCCGTGCTGTCCATCTTGTGGCGGCCAGCTTGTGTCCACATGGGGGAAGCCATCTTTGACCACATGAGGGCAGCCATCTTATGTGTTGGAGTGATGGTCAATTTGCATATTACTCTTTTATTAGATAGGATAGAGGCCTGGTGCATGGGTGAGGGCCAGCTGGTTTGCCCTTAAGGGTGTCTTGGATCAGGGTGGGGGTTCCCTTGGGGCGTGGGGCGGCCTGGGCGATGGGACTGTGGTGGTTTTCAGGCCAGCCATGCCCCCTGGCAACTCAAACAGAGGCCCTGGTATCTGGGATTTATTTATCTTCTATAATTGAAACTTTGTAGCCTTCAGCAGAGGCCTGGGCCAGCCAGGGTGTGCAGGAAGCTTGGATTCCTCCATTGCCGGGGAAATCCAAGCCTCCTGCTCGCTCTGTGGCTGCAGCCATCTTGGTTGGGTTAATTTGCATACTTGCTCCTGATTGGCTGGTGGGCATGGCTTGTGGGTGTAGGGGAGGTACAGTCAATTTGCATATTACTCTTTTATTAGATAGGATTTCTGAAAGTAATACATGCATATACTTTTAAAAGTCTCGTAACACAATCTAACAATCCTTACAACACCTAATTATGCTTCTCTGTAAAGACCATTTCCAATGCCTTCAAAGTTATCTTCTGGTATTTTATACTATATAGATGTATATCAATATAGATATTAATAAGTATTCTAGTATCGATACATGTATTCCTGTATATCCTCATACATCATATATATTCATTTTTAATGTAACAATTATAGAAATTGACTTTTTGTTTGAGAATTATAGAATTTAACTTTTTTAAAAATATATATTTTTATTGATTTCAGAGAGGAAGGGAGAGGGAGAGAGAGATAGAAACATCAATGTTGAGAGAGAATCATTGATTGGCTGCCTCCTGCACTCCCCACACTGGGGACTGAGCCCATAACCCAGGCATGTGCCCTTGACTGGAATCGAACCTGGGACCTTTCAGTCCTCAGACCAATGTTTGTCTGCTGAGCCAAACAGCTAGGGCTAGAATTTAACTTTCTTATGCTCCCTATCTATTTGCTCTCTCCTGGATGTCTCAATATAATTAAAATATAATTTTCTGGCTAAGTTAATCATGCATTTACATAGATACTGTTATGTAAAGAATTATCACTTCTGGCTCAAAATAAAATATAATTTTTTATTAAACTTTCTTGTTTTTTGAGAAATTAATATTGCCTCATTATTTCTTTGCTTATTTTTCTATAACTATTTTCATATATAATTTACATGGAGTATATTTTTAAATAAATTTATTAAAATAAATACTCCAGAAATATGTCCAAGATCTATGTGTTTTTTCTAAATGTTGAAACAGATGTCTAAACAGTCTCCACCTCCCCTCACCCCCCAGAAACACACACACGACTGTCTCCCACACCAGCCCTCCATCTGTTGCTCCAATCTATATTCTCTCTAGGGATTTCACAGCTGACATATTAACCCTTACTTCTGCTGTTATCCTGTACTTGTACCCTTGATTTATGGATTATTTTCCTTGCTTTTTGTTTGTTTGTTTGTTTGTTTTTCTCTTGTCTTTCTAAAGTATATCTTCTAGTCCTTTCCCAAGAAAAAGTGCACAAGGAACCCACTCATTTACCTTAGATAGTCAGTATCTGGGGATGTCTTTACACTCATATGTGATTGATGCCTTTGAAATAACTTTATAATTAAATTTTGTAGGCATCAAGTCCCTATCTCTGGAACTCAGGATCATTCTTGAAAATCCAATACCATTTCTTATTCCTAAGCATGTATCCATGACTTGCTTCTATTCTCTATGACATTCTTAGAATCCTTTTAATCCTATTTATTTGTTTTGTTTTTGAAAATCTATAATAATCAACTTTGGTGAGGATCTTTCTCCATTGTTCTTGACCCTCAATGGACCCTTCCATTTGGAGATGTTTGAACTTAAGTTATACAAAATGTTTCTGAATTTATATTCGATAATTTGTCGCCTCTATTTTTTGTTCTTTATTTATTTCTCTTTTTTTCCCTTTCATGCTTTACTTTTTCTCTTCTCTCGCACCCAAGGACATTTTTTGGATACTATATTCCACTACTTTCTGGGAATTAATAATATTTTAAATTCCAGTAGTTAGTATTTTCTCTGATTATTCCATGTTATATTTCACTGTTTCTTTTAGGTGCAATATCTTCTCACATCAACCAGGATAAAAATTATAGTTCACATAATATATTTTAAGGATTGTTTTGTGTGCTTTGTATTGTCTCCATTTTCTCCCAGTTTAGTCTCTTTATTTGTGTCACTCTGTTATTTATAATGGAGACATTTCTCAAATATTTGGTATTCCTGGGCTGTTCATCCAAACTAAAGAGTGAGTCACACAAATTGAAAAGGAAAAACTGACGTCAAGGTGCATGGGAAATATTTTCAACATGGATATTTACGTGGAGGATCTTCGCATGCCAGAATCTATGGGTGTTTTCACTAGAGTTCTTTGTTTTCTCTAGAATAGTCATCTATATTTTTTGTGGGTGGCTGCGTGGGGTGTATGGGTACAAGATTGAATGCAGGCATGGAGCTCTGATGGGGTCAGCAAGGCAGGTAGGGTGTTTAAGCCAGTATCATGTGCACTCCCCACCCCTGCATTATCTCTGCCTTCCGATTGCTTTCTGCCTTCAAACTGCCTGATGTCCTAGAGTCTGTAATATTTCTGGTGCCTTTATGCCCTGCCCCCACATCTAGTGTTTGAAGGGAAAGTCAGCAGGGGAGAAGTAGCCTGGAGGTATGTAACAGGTGTTCCCTTGTTCTTTTAACACTGAAGCAAGCCCACTTTTCATATTCCCTTGCCTGATACTAGGCGTCAAAAGCTTTGGTAGGAACTTTATTAGGTAAAAGGTTTCAGTTGTCTCAAGAGTTACATTTTCTTTTTCATGATATAATTTGCATTGCATTTGGAGGTAAAACTTTACTGAAAGCTTTTAAAACTAACCAGGTGCATTAAGCTAAATACTTTTTCTTCATTTACTAATCTTGTAATTTTGTTAAAGAAAGGAGGACTTTAGTTTTCTGAATGACATTTTCTCCCTATAAAATGCCATGCTGCGTATTGCTCTTGTTTCTATTATTCCATATATCCTGTAGGTCTTTTCCCTCCCCATGGGGACCTCACAGTGGATTTGCCAAATTGTAATTATCCAGGCAAATCTTTTTGTTCTGACAAATAAAATCTACATGTTTTATTTTATCCCATTTTCTGGAGCTACTTAGTTTAGCCTAAGTTTTCAAAAGTAATCATCAGTTCTTTTGAATTCTTAGAGTGCATTTCTTTAGACTCTGTAATGTGCATACTGTAAAACCATTTAAATTTGTTACTTTTTCTTAGCCATACTATTTCAAATAATCCTACAGAGAAAAAAAAAAGTAAAAATGACTATTTTTATCAACTGAGAACCTCCCTGAGAGTTGTTAAAGGGTTGAGAAATAGGAGCTATAAGGCAATGTTTAAACAAAGGAACTTAGGTTATTTAGCCACGAGAAAGGTCTAACAGTATCCATAGTTCAAGAACAGCATAGAAAAATAACAGTATGCTGTTCCCTACATCTAGATAAGACATAATATGAGGAACTGAGTTTAAAGTGAATTGTAGAAATTAGGAAACTTTGTAAGATACTCTGACCCTGACTTTTACCAATAGTCTATGTGACTTTAAAAGAGAATACATAAATAGGTTAAGGCAAACAGGATACTTCAGTTAAAAAGACAGGAGTCTTGACAATGTCTATGACTAATTTATTTTTTAGGACTCTAAGAATCCTTACCAAGGATACAAAAAAATTTCATTTTATTCAGAGATATCAAATTCAGCATAAAGTGTACTAGTGAAAGTGACTGATTAATTCAATTGGTTTGGTAAAAGTATTTAATTAATATCCATCTTTATTTTTAAATAAAACCTACGGAAACAAATAAGGGGTGTGTGTGTGTGTGTGTGTGTGTGTGTGTGTGTGTGTGTTGTGCCAACTGCATGCAGGACGCCTTGGAAGGCAGAATATCTATCATGTAGGCTCAGAGATCCCTTTCTCCATGTGTCTCCTGTCTTCCTGAAACTGTTTAACCCAGTGGCTTCTGAAAACACTGGACTCAACTCCAGTTTTCACTCTAGCTCCCATGAATGCTAGAGGGCTCTTCCAGTAGTCCTTCTACCAAATACAGAGCTGATGACTCCACCAGTATAATTAATTATACACCAGAGCAAAGGATGACTTGGCTTTTGTAGTGTCCCTCAAATATGCTTATCCCTTAAATAAAATTCTGAGGCTGTATTTATTAGGCTTTTTCAAATTCAACTTTTTTTCTTTTTCCAATCCAGTTATTTGTTTTGGGTTTGGGGTACTTTATGGAACCTAGAAAAGCCTGTGTTATATAAGGGCTTATTAATATACTAGAGGCCCAGTGCACAAAATTCATGCATGGGGGGGTCCCCTCAGCCCAGCCTGCACCCTCTCCAATCTGAGACCCCTCGGGGAATGTCCAACTGCCAGTTTAGGCATGATCACTCTCAAAATTCAGGACGGCTGGCTCCTAACTGTTCACCTGCCTGCTTGCCTGATTGCCCCTAACTGACCCCCCTGCCAGCCTTATCACCCCTAGCCACCTCTGCCTGCCAACCTGATCACCCCTAACTGCCCCCTTGCCATCCTGGTCACCCCCAACTGACCCCCCCTCGCTGGCCTGGTCACCCCCAACTGCCCCCCCTGCTGGCCTGGTTGCCCCTCACTGCTCCCCTGCTGGCCTGATCGCCCCCAACTGCTCCCCTCTGCCAGCCTGGTCACACCTCATTGCGCCCCTGCCAGCATGGTTGCCCCCAACTGCCCCTCCCACCAGCCTGGTTGCCCCTCACTGTCCCCCCCCCCCCCCCCGCTGACCTGGTCTCCTCCAACTGCCCACCCTGCTGGCCTGGTTGCCACATGCAGCCTGCTGTTCAGTCATTTGGTCATCCCTCACTAACCCCCCTGCAGGCCTGGTCACCCCCCAACTGCCCCCTTCCTGGCCTGGCTGCCCCCCAACTTCCCCCCTGCTGGCCTGGTTGCCCCCTAACTGTCCAGAAGGAAGTCGGACATCCGGAAGATGTCCAGTCACCCATCTAATTAGCATATTACCCTTTTATTAGTATAGCTTGCCCTGTGTATGTGTGTGTTCTGAACTGTCATGTTCTGAACTGTCCACTAGTTGTTGTTTTTTTTTTTTGGTTATTCTCTATTTTTTTCTTTTTTGCTCAATTGCTTCACCCTCCCTGCCTTCCTCACCTACACTCTCCCCAAGAGCTATCAGCTTCTTTCTATCTATAAGTCTGTCTCTATTATGCTTGTTAATTCAGTTTGTTCATTAGATTCCACATTTGAGTAAAATCATATGGTACTTGTGTGCCTCTGACTGGCTTATTTCACTTAGCATAATATTCTTCTGGTGCATCCATGCTGTCACAAAGGGTAAACTTTTCTTTGTTTTTACAGCTGAGTAGTAATCCATTGTTCCCCTTTTTAGTTAAGCCAGGAGAGAAAGCATTCAGAGTATCCTATTATTTACATCTGAGCACACACAACTCTGCCACAACAGATGAAGTAATAAAGTGATTCAGAGTTAAATAATTTTAAGACCTTAGTAAGCAAAGTTACACAGGTTTTATTTGTGTTTCTCTAAGAAAGATATCTTACAGCACTAAAGATTATCCAAGGGTATAGACAGTAAAGATTTCTCAATGTGTTTGGCAATATACCTCCCAATCCCCCCACTTCCTCTTTTGCAGCTTTATTGAGGTACAATTCATATGTACATTCTTCACCCAGTTAATGTGTATAGTCCAGTGGTTTTTAGTATGTTCACAGAGGTGCACAACCTTCGCCATAATCTACTTTTAGAATATTCTATTAGCCCCAAAGGAAACCCTAACTCCCCTGTTCTCTATGTATTCGAAAGAAGGAGTTTTCATAAAGTACTTTAGGTTCATGCAAAATCATTATATTTTATGGAGGTATCTACTTTAAAAAATAAATACTGTTTTTCAAAGTTGGCAACATAATTGTGGAAAGAAATATAATTAAGCCAATATCTGAATTTATACCTTTGGTATCCTCATATCTATCACAAATGGGGAGTAAAACTAAATTAACTGCCACAGATTAGATAGAGTTTTTTAAGAAAAATGTGACTGCAATTTCTAAGCATTTGCCTTTTTAGATATAATTATATTAGTATTAAATGGAATCAAAGCACATTAAAGAAAATTTTCAGATGAAAGGATGAATGACCTGCTCCAGTTTTTCTAAGTATTTCCCCAATAAGAATTGTGAAGTAAAAGAAAGTTCATTTTGGCTTTCCTCTTTCACATCCTATTAGAATATAGCTGCTATAACAAATACATCCAGAAACCTAGTGGCTCAGATAGAACAGTCTAGAAATGATGGATAGTCCAAGGACCAGATAAGGTCATACAGGACCTCAAGTATCTTCCATCATTGTGCGCCACCATTGCCTAGGGGATTTCATCAAAGCTGGCTGTTACAGACCAAATTATTTCTCTCCAAAATTTGTATATTGAATCCCTGACCCCCAAAGTGATTCTATTTGAAGGCAGAGCTTATAAGAAGGTAACAAAGGTTAAATGAGATCATAAGAATGGGACCTAATCCCACAGGACTTGCGTCTTTATAAGAACAGAAAGAGACACCAGAGAGCTTTTTTTCTCCATGTGTGCAGAGGAAGGGCCAGATAAGGACACACTAAGAAGGCTGCCATCTTCAAGCCAGAAAAAGATACCTCTCCAGAAATCAAACATGATGGCCCCTTGATCTTAGGCTTTTAGCCTCCAGTACTACCTCTCTATATAAAAGCCCAGAGACTGGAATGGCAGGACGGCCAGAACGACTGGAAGATCGGTGGCTATGATGCGCACTGCTGCAGTCAACCGGCCTGATCCGGGCCTCAATTGGCCCCCCACCTCTGGCCGGCCGCAGCCCCTCCCCCCAGATGGCCCTGCCCCTGATCAGCCCCCAACAACCGGATTGGGGGCAGGGCTATCTGGCCAACCAACCATGGCCCCTCCTCCCCACCAGCCCAGCCTGTTGGGCCCCTATCAGAGTGGGCTGGCCAACCCTACCCATGCACAAATTCGTGTACCAGGCCTCTAGTAAGAAGATAAATGACTGTAGTTTAAGCTCTCCAGTCTGTGGTATTTTGTCATGGCAGCCTAAGAACAATAATACCTTGGATCCCCAGCACCCTGTCATCATTCTTGTACACAGGAAGGAGGACATAGACATAGAGAAGAATAACCAACGTCCTTTTAAGGTTGTGATATACAAATTGCAAAGATTATCTCTGCTTGCTTCTCATTGTTCAGAATTTAGACACATGGGAATGCCTAACAATAAGGAAGGCAGGACTATTTCTAGTGAGTTGGCATGTTGTAAAAGACAGTAAGAGAGAGAGAGAGAGGATAGGATAACTAAAAGGCAGAAGGGACTTTGTAGTCTCTAAAATGGGTGATGTTGCTCTCAGTTTTTGCATGTCCTTCTAGGTGCCTCTCTGGAGATTTGGCCTGTTCATGGTACCCCATACTCCAAACTTGAATATTTGATATAGCTCTTTACTTTTGTTTTCAGTTCTGTTTCTTTCCTCAGCTCTATGTTCTTTGTCTTACTAATTTATGTGAAAATTTAAGGGTGATAAATTAGTGGCTACAAAGTGATAATGCTCCCAAATAACTTTTGTTTTCCTGTTAGTAGAAACTTTTATAAATTACTACACCTTAACCTAAATAGGTAAAATTCTAAATATAAGATGTTCAGATTCTCATGCAGATAAATAAGCAGTTTGGGGCCAGTTTTCTTTTTATTGTCACTGGGATATCCCATAAACAGTTGCCTGTGCTTGATCTCCTTAGTTAAAGAAAAGCAATGAGTACCATTATCTTGAAGTCTTATTATTTTTTAAGCTATTGTCCCTTCTCCATATTTATTCATTTGAGAAAAGTTTTTTTTTTTTTGCACACTTGTATCTATTTCACATTCAGAAAGACTCTGGAATATCAACAGATGTTCTAGATATAGCAAATAATTACATGCTTTATGGAGAGGTCTAAGGGAACCCAGGATATTATTGCCTGCCTGGGACATCTGACTTTAGTCATGAAAAATATACTGGCAATGTACTTACCATGCAGAGATGCTGGGAATACATAGAGCCATGAATAAGACACACCTGGACCCTACCTTCATGGTGCTTAGAGATGTGAGAACCTATAATAATTAGATAGTTTGTGTCTCTATCTGCATATAGAAGAATTAGATCCTGTCTCTAGCAAGTTGTGCTGTTGAGAGGAGAAAAGGGAAGAGAACGTGAAAACATTACAATGAATATATGTGCTTTCTCTCTCCCTGCCTATATCCCTCCCTTTTAAAGGCTGCTTTGTACATGCTCTCAGTGACTATACCAGGGTCCAGGGGCCCACATTTGGACAGCTGATTCACCTGCAACATTGCCCTATGACTGTGGTAACCTCAGATGCCCTGTAACTGTGGTGGCTCCCTGACTGTCTGCTCATGATTTGTGATTCTTTTGTAGTTAGTAGAATCCTAGAAGACAAGTAAAACCATCTTACAAGCAGCAGATGTGAATGAGGAGGGGCTTTTCAGAACCAATAATCTTTAATTAAAAGCAAAACACGCTGTAGGCTGTAGGTTTATGTCTCAGAACCACATAACACATAAAGTATTTGGATAATAAAATTCAGCTGGTACTTTCTATCTATAATGGGTCTTCTTATATAAAAAACCAAATGGATTAAAGTTGTACCAAATTTCATCATGTACAAGGAGGCATTTTTTCATTTGGCTTTAGCATATATATTTCAGCTTACACATTTCTACTAGGAGAGCAAACATTAACTTAATTTTATTGGGTTCAAGAGACAATTGCAGCATGTGTGTGTGTGAGGAGGCTCAAAATGGGGTTGGACTCCTCCGGCATCAAGTATGTCATCAGTGATGATGCTCAAGCTACCTAATCCAGGGAAATGAGGGGCAGGAGAGTATTCCACAGGAGGGAGTCAGGGAGGTCACAGAGCAAGTGGGCTGTAACTAAACTCCCCACAGCCTAGCTCTAGGACAACAGTGCCTGGTCAAGAGACCAACAAACTTTTCTCTGTAAATGGTCAGATAGTAAATATTTTAGGCTTGTGGGTCTTGAGGGTCTTGAGGTCCCTGCTGAAACTACTCACCTTTGCCTCTGCAGTGAGAAACAGAGACAAAACAAAAACGAATGAATGAATAAAGTATGTAGATATGTATCAATGAAACCTTATATATAGATATGGGAATTTGAATTTATGCAATTTTAGTATATTATGAAACATTATTCTACCTTTGATATTTTTCAACCATTTACAAATGTTACAGCTATCTTTTCTCACAGGGTAAAACCAACACTTGGTCTAGTTTCTTTTTCATTCATCAAGTAATTATTGAGTGACTTCAATGTGCAAAGTACTCTTCTCTGTGCTGGGAACCCCACAGTGAGCACACAGAAAAACACTCCCTGCCCTTACAGAGCTTTCAGTCTGCTGCCGATGCTTATCATCCAGAACAGTCACGATAGTGGTGATGGGTGCAAGTGCACCACCCTGCTACAGAATTTCACATTCACACAAACTCATTGAGCCAGGAGTGAATGAAGTTAGCATTCAGTAGGTCCAATCACAAGCATGCTGTCTGTACATACTCGTACTATAATCCTTCTTGAGTTATATTACTCTAGAGGCCCGGTGCACGGAATACGTGCACGGGTAGTGTCCCTAAGTCTGGCCTGTGATCAGGGCAAATCTGTGGGGTGACCAGTGCTGTGATTGGGGCTTCCTGCTTGCACCTGCCTTGGCTGGCCTGGCGCCACCTGCTCACCGGCCCACCCTGCCGCCGCTGCTGGTCGCCTCCCTCTGTGGGGTGACAAGTGGGGCGATCATGGGGGATCCTGCTAGCACCCTCCTTGGCTGGCCTGGGGCCTGTGGGCTGGGGGCAGCTCCTGTGTTGAGCATCTGCCCCTGGTGATCAGTGTGCATCATAGCAACCAGTCATTCCCATTCTGCCGGTCATTCTGCAGTTTGGTCGATTTGTATATTAGGCTTTTATTATATAGAATATCATTCACTCCTTGTCCCTAGCACAGTGCCTGGCACAAAAGAAGCATTCAATACCACATTTAACTAAACATAAGATGCTATTAGCACTACTTTATGTACCAGAGAAAGCAAAATGTTGCTAATTAACTCTCACACGGTCATCATTGTGGGGGAAGCCCCATTTCAGATATGTTAAAATGTGAAAGAAGGAATGTAAGACTTAGACCCCATTCAGTCTGAAAATATATAATACTAATTTATCCTGAGGCATAGAAATAATCCAAACTACAGCTAAGGCCTGTGTGAATCACGTTACCTGACAGTGTACCCTGCTGCACCCCCAGCACTTTGCTGCATTTGTGTGCTGGAGGTACTCCCCCCCTTGTCAAAGGCTTGCTTGCTTTCCTGAGGTTTCAGGGCTGCCTGGCATGCAGCCTTGCCTCCCTCTTGCCAGTCTGGTGGTGAGTGGTGCAGAAACATTTTAATTAATGGTGAACTTCTCAAAGTTGAAGTGCAAACAATTACAGCTCAATTTTACTTTGGGCTTAATTTTCATCATTTCCATTCTCTCCTCCCTTCTCATTAGATGACACCGTTTCACAGTCTGTAAAGCTGGCTAATGGCGCTGCCGGAGAAAGAGACAGTATTGTGTCTCTCTCCTGCAATTAAAAGCTGCAGAGAGACAAAAACAAAATCTCTCCAGCTAAGCCTCTCTAGAAGAGTCCTTCCAAAAGGTAGACACCTCATTCTTCTCTACTTTGGGAATGGTTTTCCTGTTTCCAGCAAGGATCGTGTCTTTCCCATAACAACTGTTTGCACACAAGACTAAAAGAAAGTTCGTAGCACACATCACGAGTACATCTGAAATGTAAGTGAGGTGATCTGTAGCACTGCTAATTAGACCTAAATTCTTGATTTACTATTTATAAAACAAAACTGATTATTACTTCATCAACAACATTTAAAGCATCATTAAGAGAGGTTTGCTCCAGCAGCCTCAGGTTAAATTTTTTAACAAGCACTTTAGTTGCTAATCGGTGTTATTGCCAACATATGTAAACTTCCTAATGCTAATTGCATTCAGCTGTGAATCAAACAATGTCTAATTCTCTTCAGGATTAATTATGCACATGTGCCGCCTGCATTCCTAAACATGGTTCTCATAAATAATAAGAGATATATCTAAGCAGATGGGATTTTTCCAACTAAATGATCTGTTTATCATGAATAAAACAAATGACATGTCCTACACTTCAAATGCAGAGTCACTGCAACTTCACATATTTTTAGCCTTATTACCCCAACAATTGTTTGTGTGAATACATTTTTGAACAATGGAGCAGCAAACCATGTTGGCTCACATGCTATATTTATCCTTACAGCATTAAAAAATATTTTTGAACTGAGGATCTGGAGCAACATAGTTTATTTTATGAACCAATTGGGTGACGATACATGAAATCTGTAGAGATTCAAATTCTACAATCCCCAGGGAGTTACATTAAATGGACTTGGTCATTTAGCTGATAAAGTATATTGTCTTCTCACTTTATAGAACAGAATATATTGTTGGGTATCTTTCCTAGCATTGCCAGTCTGAATATTTCAATAACTAGAGGCCTGATGCATGAAATTCATAAAAAGGGCTCAGCCCTCGCAGCCCCTCACAGCCCTGGCTTCGCCCAGAAGGTCATCCGGACGATTGTCCGGAAGGTTGTTCTGCTGTTTGGTCTAGTTAGCATATTAGCTCTTTATTATATAGGATTTCATTCCATTATTTGCAACAAAGATAAATTTTTTAAAAAAATGTTTTAATGATTTTTACAGAGAGGAAGGAAGAGGGATAGAGAGTTAGAAACATCGATCAGCTGCCTCCTACACACCCCCTACTGGGGATGTGCCGCAACCAGGTACATGCCCTTGACCGGAATCAAACCTGGGACCCTTCAGTCCGCAGGCCGACGCTCTATCCACTGAGCCAAACCGGTTTCAGCAAAGATAAAATTTTTTTTGAGGAAAGTGTACTTGTGCAAAGCAAAATAAAAAGAACATGGAAAAATGTATAAAATTGTTAGTTAATATATTCAGTTTCTACAGGATTTTGTTCATTATTCAATGTACCTGTAATACATGCATATGGTGTTATGAACCACAGTTGAATTTGGATACCAAGGCCTCCCACAGAAAATCAGAATATTTATCTTTATGAATGGGAGATCCATAATAGCTTCTCCTAAGAATCTTGACAGGACAGAGAAATGGGATGAGGTGCGTAACCCCAAGTATACCAGAGTTCCCCAAAATAATGCCAGACCACAGAGTGATCTAGAAGTGCACTGTGCATAATGGAAACCAATGGACATTTGATCATTTCATATGTGGCTATTCTGGATTGAGATGGATTTAAAAGAGTAAATACAAAAAACATAAAATGTCTCATTAATAACTTTTATATTGAAACATATTTTGTATATAATAGGTTAAATAAAATGTTATTAAAATTAATTTCATCTGTTTAATCATCGTGGTGCCTAGCAAATTTCAAAGTGCATATGTAGTTCACATATTTATATTGGACAAAACTGATCTAGAAGGTTCTGAATCATCCAGTAGATCTAGAGTCGGGCACAGACAAATACTACTGCTCTAGAAGATGAGGAGGGCTGATGTGCAGAAAATCATGGCTTTTCAGTTGAAGAGTGTGGCTGTACAGATCAAATCAGAAGACAATTCTGAGATTCAGAGAGGTCAGGTAACTTGCCTAAGGCTACGGAGCTAATAAGAACCAGAGACAGAGCTGGTATTCTGTGCTACGAAGCTCATGTTCTTTCCTCTACGTCACACTGGCACCTGGAAGCACAGATGGAGAAAGGGTGACTGACACAGGAGCAGGAGCAGGGACACAAGTATCATTGCATTCAGATAAGTGTTTTTGGAGGAAGAAAGTGATATCTGAGTACTATCTATTTAACAGGTTTGGTGCTAAATGCTTTCGCATCCATTATATTTATTCAATTTTAACATAGCTCATACCAATGCACGTTGTTATGGCAATTCATGGAAAAAGAATTCTTGAGATATCTATTTCTCACACATTTTACTCATTTGCTAGTATTCTTTTTTCCTCCCTAAATTTAATTCTAATGTCACTGCCTTCTACTCTCCTCTATTTATTTTATCCCATAATGACCAACATTTATCTGTCTTGTTCATGACCATTTTTACTGGATTTTGCTAGGTAGTTAAGCTAGTTGATAAATTATTTAAATTACATATATAAAGATAATGTAAATGAACATAAAATTAGATTTCAAAATAATTCAAGTTGAAATCCTGACTCTACTACTTAACAGCAAGTGTGAACTTAAAAGTTATTTAAGCCCAGCCAGCGTGGCTCAGTGGTTGAGTGTCGACCTATGAACCAGGAGGTCACTGTTCCATTCCTGGTCAGGGCACATGCCCCGGCTGTGGGTTTGATATCTAATGGGGGAGGTGCAGGAGGTAGCCAGTCAATGATTCTCTCCCATCATTGATGTTTCTATCTCTCCCTCTCTCTTCCTCTCTGATGTCAATAAAAATATATATATTTAAGTTATTTAACCTCACTGTGAAATTTATTTTCTTCACCTCTAAAATAGACAAAATAAAATACCTCCTTTACAAGATATTGTGAGGATGTATACGGGTCTTCACAGTTTCTAAGCCTACTTGGTAAAAAGCGCTAAGCTAATGTTAATTATTTTCACTTTTTTCTTTTCCCTCCCCCACATATAATTTATCTTTTAGCATTCACAAGCAGAGCCTTTACAAAAAGAGGTTATGTGGAACTTTCAGTGGAAGACAAAATGAGTGGGGGATGACTTTTCTGGTCCTCTCAACCTCACCACAGTTGATTATTTCCTACTTTGCCTGTACAAAACCTTCCTTGTCCTAAACTACACAATTCGTAGCTTAATCATAGTACATGCTCTGTTAAAAAGTACAAAATCTGTAATTACACCAGTAAAATAATATAACCCTGCCATGGTTTTCACAGGAACAGTTAACATTACCTATGTGATGTGGTAATAAATTAAAAAATTGGATCGAATGTTAATTTCAGCTGGCAAACCTGCTAACTTAGGTTATTTGACCTTGTGTCAATAATTATTTCAAACTCTTACAATTATACATTTTTGGCTAAGCAGTCAGCCACGACCCTTGAATGTTTTGTGACGATATCCTAGGATTCTAAAGATCAGTGTCCCATATTACTGGTTAGGAGGCAATAATGTGAATATGGTTAATGGCAGAAATAGAATATAGAGGAATGTTCTTTGGCACAAATCCTTTGTCTTAAGCTTTTCATTGGGAAATATTTTTACCTCTGAATTTATCTCCATCCTCCAGGCAATGTACAACCTTCCCACCCTAACTGACTCATATAGATGAGTCAACTGACTACAGATGCTTCAAGTATCCAAAGAGTTGTTGTTTTTTTCTCTTTTAATAACATCTTAAAACTAATCAGATATACACTAAAAAAATAAAAATAAAAACTAAATACAAAACAAAAATGAGACAAAACAAACAAAAATCTGAATTTTGTCCTGCCAACGCCTTCCTTTGACTGCTAATACTTTAAGTACAATGATCATTTATGTCTAAAAAAACTGAAGTATTTATGACATTGAGGCATTAAAAAAATTGCAATTATATTCGATTTTCCAAGCTTCATTTTCCAAGTCAGGGAAATAGATGTTTCAGTTTTCCATCAGGCGAGAATTAACTTGCCGCAGTCTATTCATTTGTAAAGTGGAGACAAACCTAGAAATATCTCATTAGATAATTTGGAGATTTAAATAAAATAATACTGTAAAATGCTTAGTATTTTATTAGAACAGTGCTTGGTGATACATGCTTAATAATTGTTTTCTGCCATTATTATCATTAGTAATTTATAAATTCAACCAACCCAAACTTTTGACCTCAATATAATTTTCTTATAAATCACGGATTTGTGTTAATTATCTAAGCAGTAAATAATGTATGTGGATTTTTAAAACTCTAGCTGTCCCTAAAATTTAAAAGTACCCAAACTATGAAAGGAAGAGAACACCAGCCTAATGAAAGAAATGGTGCTATTGGAGACTCTGGTGGCTGCACAATGTAGCTGCCCCGGGCTTAGAGCCCAAGGGCATTTTTATGTTTTTGTTCCTTCACTTTTCTCTGGGCTCATGCCCGCATGTAAATGCAAGCCTCAGTCCCTTCTCCTCCCCATTACTGTCTTTGCAGACAGGATAAGGATGTGCATGCTGTTCCCTAGGCTTTAATAATTGCCAAAAGATGCATTAAATGATAACATTGATTGTGAATTACTTTAAGTTACTGTAACAATTAATTGCATATCCTTCCAAAAACAATTTTAACTACTTGGCACAGAACATATGGTACTTAATATTTTACTGACATTTAAAGAAGTCTATATTTGCCAGTTTCATTAAATAGCTTTACTAAATATCATTTAATTTCTAAAACATTTGTTTGGCAAGGAACGTGCTATCTTATGTAATGTGAAGGGTACATGGGTAGTAGGCTGAAGTCCAAACATATCAGCTTGCTAATGGATGCTAGAGAAATTTCTCCTCTTTAGTATCAGAATTATAAGTCTGGGGACTTGAAACTAAAAATGAACTTAGAAGAATAAACAAACTAATTTCTATATGGTCCATTTGAACTTTAAAAGAGAAAAACAAATAAAATAGTCTCTACCCCTTTAGTTTTAACGATTGAAAATATTTTCCAGTTGCTCATATATGTTACTGAATTCTGATGTGTGAGGTCCAGCTTAAAAATAATAAGACTAAAATGAAACATGCACTCACAAAAACAATCTAACTTTAAAAATAATGATCAGTTTCAAGACATCAGATAAATATGTTTTGTTTTATTTTCATTAATGAATCATATCCTATGATTTCTAACGTTTCTTCTAGTTTAGAAATCTAGTTCTTATTTATTCTAAAATATTGAATTTGGATATACATTTAATTTGGTCAGTATCTACTATAATATAAAGTTAGCATTAAAATAGGTGGAAAATAGAAATAGACTAATTGATTAAATTTTGTGAAAATGTAGGTTAGATACCAAATACATTTTGTAATGCTTAAAAGTTAATGTAAAATCATAATAAAAGAATTAGATGAAAATTTAGAAAATATTTAGATAATATTGAACAGGGGAGTTTTGCCAAGCCCAATTCCAAAGACAAAAATAACTTTAAAAAGTTTGATTATATACCACTACATAAGAATGAAAAGTTTCTATGTATCAAGCACCATAAACAACCTAGAGAAAAATATTTGTTGGCAAATGGTTAGCTTCTTTGTCATAAAAACAGTGTTTATAAATCATTGAAAGAGATAAGTAAGACAAAGGCCCTGATAAAATAAGCAAAAAATATGAACAAGTAATTAATGAGAAAAGAGAATAAAAATAGTTGCACATATATGAAAAATATTCAGATTCATTTGTAACCTAAGAAATAAATATTTAAAGAAAAACAAAATTTTAACTGTGATTTTTAGGTTAGAATGATGAAAAATAAGTTAGTATTCAATGTTATTAAGATATGAAAAAATAGACATTCTTTTATGTTGTTTTTCTTAAAAGAAGCAATATTATTTGGAGGACTATGTGGTTGTATATATCAGTAACCTTAAAAATGTCCAGAATAAGTATAAAAAGGAGGAGATGTTCCAGATTAAAGGAGACTAACTAACATGAATACAATGTGAATCCAGTTGATAACATTTAAAAATGGATTGTGTAATTGGGTCTATAACAGGGTTATTTTTCTGATATTAATAATTGATTTGTAGTCATGTAGCAGAATATTCTTGCCCTTAAGAAAAGCATGCTGAAATATATATTTAATGGTAAAGGAGCAGGGTTTTATATATATATTTAAGAGTGGACAGGGGAGGGAGAAAGAAATAGAAGCATCAAGGATAAGAGAGAATCATTGATCCACTGCATCCTGTACACCCCACACTGGAAATTGAGCCAGCAAGCCGGGCATGTGCCCTGACCAGGAATCTAAACAGTGACCGCTTGGTTCATAGGTCGATGATCAACCACTGAGCCTCTGAGCCCTGCTGGCTGGGAAAGGGGAAGGATTTTATCAATTTACTCCCATATGGCTGTGTGCGTGTGTGTGTGTGTGTATGTGTGTGTGTGTGTGTGTGTGTGTGTGAGAGAGAGAGAGAGAGAGAGAGAGAGAGAGAAAGAGAGAGAGAGAGAGAGAGAGAGAGAGAGAGAGAGAGAGAGAGAGAGAGAGAGAGAGAATTCAGAGCACAAAGCAATGGGGCATAGGGCAAAATGGAAATATAGGTGAAGAACATAGAAGAGGTTTTTGTATAATTCCTATAACTTTTCTGTAAATTGGAAACTATCAAAATTGAATGTTAACAGCAACAAAACAAGTTTGAAAAGTATATACTCAATGAACCAATAATTTCACTTTAAGAATTTCTCTTAAGTATATAATCATGGACCTACAACAAGGATATTTATTAATCCCAGTGTTGTTTATAATAGCAATAATTGAAAATTAAATGAATCCTGAGCTAATTCATTAGAAGTTTTTATTTTATTTTATAGGATTTAATTTCACATAGTGATTAAAATCCTGTTTAGAGAAATGCTTATTCACATGGGAAATAATGTTAATAATGTAAATAATGTTAATTTTAAAGCAGAATATATTAAAAAGTAAGCACAATGGGCTTTCTTTAAAAACAAACACTTTTAAGTTCTTTGGTTATTCTCTACCTGTCCCCCTCCCCCCACCCCCTCTTTCCCCCCCCCCCCCCCCCCCCGCCGCTACCCTCTGAGGTCCTTCAGTCTGTGCCATGCTTCCATGTCTCTGGAGCTATTTGGTCGCTGGGTGGGATGAGGCAGGAACTGGGTAGAGTGGCATAATAGGGGGACATCTGTAATACTCTCTGCAATAAAGATTTAAAAAATAAAATAAACACATTAAAATTGGTAGAAATGCTAATGGTATACAAATGGTTAATTTCCATTTAGATCATTTTGGAGGAGGTGTTATGTTCTTTCTGAAAAATAGGTCAATCAATTAATGGCAGAGATAAAAGAGATAGTGCTTTTTTATTCATCACAGGCATTTTGACTTTTGTGGGTCTTAGAAATTTTTGTTTTTTTGGGCCCCTTTTTCCCTAACAAAATATGGAAGAACATATTTTTCAGTTGTGCTTGTACAAAACTGAATATATTAAGATCATATATTTAAAATATTTAAAATATCTTCTATATAAATGTGTTTTAATTTCTTATTTATTAAAAAGGTTCAAATGATTTCATTGGTTACTTAAAGTATTGTGGGCACTATGCACTGTTTCTGTTGCATCTGCTAGTTCTCAAGACATGGGGGTGCTTCTTAAATTTCAATGCTCATTTCAATCAAAGGAATATTGTTAAAATGCAGATTCTGATTCAATAAGTATATGGTGAGACATGGAATTCTGCATTTCTTTTTAAAATTACTTTTACTGAATTTATTGGGGTGACATTGGTTAATAAAATTTTATAGATTTCAGGTATACAATTCTACAATACATCACTTGTATATTGTGTTGTGAGTTTATCACACCAAGTCAAGTCTCTTTCCATTCCCATTTATCTCCCCTTTACCTTCTTCTAACTCCCCCCATCCCCTTTCCCTCTGGTAATCATCATGCTGTTGTCTGTCTTCTTACTTTATGCTTAATTCCTTTATCCTTCTTACCCATTGCCCAATGACAGCTATCAATCTGTTCTCTGTATCCATGAATCCATCTCCATGTTGTTAGTGTTGTTAGTTTGGTGCAGCCACTGTGGAAAGCAGTATGAAATTACATAAAAAAATTAAAAATAGAACCACCTTATACCCCAGCAATACTACTTCTGGAAATATATCCAAAGAGACGCGAAACACTAATTCAAAAGAATATTCACACCCTTAGATTCATTGCAGGGTTATTTTCAATAGCCAAGATTTGGAAGTAGCCCAAGTGCCCATCAGTAGATGAGTGGATAAAAAAAAGCTGTGGTACATTTACACAATGGAATACTACTCAGTGTAAAAGGGAAGGAACTCTTAACTTTTGCGACAGCATGGATGGTCCTGGAGCGTATTATGCTAAGTATAATCCAGTCAGAGATTCTGCATTTCTCACAAGCTCCCAGGTGATGCTAATGCTACCAGTCTGTGAATCACACTTCGAGTGGCAAGGTGCTGGGAAACAGCTATACTCACCATACCTGGGATCTTCATCTGTCCATATAATGTCAGCATCTATTCTTTCTTAGGGGCTGGCCTGTAACCACTGGTCATATTTCCTCATGCAAGCACGAATATTTTTTACTTACTGCTTCACAGACATCTATTTACTTACTAACTTATACCTAGATATAAGTCTGTGTCTGGAAGAAGGTATGCCAATATATTCACAGAGATCACTTATTCATGGTAGAATTCTGGCTGATATCTAATATTATGTGTATACCTCACTTTTCACCAACTTCCCTTCATTGAGTATGTGTAAAGTTTATAAATAAAACATTGTATATTATAAATAGTTAGCAATCTACACTATACTAGTAAATATATCCATGAAAAGGAAACAATATAAATTGGTCAAGGTATAGTAAACAAAGTGCTATTTTGGTTATTTTTGGTTGGAAAAGATGGAGGAAATAAAACCTGGCTGTTAAAGAAGTGAAACAATATTTTAATATAAAAGTATTTATATTAGAAATCAAAGTTTTATGTTTATTAACACAATGAAAGCCAATTAAGTTTTAAAAACATATTTTTTCAATAGGCTGTGTGATTCTCAAGGTTATATGAATTATATTTTCATATTCTGTGACCCATACATTCTAAACACTTGCTGCTTGCTAGAGTGGTGAACAAATACGTAAAAAGTCTATTTCTTTCAATATTCTTGACAATGACCAACATAATCAATATGGGTAAATCCATTAAAAGGACTGAAAATTCAAGGTCTATTACACAGATTATTATCATAACTTGACAGACATTAACTATCATGCTACTCATTCCGACTCTTAAATATCATTGGCACTTAAACTTTAAAACAAAATTGTCTGGGGATCTACAACATTGCCTCAATGTTTAGTTTTATACTTTTTTGAAAGTTAACATGTTGCTCATGATATATATTCAGTTTATCTGGATAACATAAAGTAGTATTACTTCACTGTCTCCATGAAATCTTACTGTATATTCTTATCACCTACACTTATTATAGAATGGTGGTTTTTTTTAACACATAAATTCATACTTTAACTTATAGTATGTGAATATTTTTATACATCTTTGTCTGATCATCTATCAGGCTTTGGTAGTTATAAATGTTAGCTTAAATGAAATAATTTGAACAGAAAAAATTAAAAATCCATGGTTTCAGATTAGACACATACATTTTACTTGACAGTTGAGATCTGGTATGACAATAATATAGCATGCCATTGCAACATAACAAATGCTATAATATATATATATATATATATATATATATATATATATATATATATATATTTAATCTTTGAAGTTTTAATGTACTCTTTGTGCTATATCTTTTTAAATTTTATTCATAATAAGTATGTGACATAAAAGCAATTGAAAGCTTTCAAAGTTGAATTCCTTATTGCTATTAAATGCACCCATAATTACACCTTTCTCCATTCACTAGAGGTGACCTGTTACTTGGCACGTTGGGGATGGAAGTATTCTTTTTCAATTCATAGAATGTTTTCAACTATATTAGTGCAAGTCTGTAGTAACTTAACTGCCGTATCCAGACATATAATTCTTACAGAAATACTGGAATGGAACTCCCTGACATTAATATTCTGTGTTTCTCCTACAGACCCTTAGAAAGAGGAATTTTATGTGATTTTTACAGAAACCTGATATATGCCTGTATAACTTAAGCTTCACGTTCACATTATTTCCCATAATTACTTAGCAGCAGGCCAACACCCTGTATACAATGTCATATTTATTTTAGGTGAAGTATAGTTTTGAGGTTTTATAACTTCTTTGCGTAATGTGTATATTTAGAAAATATATACATATGGTTGACAGACATTATAACTACTCCTGTTATACAATATAGCCATTGAGCCTTTGTCTTTGAATCTTGTAAACATAATCTTATGAACTGTTTTAAACTGCAGGAAATAGATTACTTTTTCCTGAAATTCAATTTTTAAAAAATATTATGGCAATATCTATATATATAATGTTTATACATGTGAAAGAGATTTATAATTGCCTATGTAAAACTGAATTAATGTATTAATTTATTTCCCCTGTAAGCTTCTTTGTATGTGTGTGTGTCTGTATTGAGTTTTTCTTTTCTAAATACCTTCACCTTTTTTCCTTCAGCCCCCGAAAACACTTTCCCTTTGATAGTCTGTTCTCTGTATCTATGAGTCTGTTTCTATTTTGTTTATTTTTTTCATTAGATTCCAAATATATGTGGAATCATATGGTACTTATCTTTCTCTGACCAGCTTATTTCACTTAGCAAAGTACAACCCAGATCTATCTATGCTGTCACAACAGGTAAGAATTCCTTCTTTTTTAATAGCTGACTAGTATTCTATTGTGTAAATGCACCACTGCTTTTTTATCCACTCATCTATGATGGGCGCTCAGATTATTTCCAAGTCTTTTTTTAAAATATATTTTTGTTGGTTTCAGAGAGATGCAGGGAGAGGGAGAGAGCGATAGAAGAATCAATGATGAAAGAGAATCATTGTTTGGCTGCCTCCTGCATGCCCCCTACTGGGGATCAAGCCTGCAACCTGGGCATGTGCCCTGACTTGGAATCAAACTGTGGCCTCCTGGTTCATATGTTGATGTTCAATCACTGAGCCACACAGGCCGGGCTGTTTCCACATCTTGACTATTGTAAATAACATTGTAATGAATATACAGGTGCATATATTCTTTGGAATTAGTGTTTCAGATTTCTTTGGATATATTCCCAGAAGTAGAATCTCTAGGTCAAAAGGTAGTTCCATTTTTAATTTTTTGTGCAAACTTCATACTGTTTTCCACAGTGGTTATATCAGTCTATATTCCTACCAACAGTACCCAAGGGTCTATTTTCTCCACATCCTCACCAACACTTGTTGTTTGTTGATTTATTGATGTTAGCCTTTCTGAGAGATGTGAGGTGATATCTCATTGTGATTTTAATTTGCATTTCTCAGATGATAAGTGACATTGAGCATCTTTTCATGTGTATTTGCCATCTGTATGTCCTCTTTGAGAAGTGTCTATTCAGCCGAAACCGGTTTGGCTCAATGGATAGAGCGTCGGTCTGCGGACTGAAAGATCCCAGCTTCGATTCCGGTCAAGGGCATGTACATTGGCTGCGGGCACATCCCTGGTAGGGGGTGTGCAGGAGGCAGCTGGTCGATGATTCTCTCTCATCGATGTTTCTAGCTCTCTATCCATCTCCCTTCCTCTCTGTAAAAAAATCAATAAAATATATTTTTAAAAAAAAGAAAAGAGAAGTGTCTATTCAGGTCCTTTGCCCATTTTTTAATTGGATTATTACTTTTTTGGTGTTGAGTTTTATAAGTTTTTTTATAAATTTTGGATATTAACCCACTAACAGATATATCACTGGCGAATATATTCTCCAATTCAGTGGGTTGTCTTTTCATTTTAAACACTTTTTAGTTTGATGTAGTACCATTTGTTTATTTTTTTCTTTTGTTTCCCTTGCCCAAAAAGATATATTAGAAAAAATATATTGCTATGAGAAACCTCTGAGATTTTACTGCTAATGTTTTCTTCTAGGATTTTTATAGTTCTGAATCTTACTTTTAAGTATTTAATCCATTGTTAGGTTATTCTTGTGTATGGTATAAGAAGGTGGTCTAATTTCATTTTTTAAAACATACGTGTCCAATTTTCCAAACACCATTTATTGATTAGACTGCTTTACCCCAATGTATTTATTTCACTCCTTTGTCAAATATTAATTGACCATAAAGTTGTGGATTTATTTATGGGCCCTCTATTCTGCTCCATTGATGTATCAATCGTTTACCTTTTCAAAGAACCATCTTTTGGTTTCATTTATCTTTTGTTTTATTTTAGACTCTAGTTTGCTTATTTATGCTTTATTATTTTCTTTATTGTACTCAATTTGAGCTTTGTTTGTTGTTCTTTTTCTATTCATTTTAATTTTAAAGTTAGATTGTTTATTTGATTTTTTTCTTATTTCATGAGGTACACCTGTAATGAATTTTCCTTTTAGGACTGCTTTTGATGTGTCCCATGTATTTTGTGTTGTTGTAATCTCAATTTCACTTGTTTCAAGGTACCTTTTAATTTCTTCCTTGATCTCATTGTTAATCTATTTATTATTTAGTAATATGTTATTTAAATTCCACCTCTGTGCATTTTTCTTTTTTTTTTCTTGTAATTGATATGTTGTTTCTATTATTATGGTCAGAAAAGATGCCTAATATAATTTCAATATTCTTAAATGTATTGTGACTTGTTTTGTGACCTAATATGTGCTCTAATCTGGAAAATGTCCCATGTAAGGCAGCTGTTTTTTGCTCTAATTGGGTATGTTCTGCTACCTTGTCTTCCAAGTCATTGATTTGATTTTCTGTTTCACACAATGTACTGTTGATTCCTTATAGTGTATTCCTCATTTTAGATATTGTATTCTTCATTTATGACTGGCTTTTTCTTATCATCTTATGCTGTTGTAGTTTTCACTACATTCTTTGAGCATCCTTATACCCATTTAAAAAAATTCTACATCTGATAAATTGCTTACCTCTATATCATTTACTCTTTTCCTAGTGATTTATTTTTTTTCTGTCATTTAGGGCATGTTTCATTGTTCCCCTTTTTGGCTGGTTTTGTGTGTGTGTTTGTTTCTATGTATTAGGTAGATCTGTTATGACTTTAAGGCTTTGTAGAATGGCCCTTTGTAGTAGGTGTCCTGTTAGCTCCAGTCATGCAATTTCCTTGATCACCTGAGCTGAGTGCTCCAGGGATCTCCCTTGTGTGGGTTACATGGGCCCTCCTGTTTTAATTGAGTCTTGATTGGTATTGGTCCATTTGTGCATGGGGTTGAACCTCAGGCTGGCTTACTTCAAGTATCGATCTTGACCATGGCATATATGCAGATTTCGATTCAGATACAGACCACAAGACACAGAATTCACCTCAGCGAGCCTATTGTCTCCCGAGATCTCCCTTTGAATATGCTGCTTTTAAAGCTTACTGCATTTTGCTCTGATTTTGTCTGAAGCTGCCCCTGCATGTGTTTATTCTGGGGCCTCTTGGGAGGGACTCATGTGCAGGCCAAGGTGAGATGCTGCCTGTGACTGGCACTGAGAAACCTGTTTGGAGCTAAAAAGTGACCCACAGTTTGTGGCTGCCTTTCTTGGCCTGGTCCTCACATGGTGGTGAGATTTAGGGCTTCCACATATGAATTGGGGTGTGGTGAATGCAATTCTGTCCATAGCACTTATTTTTGAATTTCAAATTTTAAATTCATTATATTATATACTAAGGGCCCAGTGCACGAATTTGTGCACCTTGAAAGGAACTGTGGGCTGCGAGGCTGTGGTAGGCACAGGGGCGGGTCTCGGCCCATCCTCCCACTGTGGCCCCTGGTTCCCTGTCTGCCAGCAGCCCTGCTCCAACCACCATCACTCCCAGGGGCTGACAGCACCAGTCTGGCTCACACCTGTTGACGGTGCAGAGTGATTGGGGCTGGCGCCGTCAGTGGGTGAGAGTGGCAGCTGCTGCCTCCATCACCCCTTGATTGCCCCTCAGGAGCAGGGGAAGGTGGAGAAGCCCTCAGGGGTGATCAGGGCCAGCAGCTGCCTTTCGCACCCACTGATGGAGCCCAGTGATCAGGACAGGCACCAGGCGCCTGCAGTTTGTGTGAGCAGTGGCTCTAGCACCATCAGTGGATGTGAGCAGGGCCAGAACTGGTGGTGGTTGTGAGTGGTGGCTCCGGGCGCCAGCGCTGGCAGCAGGTATGAGTGCTGGGCATGACCGTGGTGCATGGGAGCAAAGAATTTTCAGTAACCAGCAGAGGCTTCCCCTGATGACAGCGACCAGCACCCTACCTTGGTCTGGTGTCCCCGCTCACCTGTTCCACCATCCCACCACAGCCAATGCCTGCCATGTTCCGCACACACCCCATGGCGGTCAGTGCACGTCATAGCAACCAGTTGTTTGGTTTTTCTGATTGTTCCGCTGTTTAGTCTAATTGCATATTAGCCTTTTATTATATAGAATGTTTACATATATAAATTTACATAATTATGTATATACATATCATATGTATACATAGACATATACATACATGTGTGTGTGTGTGTGTGTGTGTGTATATATATATATATATGTATGTATTTGACAAAGCAATGCAATGTATCTAACTTTTTTCTGTAGCTGTTCTTATCCCTTAGGGCAGTGGTTGGCAAACTGCAGCTCGCGAGCCACATGCAGCTCTTTGGCCCCTTGAGTGTGGCTCTTCCACAAAATACCACATGTGGGCGCGCACGTACAGTGCGATTGAAACTTCGTGGCCCATGCGCAGAAGTCTGTTTTCAGCCTGGGCGAGTCTATTTTGAAGAAGTGGCGTTAGAACACTCAAGGGGCCAAAGACCCTCATGTGGCTCGCGAGCTGCGGTTTGCCGACCACTGCCTTAGGGCATTTGAAACTTCAAATCAATATACACTATCTCATGAAGCATGGTCTACAATATTTCAGTCATGACTGATTTGACTATGGTTGTACAGATGCAATCTTTAAAATGTATTTTATGTTGAATATTTTTGTGTCTTGTTAAGTGGAATTAATTATCCCAAGGATTACATATTTTTGTCAGGCATAATCTAGCCTATTTATCCTCACCCTTTTAATCATTTTATTTCTCTTTTCTCTAATAAGTACTTACACTTTCCAAAAATAAAAACTTTTCACTGACATGCATTCTAAATAAATTTATGAATTATTTCTTATGCTCATTCAGTTTCCTTTGATGAAGGCATATATTTCACAATACAGACTCCATAAATACTGAAAGGTACATGTTGTGTAAACATTTCTATTTGCAATTTTTCAGCTATAAATGTACCTTGTTAACTTTATCCATTGTGAAAATTAATAGATTAATTGTTGAGCCTTACTCCCACAATTTCTGATTCAGAATATCTGAGATGGGACCCAAGAATTTGTATTTCTTGTAAATTCCCAGATGTGGTCTGGGGAACACTCTTTAAGAACCACTAATTAAAGTATTTTTAGCTCTTCTATAATCCAAGTGATGTCTTTGGCATAATTCAGATCTTAGAAAGAGAAGCCATATTACTTTGATTTGCATGTAGGCTCATGCCAGCAGGCCATATTGAAGCATCTTCAAAAAGTTGAGGAGAACTTGCCTTTAAATGTATTATAAGGATGTTGGTAGCATGTGTTATGCATTTATTGGTTACTTTCATGTCTTGGCTCATTGTTCTTTCTGTACATAAAAAAAAAACACACTAAGACAGAAATGTCATCAGGCTTCAAGGTTCTATTATGCCAGTTTTCATTTTTTTTCAATTGTTTATGAAGCAACTTGATTGTGTTTCATTTTTTAATTGATTCTTAGGAAGCTTAGGAGCAAACATGTAGCCAATTTCTAATAGAGTTATGTGAAATTATATGGGGATTTATGCAATAATTTTTCACGTGGCTTTAACCTTCTTTTTCCTACCATTCTATCAACTTTCTTTTCTATTTATATTTTTTTCATATCTTCATAAAAGTGACTTTTTTGGAAGAGAGTAATTGTAAAGATTATTAAATAAGTGTCTAAGTAACCAAAGAGATAACTGCATGACAGAACTGATGATGTCAACATTAGTAAAATGAGGTTCAAATAAATTCACTTATTAGAACATAATTCATTTTTGAATCTGTTATGTTTTTCCGTGGGGTATTGAACTTACTTATTGCTTATATTTCCAGTATTTCTTTAACAGGTTTGTAGTATTGCATTGTTAGTTGAGGCTGACTCTGAGTTTCCCGGAGCGTAAGCTATGATTGTTTTAATAAGAGGGCATAGCCCACTAAGGCCAGGGTTTGCTCTTTGCAAGGAAACCAGGGAGAATACATCATAAATCTAAGTGACTCTATTTCCTGTTATACATCTGGAATGTTGTATTTATTGTTGTATAGAAAACTCAAAAAAATTGGGAGCACTATTCATGGTCGATTATTTATACTTGTTCAAGTATACTACATTCCATTAGCAGAGGGAAAAACTGTCAAAAAATAAGAAGGGGAGTGGTTTTCTGTTGTTGTTAAATGTCATCTGGTTCACCATGGTGTCAGTAAAATATTTCTCATATATTTCTGCAATCTTGTTGATTCTTTTAAACAAATATTGAGTCAGCAGAGGGAAATCATTTCCATATTTCACGCAGAAAATACATATGTTCTCTATCAAGAATTGGGGGAGATTTTCTAATGTGTTTTAATTGAGGAGATAAATTTACTAGCATGTTTAATGTTTCTCTACACTGTAACTTGTTTTTAATTACACATGAATACCATATGTGGTTCATTGGCACTCTTTATTAATTCTTGAAAGTAAATTTACTCACCACTCATGTCATTTGTATCATGGCGTGTGTGTTCCTTGTTAAGTGAGTCCCTTCTAACTTCTAAATCCTTCTAATTTCTAAATAATTAGCTAATTAATGGCATGACCTTAGGGTTCTTATGCCAGGATAACACTTACTGCCTTGAAGACAGCGGGATTTGCTTTTATTGTGAATCACAATGTTGAGTGCCTTGATCATATTTTTCCTGATTAAAGTTGTATTATATTTGCAAATGTTCACCTTTGAAAATAAACTTGCCAAATAAGCTTGTGGATTTCTGTATAGGCATACCTCATTTTATTTCACTTCACTTTATTGTGCTTCACAGATGTATTTTTGTTGTTGTTGTTGTTTTGTTTTGTTTTTTAAAATTGATGGCAAAATCCTCCACCAGCAAAAAAAGATTACCACTTGCTTTACTGAAATACTTGCTTTTTTGTGGTGGTCCAGAACTAAACTCATATTATCTCCAAGATATGGCTGTGGAGGTGGCTAACTCACCGATGGTAGATGCTGGAGTATCTTAGCGGATTCCAGTTAACTCCGTGATAAGCAGTCATCACTCTATCCACAACCCTGACCAGCTACCTTGCAAACATCTGTAGTTACTGATTGGAGCAACATTAAATCAGATCAAGCATCCCATCCCAGGGAAAACTACCCCATTACTACTGCAAATAATGATAATGGTAATAATAGTTTCTACTTTTTTAGCACTTACTATATGCCAGACATTATTATATATATACCATAAATAACACATAATTATCACAAAAACTGCTGAAGTTGGTACAAAGTCTAATAATACAGGACTAATAAGGTCATTCTTTTACTTAAAGGACATCACATTTGATGCAAAAAACAAACAAACCAGAAATATTTAAATGCACAATGTTGAAGACTGACATACCAAAGTATTTGGTTCTGGCCTGTTCTTTGACATTGAATTTGAAAAGGAATTGTGTGATTTCATCATCTATCATAATTCATTGCATTGGTTGGTGAGGTTTTAGTAGGCTGGACACCTACTGCTGCATGTGCAGAGGAAACCATCTGCCAGTTAAACATACAGGAGAAATGTTCCCCTTGCTCAACTGGGCCAGTAAAGATGAGATTCTCTGTGTTTATTCCCTGTACACTTAAAGTGAGAAAGATCTGCTATGCTACTTAACTTTCCACTCCATATTTTGTGTTCACACATTCAGTTCTTAAATTTAGGCCGTTGCTTCTTATCATTTAAATTAATATGTTAATGTGTGAGCTAGTTCCCCTTTCAAGCTTACACTTCTTTCCTGGTGCTCTGTAGGAAGAATCTTCCAATTGCACTTCTCTGAGCAAGCATCCCCTCTATACAAAAGCCACAGGTAAGTCGAGAGTGTCTGATTAGATGCTCAATGCTTTGCCAAGGCATTACAACACCTTCACAGCTTGACTTTTCGTCAGTAATATGATTTTTATTTTCCAGTCCCCCAATTTTTCCCACTCTCTGACTCCCACCTTATTGCCTGTCAAGTCATCTATACCAAATTGGATAGAGTTCACTAAATATACCTCAGGCTATCCATCTCTTTCATTTTGTTTCTGCTCTTACTTTTTCATGAGTTCCTTCTCTTTCTCCCTCTATTACAAAGTGAAAGGCTACTACCTACATGTCTAAGCATCATCACCTCTTCTAGCAATCCCTTCCAGGAATAGCAGCATTAGTAAACTCTTTGTTCTCTTTCCATTGTTCTCTACTCTACGCTTCAGTTCCCTTATCCCAGTGCATATTCTGATCTGTGCTAAATTTATTTATTTACTTAAATGATTCACCATCAGATTAGGAATTCTTTGAGAAAAGAAATTGTCATATAAGCACACACACACACACACACACACACACACACACACACACACATACCTGCCTTTGGCCTAACATCACTCTACTTCTAATGGAGGCCTCAATGCCATGCTTGGCTTGGTAGAGTTGTTGTGTTCCATATGGACAGTACCTTTTACATCTTTTTACACCTTTTAGTTTCACTTTACAAGCAACTCTTAAATAGTTCATTGGTATTAATGTATTACTCTATATTTTTAGATAACAGCCATTCCTCAATAAAATGTAAACTTTTTAAACATAGAGTCTTTGTTTTTTATCATTTGTTTATTTTGTGTACTCTGCGTACCAAAGTGGCTAAAGAGTGCCTCTGGAACCAGACTGGCTTCCAAGAGCAACTCTGCTTGTATCTAACTGTGTGGCCTTGGGCAAGTTATTTGACCTCTTTGGCCTCATATGACATCTGCATGATGAGGAAAATAACCATATATACCTCACAGATTTGCAGTTAGACTTACATAATAAGAACTGTAATGCTTAGAATGACACCTGTCAACAAATTCTAGATAAATGCCAGTTGTTCTTGCTGTTGTGTTCATAGTGACTTTCTTCTCCTTCCTGCACCCCACAAGCTTCCACACATCATTCCTGGCCTTGGGCTTCTTGTGGTCCAGAGGGAATAGAGACTCCCTGATGACTAGAAACTCCCAGAAGACAATTCCTAATCAGTTCTAGATGAAATACATCTTATGTTAAATAGACCTCTGTGAGTGTTCAAAAGGTACTTTTAGTTTTACTATGCCAAAATGTTTATAGATTTTCCCTTCTAGTCTTACTTTCATGCATATACATTCAAATACATACATAAATTTAGTTGAGATCATATAGTCTATTCAGTCTTTTTTTCTTTTAAAATGTTTATTGATGAAAGTATTACACATGTCCCTTTTTCCCCCTGATAGATCCCTTACAACCCACCACCTGACTGTCTGTGTCCACCACCTGACTGTCTGTGTCCACCACCTGACTGTCTGTGTCTACCACCTGACTGTCTGTTTCCATGGGGTTATGTATATATGCATATAAGGTCTTTGGTTCGTTAACTCCCAACCACCCACCCTCCTCCACCTTCCTTCCCCCTGAGATTCCACACTGCTCCACAAGTATCACATGTCTTTGGATCTACTTTGTTCCTCAGTTTATTTTGTTTAGTAGGCTCCACATATGAGTGAGATCCTGTGATACTTGTCTATCACTTACTGACTTATTTCACTTAGCATGATACTCTCCAGGCCCCTTGATGCTGTCTCAAAGGGCAAGAGATTCTTCCTTTTTACTGCTGCATAGTATTCCATGGTAAAAATGTATCACAACATTTTATCCATTCATCTACTGAGGGGCACTTGGGCTGTTTCCAGATCTTAGCCATTGTAAATTGTGCTGCTATGAACATAGGGGCACATACATTCTTTATAATTGGTGTTTGGGATTTCTTAAGATATATTTCTAGAAGTGGGATCACTGGGTCAAATGGGAGTTCCAGATTTAAGTTTTTGAGGAAACTCAATACTGTTTAACATAATGGTTGCACAAGTCTGCATTCCCACCAGCAGTATATTAGGGTTCCCTTTTCTTCACATCCTCACCAGCACTTGTCATTTGTTGATTTGTTGATGGTAGACATTCTGATAGGTGTGAGATGATAGCTCATTATTGTTTTAATTTGCATCTCTCTGATGATCAGTGACTTTGAACATTTTTTCATATGTCTCTTGGCCATCTGTATATCCACTTTGGAGAAGTGTCTATTTAGGTCCTTTGCCCATTTTTTCATTGGATTGTTTGTCTTCCTTTTGGTAAGTTGTACTAGTTTTTTATATATTTTTATATTAAACCTTTATCAGATGAAGCATTCCTAAATATGTTCTCCCATGCAGTGGGCTTTCTTGTTGTTTTGCTGATGGTTTCTTTTGCTGTGCAGAAGCTTTTACTTGGATGTAGTCTCATTTGTTTATCTTCTCCTTAGTTTCCATTATCCTAGGAGCTGTATCAGTAAAGATATTGATATGACATATGTCTGATATTTTGCTGCCTATTGATTCTTCTAAGATTTTTATGGTTTCCCATCTTATGTTTAAGTCCTTTATCCATTTTGAGTTTTTTATTGGCCTGTAATTTTTGTAGTGTCTTTATCTGGTTTTAGAATTAGGATAATACTGACCTCATAAAAGGTGCTGGGAAGTACTATATCCTCTTGGATTTTTTGGAATAGTTTGAGGAGGATAGGTGTTTGTTCTTTTTTGAATGTTTGCTAAAACTCCCGTGTGGAGCCATGGGACCTGGGCTTTTGTTTGCTGGGAGTTTTTTGATTATTGCCTCAATCTCATCAGTCATTATTGGCCTATTCAGGTTTATTTTTTTTATTCTTCCTGATTTAGTTTTGGGATATTTTAAAATTCTAGGAATTTTTCCATTTCATCCACATTGTCCCACTTGTTGGCATATGGTTGTTTATAGAATTTTCTTATAATCTTTTGTATTTCTGTGGTGTCAGTGGTTATTTCTCCACTTTTGTTTCTGATTTTATTTATTTGGGTATTCTCACTTTGTTCCTTGATGAGTGTGGCTAATGGTTCATTATCTTTTTTATCCTTTCAAAGAAACATCTCTTGGTTTCATTTATTTTTTGCATTGTTATTTTACTCTCTATGTCATTTATGTCTGCTCTAATCTCTATTATTTCCTTCTTTCTACTTTGGTCTTTTCTTGTTGTTCTCTTTCTCGTTCTTTAAGTTGTAGGGTTAAATGGTTTAATATTAAGTTTTCTTGTTTTTTGAGGTAGGCCTATAGTGCTATGAACTTCCCTCTCAGGACTCATTTTGCTCTCTCTCATAGATTTGTGGTTGTTGTGTGTTCATTTTATTTTTTCCAGGAAGTTTTTTTATTTCTTTTTTTTTTTTTATCTCATTAGTAACCCTTTAGCCTCCATGTGTTTGAATGTTTTGGGGTGTTTTTTACTGTAGTTGATTTCTAATTTCATTTCACTGTGATCTGAGAAGATGCTTGATATGATTTCAGTCTTATTGAACCTGTAGAGACTTAGTTTGTGTCCTAACATGTGGACTATCTTTGTGAATGATCTATGTGCACTTGAGAAGAATGCACATTCTGCAGCTTTGGGGTGAAATGTTCTATAAATGTCAATTAAATTCATCTGATCCAGTGTGTCCTTTAGAGTCACTGTTTCCATGTTAGTTGTTTTATCTGTAAGATCTATCCAGTGAAGTCAGTGGGGTGATAAAGTCCCCTACTATGACTGTATTCTTGTTACCTTAAAGTCCTCTATAAGTATTTTTTAAAAATATATTTAGGTGCTCCTATATTGGGTGCATATAAGTTTAACCCTTTGCACTCGCTTGCTTTTTTCTCGATTCCTGCTACCGATGCTAACCGTGTCGAGTCACACTCGACATCCGAGTGCAAAAGGTTAACAGGGTTATATACTCTTGTTGGATTGATTCCTTTAGTAGCATGTAGTGACCTTTGTTATCTCTCATGATCGATTTCATTTTGAAGTCTATTTTGTCAGATATGAGTATTGCTACTCCAGCTTTTTTTTTCTTTTCCATTTGCATGAAAAAATGTTCCCATCCCTTCACTTAAATACTGTGTGAGTCTTTTTTTCTGAGGTGGGTGTCTTGTAGATAGCATGTAGTTGGGTCATGTTGTTGCATCCATTGAGCTTCCCTATGTCTTATGATTGGAACATTTAATCAATTTACATTTATGGTTATTATTGATACGTACTTATGTATTGCAATTTTAATTTTGTGTGCTTATGTTTCTATTTCCATTTCTTCTTACTATTGCAGTCCTTTTAGTATTTCTTGTAATGCTGGTTTGGTGGTGATGAACTCCACTAGCTTTTTTTTTTTTTTTGTCTGGGAAGCTCTTTATTTCACTGTCTATTTTTAATGATATTCTTACTGTATATATTAATCTTGGTTTCAGATTCTTGCTTTTCATTACCTTGAGTACTTCATGCCATTCCCTCTGGCCTATAGAGTTTGTTATGAGAAATCAGATGACAGCCTTATGGGAGCCCCTTTGTAGGTAATAGTTTGCCTTGCTATTTCTGCCTTTAAGATTCTCTCTTTGTGTTTAATTTTTGGCATATTAATTATAATGTATCTGGGTGTGGGCCTGTTTGGGTTCTTCTTGCTTAGGACTTTCAGTGCCTCCTAAACTTGTGTGACTTTTTCCTTCACCAGGGTAGGGAAGTTTTCTGCCATTATTTCTTCAAACATGTTCTATATCCCTTTCTCCCTTTCTGCCTCTTTTGGCACACCTATGATTTGAATATTGTTACATTTAATGTTGTCCCAAGGCTCCCTTAATCTGTACTCCTGTTTTTTTTAATTTTTTTTTTCTGGTTCTCTGATTGGATGATATTTTCAACTCAATCTTCTAATTTACTGATTTGATCCTGAGTTCCCCTAATCTGCTGTGTATTCCTTCCTATGTGTTCTTCATTCGTGTTGTAATTGTTTATTTCTGTTTTCATAGTTACTATATATTTTCTCATACTTTGAGCATCTTTACCTTCATTATTCTAAACTCTATATCAGATAAGTTTCTTAACTGCATTTCATTTATCTCTTCTTCTGGAGAATTCTCTTGTTCTTTGATTAGGGGGTTGTTTCTTTGTCTCCTCATTGTGGATGCCTATTTTAGTTTGTGACTATGCATTAGGTAGATCTGCTACACCTCTCAATCTCTAGTGAAGGACAGTGTCAAATGCTATTTCTGATTAATTAGATCAGGCAAAGACTCAAAAGCTCCAGAGACCACCTCTGCCTACAGACTGATGAGATTTAATCTTAAAAAGCCCTCAGGCAATTGTACAGAGGTGTGGTGAGAGTTTTTTTCCCCAGGGTGGGGCAATTGCTTCTACCTGGAAGCTAATTGTTATTCTCAGTCTCTTAATGGGCCACAGAAACTCCCCACCTTGAGAAAAGGTGTGTTCCAATAGGCTGGGTCAACTGTCTTCCCCCAAGGCAAAGCTGCCTGTTATAGCAAATGTCTGTGTGAGAAAGATGAAGTCCACATGGTGATGAAATGACTCAGTAGTGGAAACCAGGGTGTCTACCTTTGGAGTGCTAACCTCAGAGCCCCCGATACTGGTTTCTGCTCACATAGCTCCCGTCTACTCTGCTATCCCTCTGCTGACTCAACATGGAATTTTGTGCATAGGCCCTTTAAAAGGGTGCCTGCATTTCCAGCCATTTCTCCCTGGCAGACAGCACCCCCACTGCTTTTCACAGCTTGATGTTCTGTGGGTAACCCTCTTAGTTCTGATGCTCTCTGCTGGGTAGCCCAGCTTGGGAATTAGAACCCAGAGTTTTCAGTGGCAAGTCCCCATAGCTGAGATATCTCTCCAGAACTCTAGTTACTGTCTGTGGGAACTCAGCCAGCCCTTTCACACCTCTGCCCCTCCTACTAGTCTCTATGGGTCTCCACTTTCCATTTTAGGTTATCAGGATCCTCTCCAGTGAGTTTTCCATTGATTTTTCTGAAAGTTTTTCTATATTTTAGTTGTAATTCCAGTTTGGTTCTGGGAGCATGTCCATGCAGCATTCACTTACTCTGCCACTATTTTTAATCTTCAAAAGTGCTTTTTCTTACATAATTGTTTATTAAACTACCTGTATCCTATCTCATTATAATGTTTCCATGTTTCTGGGCAATTTCAAGAAAAGTGAGAGTAAACAGGTAGGCATTTCAACTTGTGCCTTGAATGCACAAATGAACAACTAACTCCAAACCTAATGAACTTCATTCAGATTAAAAGCATTTCCTATGCCTATGACAGCTTTTTATATAATGCAGTTTGGGGTAGGAAAGTTTTGGCATTTTATGCCTACTTATAAGCTTTTCATGTGAAAAGATACAGTAGAATAAAATTCGAGGATTACTCCTATTAATTTATTATATTTTGCTGATGTAATCACATCAAGGGCTTAAGAAATATACTTCAATAGCAATACAACTGAAGAAAGGATAGTTTAAGACATGGTTCATTATTGCTCTCCTTCCTGCAACTTCTAATGACACTTCATTTAGATATACACACTCTTTCATAGGGATAACACTCTATAGTTAAGACTTCTTTAGGAAGAAAACTATAAAATGCATTGAGCTGTTTAATAAAAATGTTTAACAAAATTATCCTCATATAAAAATAAAGGTAGATGCCCCATAATTTTCATGAGCATTAACTTTTAGAAGACATCTATTATACATACCAATTTAGTTTAACACATTTTATATAACATATAAATAAGAATAGCTTTATTTAATTTTAATTGGATGGGCTGAGTACCCTTGAAATTATAAATGGAGCAATTTATATTTAAATAAAACAATAAAATCTATCTTGTCTTTTTACTAAAAATGAATCTTAGAAATATCATCTTTGATATAAATCAACAAACAAATAGCACCTTTGCACACAAAACACTGTTAGGTTGGGGACAGGGTTGAAACAGAACCAATACACAGGGAATTGGCAGCCAAATTAGACATTTCATAAAATCATATATGCATTTCAACTTAAATAACTATATGAATCAGTCTGTAATGCAGACTAAATTCATAGCAAAGATAATAAATACTACAAGAATTTGGGGAAGAAAATGCTGCACTGGTCTTGAATCAATTGCCAGTCTTAAAATATGAGGTACCGTTTGAGCTGAGAGTAGGTTATATTTAGTAATAAGTGAAAAGGAAAACAACAACACACATACTAGCTGATTAAATGGTGAAATGAGTGGGGGCAGATTTACACAAAAGCAAATAAAATATAAGGGACATGGGACCCTTCTAAAACTTATACTCTATGTTGTATTTATAATTTATTTCCTTTCATTACTCCTTTTCTTCTCTTCTTCCTAAAGAAGAACTCCCGAGTTGCATAAGCTTTAGACCCTACACAATATCTACATTTATCTCTTAAAGAACTGAAGTTGATGGGGGAAAATGATCTGTTGTTAGGGAAATAAATGAACCAGTTTTCATTTAGCAGAAGGTGCATGTCAAAGTGGCCCAGGAAATGACTGGAAGTGTATTGTTATAGAAGAATGTGTCTTTTCTCACCAAAATCTGTATATTGAAATATAATTCCCAATAAGATAGCATTTGGAGGTGAAGCTTTTGGGAGAAAATTAGGTCATGAGCATGGTGCCCTCATGAATAGAATTAGTGCCCTTATAAAAGAGACCCCAGAGAGATCCTTTGTCCCTTTCATCGTGTGAGGACAAAGTAAGAAAAGTATGAACCAGAAGGTGGGCTTCCACCAAACAGCAATTAAGCCTGTGCCTTGATCTTGTTCTTTCAGCCTTCAGAATGGTGAGAAGTAAATTTTGTTTATAATCACCCAGTCTGTAGTATCCTCTATGACAGACTAGTGAACTAAGACGTAGGTTAGGACCAATTTCATGCATCATTTCTTTTCATACTAAAGTACTAAATCACGTGAAAATTAATCCATTGTGTAAGGAGAAACCACCAAAGATTTAAACAAAATAAATATTTATTAATTCAATTCTTACAATATATAGTCATGTGCTACTTAATAATAAGGATATGTTCTGAGAAATATGTCATTGGGAGATTTTGCTGTACGGACATCATAGAGTGTATTTATACAAACTTAGATTATATAGTCTAGTACATACCTAAGCTATATGGTGTAGTTTACTGTTCCTAGGCCACAAACCAGTACAGCATATTAGTGTATAAAACAACACATGATTAAATTAAGCAAGAAAGAAAATGATGAAATCAAGAGACCTGATAAACACAACATATTTGAGGCTACTGGCATAACATGGATTCTTGTTTTATGGCAATTTTTCATCAGTTGAAAGAATATACTCTAGTCATAAAAATTATAATATAGTAAGTGCAGAAACCAGTAACATAGGTATTTATTATTATTAAGAAGTATGTACTGTAATTGTATATGTTATGCTTTTATATGACTGGTGGCACAGTAGACTTTTTACACCAGCAGAAGTACAACACATGGATATTGAGCTATGATGTTATGACAGCTACAATGTCACAAGGTGGTATGAATTTTTCAGTTTCGTTATAATCTTCTGGGATCACCACCATATATGTGGTCCATTTTTGGCCAACACGTCATTATGTAGAACATGATACTATCCCCAAGAGTGATCATCATGTACCTCTTCTAAGGTGTGTCCAAGGTCACAAAGTAAGTAAATGGTGGCACTGGGACTCTAAAACTCATTTTTCTGTTATGTTCATGCAGCATCATCTTCCTACCCATGCAATAGAAGAGTAGGAAGATGAATCTGGCCCTGAAGGCAAAATAAGGTGAGTATGAGAAGAAGAAAGAAGGAACTATCAGGAAGCAGAACAACAGCTATCCATAGACTGGGATCTAAAGAATAAGGTAATATAAAGCATCAAAGCCTTCCCTGTTGTTTGGGAAACAATGAAACAGGCAAAGAAATATGAACTTTAAATAAAGCAATACTTTATTGTTGTACAAAGCACTCTGTGTTAGAACCATCCAAATCATTGCAGTATTCAACAAAAAAAAAGACAAGAAAGGAGGAAAAAAAGTCTTAGTTATACCTAACATGTCTACTTGTTGATTTTTAACTATAGAATATGTGGTGGTCTCTTTCTAATACTGTAATACAATATTACAGTGTCTCCAACTCTTATTTGACATTTCTGGTACTTTTTGTATTATAATTAATAATGAATGGGGTTTTCTAGCGTTTAACTTCCTGGAGGTCAGGGTCTGTGACTGACATTTTTCACAATTTATATCCTAAGAAAGCAGTATAGTAATTACCTTAAAAGTGAAGGCCTTGGAGTTACTCAAAATTGGGTTAAATTCACAGTTCCATCTCTACCTGACTAGGCTTAGGCAAGGTTTCTGTGGGGTTGTTTGTTTGTTTTTAGTAAGTCTGTTTCTATTTGTCCTTACCTTACTTATATAGTTACAATAAGGAGTAAATCAAATGAGCCATGAAATGTATAGAGTACAGCTAAAACTCACTGTGTAAATTTGTATAACCGTAAAGGAGATGCAAGCTGAATTGCAGAGCACAAATACAGTCGGAATTGCAATGGTACAGTCTTAATGCAGAATTATCAGCATTCCATCTTCTCCAGGAAACTTCAATTCTTGCTCTTAAGGCCTTCAACTGATTAGAGGAGACCACTCACATTATGGAGGATCACATCTTCACACCTTCACAGTAACATCTACACTAGACTTTGACTAAACAACTGGGCATGAGAGCCTCGCCAAGTTGACACATAAAATAAACCATGAGGGTGTTATTAATCATGAAAAGAGCTGACTTCCTCACAATTGCATGAAAACAGCTCTTTCTCATTCCTGTGTCTCCTTCACAGACCATCTCTCTCTTCATCCTGGAACGATTTGCCCCTATTTCTCTGCATGGCAAGCTTGTACCAATCCTCTAGGTCTCAGGTAATTCCTTGGATTATTATTTTTTTATTATTATAAATTCAGGTTTTTTAAAAATTATTTTTATTGTTGAAAGTATTACAGATGCCCCCTTCTTATTCCCCATTGACCCCTCCACCCTGCATAACCCACACCAGGCCTTTCTTAGATTCTTTACTAAACTTTTATTGCTACTCCAGTATATCCCTCATATTCAAATAGTGCTTTAAGTCATCAACTCTGGAAAGCAAAACTATGTAAATTTAAATTGTCCTTTTCTGTGTTGATAGTCTTGGCACATGTAGCATAGAATAAAAACTTGAATGTTTGAATGGATTTTTCAGTGAACATTTGAAAACAAATGATGGAAAGAAGAAAGGAGGGAAGAAAGGAAGAAGGAAAAGAGAAAGCAAAGATATATTAATTTATTTCTACAATCTGCTCTTGGACATCCTTAGTTGCCCAGGATATTATTCACCCTTCTCATTTGACTCAAGCTGATGAAACATGATAAACTATTTACCTATAATTCTCTTAAACTTGAGAGCTAAGCAATATATGCAACATATATGCTTATATGCAACAAAAGTATTGCATATAAAACTATCACAGAGCTAAAAATTTTTATGGTAGAATTTGAGATTAAGCTTAAAATGGATTGAGCCTAAAAATTTTTAAACATTCTTTTGTTATTACTTTTTAATGAAAAATTAGGTAACTCTAAAATATTTTAGTATATCCCAGCATGTGTTACATGTCCTTATCAAGTCCAGGACACCATATCTAGCTTATCAATGCCTTCATGTAGATAAGTCCTGAATATCCTACAAGTAAGAGGTCATGAAAACCATTTTCTAGAATGATGTTATTATGTCTCACATGAAAAGATATCACTTATGGGTAGATAATTCATGTTGCTGCCTTCTAAATGACTAAACGTCCTCAGCCACTTTATCTCTTAGTCACCTCCTCTTCAATCAGTCTAAGACATGATTTGCTATTGGACCATGTGGAGTAGATGATGATACATGAGAAATCAAAAAGCTCTGTCATTTATAGTTCCAAAGGAGTTGGCACAATATGCATAATGTGAGTGCTGCAGTAAGAAAGCTTAGAGTGCCCTTGTTTAAAAATTTTAGTCCACACTTGAAGATAAAGCAGTTGAGGTATGTTTGGGTGAGCATGCACAGTAAGCAAATATGGCTACAAATGGACAAAGCACTTTAGCACTCTATACATCATGACATAATTAAAGACGCAAGTTTTATCTTAGAGAAATAAATGAGGCTAAGTTGACAAGCAAGTAGAATTTTTTGTTATTTTTCTTTTAAACTTAGAATTAAGTTTTAACATTAATTTCATTGCAATTATATTTATGTGTGTGTGTTTTTAAACAATACTTTCCTTTTAAAACTTTGTTATTTTCTCTGCATTCTGTTGAGGTGATTTAATAGAACTATTATACAGGGCTGTGATACCGATAGAGGAATCCTGACAATTATTTGAGGGCCTTGAATAACACCAATAGGATGGGGAGAGAAGCGGGGATGGGAGAGGGGGAGAGAGAGAGAGAGGGAGATTGTTAATGAACCAAACTAACATCTGACCACTTGGTAGGAGTCAGCCAAAAGAACACTGCAAGTTGATTTTGTTAGTAAGAACTTTATCGCAAGCCAGCAAGCAAGGAGCACACTGGGGATCATTCCCAAAGTAGTGGCACCCTGAGAACAAAAGACTGTACATGTTATAGGGCTAGTTGCTTACATTATAGCGTGCTGTGGTATGTTTGGGGTGAGCATGCACAGGAAGCGAGCATGGCTACACACACATAGCCTGTACAGAAAATGGCAAATTATCCTGGCATTGAACAGAAATTTTAATATTATAATGAGGGCATAAAAAGAAAATGTAACGCTGAGGCCACTGAAGGGGTCTTCAGTCAGTCTCAAACTGTCATAGTGGTTTCTAGGAGCTTCAGGTAGCTTCCTTATCTTTACTTTCTGGTCCTAAAGACAATGTATCAGGCAAACATTGTTAGAGTTAAGCAAGCATAGTAAATGTTTAAGTACTTACATAGGCTTCCTCCAAGTTCTTAACATTTTTGTACAAGCTAGGCAGGCTCTAAGAACGTTTTCTTCTCTGGATCCACAGAATGAGTATCATAAATATATGACATTAACTTTATATTTCAGTCATATTGGCACTTTCCATTATTTTTATCTGAAGTTAATTCATGTTCTAATTCTGTTAATTATTGATTGTAACAGCAGTCTTCCTGTGCATAAAATGTCTTTATTTATTTCAGAATTTGGGTTGTCAGGGTCATTTTGTGTAAGGAATTTTACGTTTGGTTTAGTTTTGATTTAGTTTTTGTTTTTGCTTTTGGTTTGATATTCTTTTTCTTTCTCTTAGCTGATATTGTGGGCACCAGACGATTCTTTATCCTTTGTGCATCATATGCATAAAACCATAATTCCATTAGCTTCCTTCCTGGGCTTAAAACCCTGGCATAACCCACAGGAAGGCTGGAACTAGGTAACTCAGCCCCTACTACCTACTAGCTTCTAGCTCAGGAACCCAAAAGGCATTTACGTTTAACCTCTTTCCGATTTGAATTTATATCCCTTTTCTGGTTCAAGGAGATGTTTGGTTTGCTTTGGAGCCAGGCTTTGTGTTGCTGTTTCATTTTATTTTTATATTTTATCTTTCACTCTTAAATGCTAAGGTCGGGAGGTATTTCATTCAAAATAGCTACTGCCAGAGCCATTGTGACCAGATATCCCCAGGGTCCTTACGTTTTCAAGAGTTCTTTGATATTGAGTCAAAGCCTGGAAATAAGTTAAATACCCACCAATGTTTCAGTGGTTCTCAAATTTTCATCTGCCCAAGGGTTACTGTAGGAATTTGTTATGAAGCAGGTTCCCAGACTCCATCTCAAAAGATTCAAATTCAATATGGTTGGGGGGTGGAGCCTACACATCTACAGTTTTAATAACCTGTCTAAGTGATGTGGTCTGTTCCAACAATGGATAAGTGATAGATTCTCAGAAACCAAAAGCTAGAGTACATTGCCATTCAAGCATGAGAGGACTGGTCACGCTGGCAGAGGATTCCGTTTGTTTGTATTGGACAGCTATCTGTGTGACCCTCCGAAGTTCAGGCCCTCCTATGAAGAAAAGGAAGAAAGACAAACACTCTAATGAATATAGATTCAATGTGAGATCTAATGAAGAATATACAGTAGTTCAGTTGACTTCTGTGTAGCAGGCTGCCAGAAAGAAATCTCAGGTCAGAGAAACTACACAAAGGAAAATAATAAATAGATTTAATGTAACATTTCCTATTAATTAGAACTTACAACTCTGTAAGAGTGTTTATCTTATATTCTAGGAATCCCCATGGGTACTGGGAAAAGCAGAAAAGGAACATACCACTCAACAACATTCTGTGAGATAATCACCTGTGGGAATTAAAAATGGATGGATTTAGCTGTTAAATTTATGCGGAAAATAATTTGACTAATAAGTGACTTAATGACAGTGACATGAAACACTGAAGACACAGTAGACAACAGGTAGCAGGTGACTTCTTAACTATATTGATATGAAAGCTCTTTATCACTATGAAAATGGCAAAGCCTGCTTTATCCATCTGCATGTCACTCCACATTGTCAATTATCAAATGAGAGACCAAATAGTGTTTCAGGATCTCCTGGCTTGCAGTGGCTAAATGGTGCCAATCCCACGCTACAAGACGTTAGTGCAAAGGAACAGTACTTAACCTTGGCATGTTGCTGTGTGTGTCCCTTTGCCAAATATGTGTCAAGGGCTCTAAATTTGAGCAAGTTATGATTATCCTTAATTGTTATAAAAATTCCTCTATGCCATCTGTTCTTTAAATCATTTCAGTATATAAATGGGGTGAGGGTGGGAGTCCCAAAATGTGCTTGCCTTTTCTACTGCAAAGTGTAAATGGGCCAAGCTTGGGTATGGCTTGCCATTTGATTGTGGAACACTTGAGCAGTTTTTTTCATAGCTTTAGCTACATACTCCACTGAGGCATAGACATATTTCAGATGAACATATCAGTGATTCTGTTCTAGAAATTTAGACTGGAGAAAGACAGGGTAACAGGTGTTTTTTAACTTGGATTTATATATTTTTTGTTTGCAAAACACCCAGATGAAAGAGAAGCTGAAGAAGGCTAAAAGGTGGGGCGAAAGAAAGGGTTTATATAGTAAACCCTACATGGGAGAATGTTAATTCATAGAAATGATATATTTTGAAGACTGCTCTCCAGAATATGCAGTGAAGAAATTTATACTAATGATTGCAGGCTTTTTAAAGCCATCAATCTGAGGCTTAAGTTTGGCAAATTTACCTGAAGTATTAAAAATGTACATCATATTTTACCAACAAAATACTTCAAACACTGTAAGATTTGTTATCTTTTTACCAACAATATAATTCTAGTAAATGCCATTCATTTTTTTCATAATTGTGGCTATGTACTATGGAAATCTATGTTGAAAAAAATAAGGAAGCAAAAAGTAAAATTAGGAAATAGAGCATATGTTTAGAGACTGATTTGAAAATTATGATGTCAAAATGCCAGATTAAAATACTGATCTTTATGGATGGGGTATTCAAGTGACTTCATGTGGAAGAAATATATTTCAGTGTCTAATATGTGGAAATTACAGACAAACCATGGATCAACTGTGTTCAGTCTCTATCCTTGTACTAACAATATAACCTTGAATTTTAGACCATGCTTTCTAATTTGGACAATGGAATTATGCAAAATGACTAGCACAGAACCTGCCCTTTAGCTCCCCTGAAAGTGGGTGGGGGGAGAAGAGGGGTATTACTAGAATAAGGAGGGGGGTAGTTGAGAAGGGAGAAGCAACTGAATACATCATGTTATGTGCAATGTTTTGTACTAGGTATCATATCAAAATATCATTGATCATTTATCTAAAAGCCAGTAGATGTTAAATACACCCCACATTTTAAGCCCCAATGAAGAAACAGTGGTATAGGCTGGGACTTAGAAGGCTGGGCAGTCTAAAGCGTTGTCAGTGACTGTCTTAGGGGTGGAACCATTCCTCCCACTTTCCTGGGAACTTCATGAGATATGTAATAGAGACACACCCACTACCCACCACCATCTTCCTGCAGACCCAACCTCTGGGTTCTGCAGGCTCCATCTGCCTGACTATTAGGGGCTCCATCCTGCTGAGGTCAGGGAAAAACCTGTGGCAGACTCACACTGTGGCTCAGGGGTGGTTAAACACACCCTCCATCTTCCCTGATGTTTGAAAGGCACCTCCACCTCACTGGAAATCCAGTAAGCCCAACCTCCTGATTCTACCATAGACTCTTTCACAAAATAAGCCTTTTCAGTATCTAAGTCTGGCAGCCAGCCAGCAGCAGAAGGCCAGGAGAGATGGATCACACGGAGCCTTGGGATGCTTACTGACTCACACATGGGCCCAGTGGTGGTAACAACCTGCCTTGGAGAGCAGCTTGTTTATTCCTGGGCTAAGCCCAGCCCAGCAGAGGAAGCCACATCCTAGTCTGGTGGATAGTAGCTGGAGACAGTTGGTCAGGATGGCAGTAACCTGCACACCCAGTGCGAGATGTTTCACTTTTTTCTTTCTTTCTTTTCTTTTCTTTATTTTTTGTAAGTCTTTTTCTTTTTTTTTGTCCTTAATATTATATATTTCTATCTTTCCTTTACTAATTTTATTTTCTTTGCTTATACTTTTTTCTGGTTTTCTTTTTCTAATATTTTTTTAATTTTCTTTCTTTATTCTTTTTCTAATATTCTTCTTTCCTTTCATATACATCCTCCTCTTTTTCTGTTTTACTTTTGACTTATTATTTTTTTTTCTTTTCATGCTCTATTGACATTGTTTTGTGATGTCTTATTTTTTGTTTTGCTTTCTTTTGCCTTGTTTAGTTCTGTTGGCTCTGTACAACGGCATGCACAACATTGTCGAAGTTGAACCTCACAGTCAGCCAGCCTGAGGGTTCATCCCACACATGAATGGGCCAACAGCAATTAAGACCTAATTACAATAGAACCAACATAATCCACACAAGGGATTTATAAAGCATTCAGCTCAGGTGACTGTGCCACTGGGTCCCACAGGACACTTACAACATAAGGCCACCCCACAAAGACTGGGAGGTAAAATAGTTCTAACAAATACATAGAAACAAACACAAAGAGACATCTAAGCTGGCGAGATAAAAAAAAAAAAAAAAAAGGAAAGAAAAAGAAGAATCTCCAGAAAAAGCTAAATGAAATGGAGGCAAGCGATTATCTTATCAGATATAGAGTTCAAAGTAATGGTTATAGGGATGCACAAGGAACTTAGTGATAATCACAAGGAACTCAGTGGGAACTACAAATGCATGAAAAAGATGAAAAAGGAAATAGAAACCAAGAACAAGAACTATTGTGAAATGAAGAACACCATATCGGACAACAGCTATACACTGATAGGAATTAGAAGTAGATTGAAAAAAAAACAGAGGATCAAATCAGTGATTTGGAAGACAAGGTAGAAAAAAACAACAATACCAAATTAGAGAAGCAACAAGAAAAAATAATTAAAAATCAGAAGGATAATTTAAGGGAACGATGGATGGGACAATATGAAAGGTAACAACACCTGTATCATAGGGGGAAAGAAGGAAAGAAAGTGAGCAAGGACTTGAGAACCTTTTTAAAGAAATAATGACAGAAAACTTCCCTGAGCTGGTGAAGGGAAAAAGTCACACAAGTTAAGGAAGCACAGAGTTCTAATAAAGATGAACACAAATAAATCCACACAAAGACACATTATAATTAAAATTAAAAATGTTAAAGACAAAGAAAGAATCTTAAAAGCAGCAAGAGAGAGAAAGAAAGTTACCTACCAGGGAGTTCATATTAGACTCAACTGATTTATCATCAGAAACACTTCAGGCCAGAAGGGATTGGCATGAAGTATTCAAAGTAATGAAAAACAAGGATGTAAATCCAAGACCACTCTATCAAACAAGACTTTAATTTAAAACAAAAGGCACAATAGAAGCTTCCTAGACAAAAATGCTAAAGAAGTACATTACCATCAATCCTGCATTGCAACAAACATTAAAGGGACTGTTTTAGAAAGAAGAAACAATTGAGAGAGAGAGAGAGAGGAAAATAGGTATAGAGGGAAAAAAAAGTGGCAATAAATAAGTACCTATTAATAATAAACTTTAAATATAAATGGATTAAATGTTCAAATCAAAACACATAGGGTAGCAAAGCAGATAAGAAAACAGGACCCATGTACTAGTATATGCTCACTACTGGAGATCCACCACAGAGCAAAAGATTCAAACAGACAGAAAGAAAGAGGATGAAAAAAAAAAGTCCATGAAATGGAAACTAAAGAAAAAGCTAAAGTAGCAATATTCATATCTGACAAAATAGATTTTAAAACAAAGGCCATTAAAGAGACAAAGAAGGTCACAACATAATACTGAAGGAATCAATCCAGCAAGAAAATATAACTCCTGTAAACATATATACACCCAAAATAAGAGCACCTAAATATACATGGGAAAAAAACAAACACACACACACACAACCTTGGTGACTTTAAGGGAGAGATTGACAGCTATGCAGGCATAGAAGGAGACTTTAACATGCCACTAATATCCCTGGGTAGATCTCCCAGACAAAAAATCAACAAGGAAACAGAAGCCATAAACGACACATTGAATCAGATAGATTTCATGGATATCTATAGAACATGTCATCCCAAAGCTGCATAATATACATTTTCCTTAAGTGTTTATGGAACATTCTCAAAGACAGACCATATGTTAGGGCACAAAATAAGCTTTAGCAAATTCAAGAAGCTTGAAATCATATCAAGCACCTTCTCTGATCTCAATAGCAATAACTACAAGAAAAAACAACAACTTTGAAATACATGGGGCTAAATAGCATGTTATGAAATAGTGGATGAGTTACCAAAGAGTACAGGGAAGAAATCAAAAACTTCCTGGGAAAAAAATTAAAATGAATATGCAATTAAACAATATATATCAGGCACAGCGAAAGCAGTCCTGAGAGGAAAATTGATAGCATTACAGGCCTACCATAAGATAAAGAAAAAGCTCAAATAAACAAACTGACCATACAACTTAAATAATTAGAAAGAGAACAGCAAGAAAAGCACAGAGTAACTAGAAGAAAGAAATTAAAGATCATAGCAGAAATAAATGACTTAGGGACTAAAAATATAAAAAAAAAAAAAAGATCTGTAAAAGAGTTATATCTTTGAAAAGTAAACAAGATTGATGAATGCTTAGCCACATTCATCAAGAAACAAAGAAAGAGGGCCATAAATAAAAAATCATAAATTAAAGAGCCAAAATAACAATTGATTTGAGAGAAATACAAAGGCTTATAAGAAAATACTATGAACAACTATATGCTAATAAATTGGAAAATCTGGATGAAATGGACAAATTCCTAGAAACAAACAATCTTCCAAAACAATGTGGAAGAATCAGAAAACCTCAATAGACTAATTACAACTAAAGGTATTGAAGCAGTTGTGAAAAAATTTCCAGCAAACAAAAATACTGGACTGGATGGCTTCACAGTTAGTTTTACAAAACATTCATAGAAAAACTAATACCTATCTTCCTCAAATCCAAAAAAATTCAAGAAGAGGGACAACTTCCAAGCTATTTTTACAAGGCCAATCTTATTCTATTTCCAAAATCAGATAAAGACACTGCAAAGAAAGAAAATAGCAGGCCAATATCCCTGATAACAATAGATGCTAAAATCCTTAACAAAATATGAGCAAATCCAACCCAGCAACATACTGAAAAGATCATACACATGATCAACTGTAACTTATTCCAGGAATACAAGGCTGGTACAATATTCACAATAAACATCAATAAACATCAGATAAACAAAATGAAGGATAAAAATCCCATGGTTATATCAATAGATACAGAAAAAAGCATTCCTCAAAATCCAACACCCATCCTATATAATAAAAGGCTAATATGCAAATTGTCCCCTAGGGAGTTTGACCAACTGGGAGTTCGACTGCTCGGTATGACATGTGCTTACCCTCAAGGGGTGGCATGGAATGAAGGAAGGCCCTGGCAGGCAGCTGGCAGCTGAGGGAAGGAAGGCTTCGATCGGCCCCGATCGGCCCTGATCACTGGCCAGCCCCAGGGACCCTACCCATGCACGAATTTCGTGAACCGGACCTCTAGTTTATAATAAAGACTCACAGCAAGTAGAAATAGAGTGATCATACCTTAACATAATAAAGGCCATATATACCAATAATGAATATGCATAAAGAGATAATTTAAAAATAATTCCACTTATCAGTGTAACAACAACAAAAAAATGATACCTAGAATAAACTTAACCAAGTAGGGAAAAGACCTGTGCCCAGAAAACTATAGGTTGTTGAAAAAGAAATAGAGGAAGATACAAACAAGTGGAAGACTGTATTCATGGATTAGAAGAATTAATATAATTAAAATGTCCAGCCCAGCCAGTGTGGCTCAATGGGTGAGCATAAACCTATGAATCAAGAAGCCATGGTTTGATTCCTGGTCAGGGCATATACCCAGGTTGTGGGCTCAATCCCCAGTAGGGAGTGTGCAGGAGGTGGCCAATAAATGATTCTAATCCTCATCATTTGTGTTTTATCTTTCTCTCCCTGTCCCTTCCTCTCTGAAATCAATAAAAATATATTTTTTAAATGTCCATAATACTCAAAGCCATCTAGAGATTCAATGAATAACAATTAAAATATGAATGGCATATTTTACAGAGCTATAAAAATATTCCAAAAATATATATGGAACCAAAAAAAGACCCAAAATAGCTTCATCAATCTTGAAACAGAAGAACAAAGTTGGAGGTATCAAAATACAGGGTATCAAAACTATACTAAGGAGCCATTGTGAACAAGAGCCTGGCACTGCGACAAGAACAGAACAGGGACTCCAGGAATTGACCCACACCATTATAGTCATTTAATATGTGACAAAGGAGGCAAGAGCATACAATGGTGTAAAGACAGTCTCTTCAATAAATGGTTCTGGGAAAATTGGGCAGGTACATGCATAAGATGATACTATGAGGAATAAACTCATCTATACTAATAAAAGGGTAATATACTAATTAGACCAGACATCTTCCTGACGTTCTTCCGGACAAAGCCACAGTCGCAGGGGCCAAGGCAGAGGCAGTTAAGGGTGATCAGGCCAGCAAGCAAGGGCAGTTGGGGCAATCAGGTTTGCAGGGGAGGGCAGTTGAGGGTGATCAGGCTGGCAGGCAAGCAGTTAGGAACCAGCAGTCCTGGATTGCGAGAGGATTGTCTGACTTCCAGTTTAATCCAGCAGTCGGACATCCCCTGAGGGATCCCAGATTGTAGAGGGTGCAGTCTGGGCTAAGGAACACCACCACCACCACCCGTGCACAAATTTTGTGCACTGGGCCTCTAGTAATGGATAAAAGACATAAGTAACAAAACCATAAAATCTTAGAAGAAAACGTAAGTTGTAAAAACTCAGACATCTTATGTAGCTATATTTTCACAGATACATCTCCTAGGGCAAGAGAAACAAAGAAAAACATATACAAATGGGACTACATTAAACTAAAAAGTATCTGCACAGCAAAAGAAACCATCATCAAAATTAAAAGGGAGCCCACAGTATGGAAATACACATTTGGCAATGATATATCTATTAAGAAGTTAATTTCCAAAATATATAAAGAATTCATACAACTCAACACCAGGAAGAGAAACAATCCAATTAAAAAAAGGACAAAGGACCTAAACAGACCCTTCTCCAAAGATGATATAGAGGTGAACTATAGGCATATGAAAAAAGACTTAACATCACTTATCATCAGAGAGATTTAAATTAAAACTATAATGAGGTATCACCTCACAATTGCCAGAATGGCTATCATCAGTAAATCAACAAACAACAAACTGCTGGTGAGGATGTGGAGAAAAGGGAACCCTAGTACACTGCTGGTGCAGCCTCTGTAGAAACCAGTATGGAGTTTCCTCAAAAAATTAAAAATGGAACTACCATTTCACCCAGTGATTCTACTTCTAAGAATATATCCTAAGAATCTCAAAACATCGATCAGAAAGAATATACGTGAAAGGAGTTTTTAGGGATAAAAAAGGCAGGTTTAGGAAGTTTTAGGAATTAGGGGGTCCATGAGGGTGAACCACAGGGCTACAAAGCTGGGAGCTGGAAAAGGTATACATTCATAGAATAAGGGGGCTGGGAGCAGCTGAAAGGTATACATTCACAGAATAAAGGAGCTGCCAACAGGTTTACAGAATAAAGGAGAGGAAGCCATCCATTTACAGAATAAAGAAGAAGGCCACAACAGGGAATAGAAAAAACAAAAGGGAGAAAAAGAGGAGAACCCCACATGGGGTTTGAGCTCTGAAGATGCTATAGTGACTAATCAGAGGGGATATCAGGACACAAAGAACTTCAGCCTTTATAAACCTTAGAAAGAGGGGCTCAGTGCATCTCTCCCCCTCTCCACGTGGGAGTCTGTGCTTGTTTCTCAATAAATTTCCACCTATTCCTATACCACCTTTTGTCTGTGGCTTCATTCTTATAATCCACCTGCATAAGAACTCGGGAAATCACCTTTGCATCCTGCCCAGAGGAAAAACCAAGTGTTGCATATGCACCCCCATATTCATAGTAGCACTATTAACAATAGAATAGAAACAGGGGGGAGGGAAGATGGTGGTGGACTAAGTGAAAGCTACACTGACATTCTCCCAGGACCAAACTGGAAATACCACTAATATATAGAAAAAACATCCTGAATAACCCATTGAAGAATAGCTGGAGAGAACCCTTGTAAACAAGCACATAAAGAGGAGACCACTTCTAGACTTGTGGGAAGTGTGGAGGAGTGAGAGGGCTGGCTGGGCTCCCACAGCCAGCAGCTGAAGTTCCAGGGGGATATCTCAGCTGCAAGGCATTTCCCTGGAGAAGTCTGGGGTCTAAACCCCAAAATGGGGTCCCCAGTCCAAAACATCAGAACTAGGAAAGGTACCCACATAACATCTGACTGTGAAAAGCACAGAGGTTCAGTCCAGCAGGGACAGATGGCTAGATACACAAGCACCCCCTTGAAGAGTCAACACACTAAATTTCATTTGCAGCCTTGGCTGCAACAGGGGCAGGGCAGAGTGGACAAGAGATTCATGAGCTCAGTGGGAGAGAATAGAGAGGACTGCCTTTAGTATCCCTATGCTGAGTCATTCCCCCATATAGCAGTCATTCCCCCATCTTTCTCAGGCAGAGCGTTCCCATCAATGCAGCTTCTGCCTGGGGGATAGATATTGTCCCATCTTTTGGAAACCCTCTAGTCCAAGCATGTCAAACTCATGGCCCACAGGCCGCATGCAGCCCACAACAAATATTTTTGTGGCCCAGCCAATATAACGGTATGTAAGAAATGTTTTAATAAAAAATTCGTAACTTAATTTTTACAATATCTTGTTATACATAATCCTACCTAATAAAAGAGTAACATGCAAATTGACCCTAATCCCGCTACACCCACAAGCCACGCCCACAAGCCAATCAGAGCAAGTATGCAAATTAACCCAACCAAGATGGCTATAGCTACAGAGAAAGTAGGAGGGAGGCTTGGGTTTCTAAGGTGATAGAAGAAGCCAAGCTTTCCCCTGCCCTGGCCAGCCTAAGCCTCCACTCAAGGCTACAAAGTTTCAATTATAGAAGGTAAACAAATCCAAACAGAAATGGCTGCTGGCCACGGAGCGAGCAGGAGGCTTGGCTCCGCTCCAGGATACAAAGTTTCAATTGTAGAAGGTAAATAAATTCCAGATACCAGGGCTTCCGCTTGGGTCACCAGGGGGCATGGCTGGCCTGCAAACCACCACAGGCCCCTCGCTCAGGCTGCCCCACGCCCCAATGGAACCCCCACCCTGATCCGGGACACCAGGGCAAACAAGCTGGCCTCTACCTGTGCACCAGGCCTCTATCCTATCTAATAAAAGAGTAATTTGCCAATTGACCATCACTCCAACACACAATATAGCTGCCCCCATGTGGACACAAGATGGCCACCACAAGATGGCCAGCAGGAGAGGGCAGTTGGGAGACACCAGGCCTGCAAGGGAGGGCAGTTGGAGGTGATCAAGCATGCAGGGGAGGGCAGTTAGGGGTGACCAGGTCGGCAGAGGAGGGAAGTTGGGGGCAAACAGGCTAGCAGGGGAGCAGTTAGACATCAATCACGCTGGCATGGGAGTGGTTAGGGGGTGATCAGGCTATCAGGCAGACGAGCAGTTGGGAGCCAGCAGTCCTGGATTGTGAGAGGGATGTCCGACTGCCCGTTTTAGCCCGATCCCACTGGGATTGGGCCTAAACAGGCAGTCGGACATCCCTCGAGGGGTCCCAGATTGGAGAGGGTGCAGGCTGGGCTGAGGGACACGCCCCCCGCCCCCGTGCACAGATTTCGTGCACCGGGCCGCTAGTCCATATATAACCATCTGACGGGTAGCTATGATGTGCAATGACCACCAGGGGGCAGATGCTCAACACAGGAGCTGTGGAGCTACAGTGACTTAACAGCGGCGGTTCTTGGGTGACACACCCCAGAACCAGAGAGAAGGGAGCCTGATTCCAGGGGATGTCACCTGAGAACCACCCTTGCACAATGCGGGATCCCTCGGGGGATGTCGGAGAGCTGGTTTTGGCCCAATCCCCGTAGGCCAGGCCAAGGGACCCCACCTGACAGAGGGACCCCGCTCACTCCACAGATGCCCTTTGAGCCATGGTGTTGCCCCAAGTGTGGCCGGCCAGGGAGGGACCACAGGAGATTGGCTCCAGGGCGTGTACAGCCTGTCTCGCCCAGTCCCGCCCCGCTGACCACCTTTTAATTAATTTCCTTTCAATGTGCACAAATCCATGCTCCGGGGCACTAGTTATTAATAAAGGACTACAAGGTTCGCTAATGACTGATTAATATAATCATGTCGCATTCATTTCCCTTACATGCCAGGTGCACCATTTCTCTCCACTAATACTAGAAGCGAATATTTTAGCAGCTGATTTCCAAGTCATTAGTCTTGGACTGACTTGTTTGGTGTGTGCAACAGGAAATATTTCACTTTTGGAGAACAATAAAGATAAGTTTATTTGCATTATGCTTATTAATTTGTGCAATTATTCAGTGTCTGGTAAGTTAATGTTCAAGAAAAATATTAGTTTTTATTAAAATGTTTAATTATTTTATGTTAACAATGACTCATTTATTTCAGCCCTCTGTATTCAGCATGTCTCTATCGAAATAAACCTATGTTTCTATGAAAATTGAAGCTTTTGTTTTTTTGCAGCCCACATAAATTTAAACCTTCTTTATTTGACCCATGTTAGCCTTTGAGTTTGACGTGCTTGCTCTAGTCCCACCCTGTGAAATTTATGCCAAGAACAGCTCTACAGCCTGAGGCCCATTAAGTGACAGACTAACAATCAGTTTGTAAGCAGAGGTGGATCGCTGGGTGCTTTGAGTCTTTGCCTGGCCTGCCTCTGGGTCCAGGGCTAGGAAAAGTAGACCTTGGTGCACAGCTCAGTCCTTCCTGCATGGATTCAACCCCAGCAGAAAGAGCCACAAGCTGTGTATCACTGATAACTCTAAACAGGTAGTCAGGGACATCTCAAATAGTGTCTGATATTGGCCTGTATCAGAGACGCGATGAAGAGGCCCAAAACTAATAAACCCAGTGCCCAGCTTCAGACTACAACAGAGCAAGATACAATAAGATCTACAAGCAGCTATTCTCAGGGAGATGCAGGCAGGCTCCAAATCTACAAAGGAGAATCCTATATAATAAATAGGTAATATGCAAATTGACCCATTTACAATAGGAGGGCCCAGACAAGGTGGACTAGATAAAAGAATTTGGCAATATTGCAGAATACAAAATTATTATCCATAAATCTATGGCATTTTTATACACCAATAATGAACTCTCATAAAGAGAAAATAATAAAACAGTCCCATTTACCATTGCAACAAAAAAAATGTAAGATACTTAGGAATAAATTTAACCAAGGAGGTGAAAGACTTATACTCAGAAAACTACAAGACATTGAAAAAAAAGACTGGAGGAATATATAAACAAGTGGAAAATATAACTTGTTCATGGATTGGTAGAATTAATATCATTAAAATGTCCATACAACCCAAAGCAACCTATAGATTCAATGCAATCCCTATTAAAATACCAACAGCATATCTCACAGATCTAGAACAAATACTCCAAAAATGTACATGAAACAAAAAAAGACCCTGAAGAGCCACAACAAATTTAAGAAAGAACAAAGTCAGAGGGATCACAATACTAGATATCAAAGGCACTGTAATCAAAACAGCCTGGTACTAGCACAAGAACAGGAATAAAAGCACAGAACAGAGAACCCAGAATTCAACCCAAGCCATTGCTCTCGTTTAATATTTGACGAAGGAAGCAAGAGCATGCAATGGAGTAAATACAGTCTCTTCAATAAATTGTGTGGGGGGAATTGGACAGTTACATGCAAAAAAATGAAACTAGAACATCAACTTATAACTTAAACAAGAATAAACTCAAAATGGATAAAAAATTTAAACATAGGTGGTGAAACCATAATAATCTTAGAGGTAACCGTAGGCACTAAAATCTCAGACATCTCTCATAGCATTGTGTTCGATGATACATCACTTAGGGCAAGGGAAACAAAGGGAAAATAAACAAATGGGACTACCTCAAAATAAAAAGTTTTTACACAGCAAAAGAAGCCAGCAACAAAATGAAAATGTGGACCACTCTATGGGAGAACATATTTGCCAATGATACATCTGATAAGCAGTTAATTTACAAAATATATAATGAACTCATACAACTGAAAAAAAAGGAAGACAAAATCCAATTGAAAAATGGGAAAATTACCTGAATAGACAGTTCTCCAAAGTAGACATACAGATAACAAGAGACATATGAAAAAAATGCTCAAAGTCCCTAATCATCTGAGAGATGCAAATCAAAAGGACAATGAGGTACCATCTCACACCTGTCAGAATCGCTATCATCAACAAATCAACAAATGACAAATGCTGATGATGATATGGAGAAAAAGGAACCCTCGTGTACTGCTGGTAGGAATGCAGACTGGTGTAGCCACTGTGGAAAACAGTATGGGGTTTCCTAAAAAAAATTAAAAATGGAATTCCCATTTGATCCAGTAATCTCACTTCTAGAAATATATCCCAAGGAATCAGAAACACCAATCAGAAAGGATGTATGCACCCCCTATGTTCAGAGCAGCACAATTTACAATAGCTAAGATTTGGAAACAGCCTAAGTGCCCATCAGCAGATGAGTGGATTAAAAAACAGTGGTACATCTACACAATGGAATACTATCTACACTAAGATTAAGATGCAAATTGACCGTGCCTTCACAATGCCCATCAGCCAATCAGGAGTGAGTATGCAAATTAACCCAACAAAGATGGCAGGTTAGTTTGCATACACAGGCACCAAGTGGCTGGGGGCAAGGTGGGACACTTGCTTCGTTACCATGGCGACGACACAGGCGTTCCGCACCGTCCCAGTCACTCTGGGCCTCTGGGCAGCGTGGGAAGGCGGAAAGGTGGCTCCAGGTTGGAGTGAAAAGGCAGCTCCAGCCGGAGCGAAGGCAGTGCCAGCAGCCAGGGGAAGGAAGGCCCATTCTTGCACAAATCTTCGTACATCGGGTCTCTAGTCCTATATAATAAAAGGCTAATATGCAAATTGTCTCCTTGACCTGCAGTTTGACCAGGAGTTCGACCGGGGGGGGGGGGGCAACCACCCATGGCCCCTCCCTGTGGTCAGCCCTGCCCCCGATTGGCCCCCCAACCCTGATCGGGGCAGACCGGCTGGACCCCACCCTGCATGAATTTGTGCACTGGGCCTCTAGTGCTACTATAAAAAAGAAGGAACTCTTACCATTTGCAACAGCATGGATGGACCTGGAGAGCATTATGCTAAGCAAAATAAGCTAGTCAAAGAAAGATAAATATCACATGATCTCACTCATTTGTGGAATATAATGAACAACATAAATTGATGAACAAAAATATATCCAGAGACATAGAAGCATCAATCAGACCATCCCACCTCAGAGGAAAGGTGGAGGGGAGAGGGTAAGAGAGCAACCAAAGGACTTGTATGTATGCATATAGGCATAACCCATAGACACAGACAGTAGAGGGGTGAGGGCATGTGCTGGAGGGGTGGGATTGGCTGGGGAGAGGTCCATGGGGGAAAAAGGAGATATATGTAATGCTTTAAACAATAAAGATTAAAAAAAAAAAAAAAACCAACTATGTGAAAAACTAATAATAGAAAACCTTCCTAACCTGGTAAAGAAAATAGACAAACATGTCCAGGACACATAGTGTCAAACAAGATGAACCCTAAGAGGCCCAAACCAAGACACATCATAATTAAAATGCCAAAGATTAAAGACAAAGAGAGAATCTTAAAAGCCGCAAGAGAAAAGCAGTTAGTTATCTACAAGTGAGTTCCCATAAAACTGTCAGCTGATTTCTGAACAGAAACTGCAGGACAGAAAGGATTGGAAAGAAATATTAAAAGTGATTAAAAGCAAGGACCTATAACCAAGATTATTTGACCAGCAATACTATCATTTAGAATTTAAGGACATATAATGAGATTTGCAGACAGACAAACAAAACAAAACAAAACAAAACAAAACAAAACAAAACACTAAAGAAGTTCATCACCACCAAAACAGTATTACATAAAATATTGAGGGGTCTACTTTAAGAAGAAAAATAAGATCTAAATTATGAATAATAAAATTGCAATAAATACATATCTATTAATAATTTAATCTAAAAATAAATGTAAAAGCAGAATATAAATAGAGTCATGGATACAGAGAACATTTTGATGGTTGCTAGATATGAGGCAGGGTAGTGAGGTAGGTGACTAAGGTGAAGGGATTAAGAAGTACAAATTGGTAGTTACCAAATAGTCATGGAAATATAAAGTATAGCAGAGGTAATATAGTCAATAATATTGTAATAACTATGCATGGTGTCAGATGAGTACTGGATATATCGGGATGATAATTGAGTTATACAATGTCTAATCACTGGGTTGTAAGATTGAAACTAATATAATACTATATATCAATTGTAATTGAAAAATAAAAATTATTTAATGTAAAAAAAACACACAAAAACTTTATTCTAGATTTTCCCATCCTCTTGGATCAACTGTGTGTTGCTGTTCCTCTTCCTTTGAATCTATGATGTTCTTTCCTTAGGCACCTAACTCCAGCTGTGTTCCTTTATGGTAGAAGAAACTGGTGGTATAGGCTAAAATAAAATGGTCCGTTCATTATACAGACAAGCTCTCAAACAAAACAAATTCGGAACCTCACCAATTTGGAACCCCTCGGGTGATGTCAGACTGCCAGTTTAGGCCTGATTCCGTAGAGACTAAACTGGCAGTCGGACATCCCTCTCACAATCCGGGACTGCTAGCTCCTAACTGCTCACCTGCCTGCCTGCTTGATTGCCCCTAACCACTCTGCCTGTCTGCCTGATGCCCCAACTGCTCTCCTGCCTGCCTGATCGCCCCTAACCTCTCTGTTGCCTGCTTGATAGCCCCTAACTACCTCTGCTTGCCAGCCTGATTGCCTCTAACTGCCCTCCCCTACCAGCCTGATTGCCCCTAACTGCCTCTGCCTGCTGGCCTGATCACCCCTAACTGCACTCCCCTGCCGGCCCGGTTGCCCCTAACTGCCCTCCCCTGCCAGCCCGGTCACCCCTAACTGCCCTCTCCTACTGGCCTGATTGACCCTAACTGCCTCTGCCTTGGCCCCCACTACCATAACTTTGTCCAGAAGGATGTCCGGATGGATGTCTGGTCTAATTAGCATATTACCCTTTTATTAGTATAGAAGTTCAACCTTATTTGAAGTTTAAGCGATCTATTCCAACCTACTGGGGATGGGGGAAGAAGTGAAGTTTCAAAGATATGTTCACCATTCCACTTCACTTATCCCCTCAACTTTTGTTTGGACTCCTGGGGTCCCCCTAGTGACCACTTCTAGCAGTGGTAGACAAACCTCTCCTGTTCCCTTCTCTTTTCCCTTTAGTCTGTTTAAACACAATGTCTAAGCTCCCTTCTTCCCACTTTTCTTCTCAGTCACCAGAGAGTTGTTGCCTCTTAGCCATGGAGATTCTGATCTTAGCTGACAGCTCTCTGAGTGGACTATTTAAGACACAAGGAGATAACATGGTTCCCATAGGTTACTAATCTATACTAATAAAAGGGTAATATGCTAATTAGACCAGACATCCATCTGGACGTCCTTCCGGACAAAGCTATGGTGGTGGGAGCCAAGGCAGAGGCGGTTAGGATCAATCAGGCCAGCAGGGGAGGGCAGTTAGGGGTGACCAGGCTGGCAGAAGAGGGCAGTTGGGAGCGACCAGGCCAGTAGGGGAGGGCAGTTAGGGGTGATCAGGCCAGCAGGCAGAGGCAGTTAGGGGCAATCAGGCTGGTAGGGGAGGACAGTTAGAGACGATCAGGCTGGCAAGCAGAGGTGGTTAGGGGCTATCAAGTAGGCAACAGAGAGGTTAGGGGCAATCAGGCAGGCAGGAGAGCAGTTGGGGCATCAGGCAGACAGGCAGAGTGGTTAGGGGCAATCAAGCAGGCAGGCAGGTGAGCGGTTAGGAGCTAGCAGTCCCGGATTGTGAGAGGGATGTCCGACTGCCAGTTTAGGCTCTACGGAATCGGGCCTAAACCAGCAGTCAGATATCACCCGAGGGGTCCCGAATTGGTGAGGGTGCAGGCTGGGCTGAGGGACCCCCCTACCTGTACATGGATGTTGTGCACCGGACCTCTAGTCTATACATATAAAAGCCTAAGCAACCATTACTACCAGTCGACCAAATGATTGTTCGCTATGATGTGCACTGACCACCAGGGGGCAGATGCTCAATGCAGGAGCTGTCCCCTAGTGGTTAGTGAGCTCCCATAGCCAACCTCCTGCAGCTGGCCAACCTTCCGCAGTCCCTCCCCCTTGCCAGCCAGCCCCGATCGGCCCTTATAAGGACTGGGAGAGATGGCCCCAATCAGCCCCTATGGCCAGCCAGGCAGAGGGATCTCATCCGTGCATGAATTCATGAACTGGGCCTCTAGTAATTGATAAAATATCTGTCTTGTCATCATGCTCAAAGCTGACTGCACAGTTTCCTGTGTCTCTGCCTGAGCTATGACTAAGACATGAGTGCCTTAAATATTGCCCTGAGCCACTATGAATAGGTCCTCCACTAAGGAGAAATTTTTATAACACTTGGTAAAAATAAAAAACAATAAAAAAAAAACCTCGAATAGCTTCTATGAATTGAAAACACAAGGAGATTACTGTTTAATCATTTTATATTCACTTGGGTGTATAGTTAGGGAGCAACCATAAACTACAAACTCTCTGTACAAATAATCTTTGAAAAATATTTTTAATATAAAACTAGAGGCCCGGTGTACAAATTTGTGCATGGGTGGGGTCCCTTGGCCTGGCTGGCAATAGGGGCCAATTGGGGCCATCTTGCCTAGTCCAAAGGGAGGGACCGCAGGAGGTTGGCTACAATTAGGGCTGGCTGGCCAGGGGAGGGACTGCAAGAGGTTGGCCAGTCATGGGAATTTGGCTGTGGGAGCACACTGACCACCAGAGGCAGCTCCTGCATTGAGGGTCTGCCCTCTGGTGGTCAATGCACATCATAGCGACCAGTCCACCGGTCATTTGGTCAACTGGTCGTCATGGTCACTTAGGCTTTTATATATATAGACTAGGGGCCCAGTGCATGAATTCATGCACCTTGAAAGAAACTGTGGCCCGTGAGGCTGCAATAGGCACAGGGACAGATCTCGGCCCATCCTCCACACCCCAGCCTGGCCCCTCCTGCCGTGGCCCCAGTCCTCTGTCTTCTGGAAGCCCCGCTCCCGCCACCGCCGCTTCCATGCACTGATGGCGCCAGGCCCGCTTGCACCCGCTGATCACGCGGAGTGATCGGGGCTGGCGCCAGCAGTGGGTGCAAGCAGGGCCAGCGCTGTCAGCGGGTGCAAGTGGAAGCTGCTGCCTCCATTTCCCCTCAGGAGCAGGGGGAGGTGGAGAAACCCTTAGGGGTGATCAGGGCTGGCAACCGCCACTCGCACCTGTTGATGGCTCCAAGCAATCAGGACCAGTGCCAAGCACTGGTAATGGGTGTGAGTGGTGGCTCCGGCACTGGCTGTGGGTGTGAGTGGGGCCAGCACTGGCAGCAGGTGCAAGCGCCAGGCAGGACCACGGCTTGCAGGAGCAAAGAATTTTCAGTAACTACCAGAGGCTCACCCAATGACAGCGACCGGCAGCCGCCTTGGTCTGGTGCCCCTGCTCACCTGCTCCACCATCCCACCATGGCCGACACCCGCCATGTTCTGCACACGCCCCCTGGTGGCCAGCACACGTCATAGTGACTGGTTGTTTGGTTGTTTCAGTTGTTCCACAGTTTGGTCTATTTGCATATTAGCCTTTTATTATATAGTATAATGATTTTTGAGACACATTAATGAATGTTTTAATTAAGAAAAAACACTTTAATAGTTTTCTCTCTGCATTTGTTCATTTGCAAATGAGAGAAAAAGGAAAAGTTGAACTATAAGGTCATTGATATTCTTCCTAGTGCTAAGATCCTATGATACTAAAATACCTTAGGTCTGTTGCTTAAACACAAGCAAAAAATCCAGAGAGTCTAATGTATTTAGCCTATTCATTTTTTCCAATTATTATTATTATTTTTTTATTTTGGACTGTTGAAATGAATTACTATGTAATAGCTTTTTATATTGTGTAGTAGTTGACTTTATTAGAATTCACCTTATGGTTTCTGGTGAACATTTGCCCATTTTGTGACGTTATCATGTAATCTGGCATGGTAGATGTCTCATATTTAGAATAAATTTAGGACCATATTATTGCAGGTCATAAGTAACATGTTTTGACAAAGGAAGGCTAAATGTTTATTCTTTTTTTATTAAAAATCATATATTTACAGCAGGCAAGCAAGGTGCTGAGACTATTATATGTTTTATAACAAACTCAGCACATTGCCATATTTTTTTTCCAACTGAAACTCTATACTAAAAAGCTCTATTCAGGATATGAATAAATATCTTAGTGGATTATTTCTAATGTAAATGCACATATAAAAAGAAGCTTTTTTTCCATCAGGACAACACTGTCTTATATCGAATATAGTTAAAATTTTTTTCTAAAAGCTTCCATTGAAAATGGAGCCTTTTTGCTATTAAGCAGCTAGTGATAGTAGAATGAAAACCCAGATATAATGGTACAAAAAAAGTTCATAATTATGCTGATATAAACATGATAATGTTTATATATCTAGAACAAAAGTATATCATTTTATTACTTATACGCGTTAATGACAGTCCACTTAGAGATATGTTTTTTAAAAAGCATATGTGGTTTTAGCTGCATGGCTGCCATTAAAGTTAAAACACTGTACACCATTTTGAAAAATTATACCAGAGGTATCTAATATGGCCTTTTAAGACCAACCCATACTAATCCTTGTACTTTCCAATAGCTCCAGTGTGGTAGAATAAGGTAGGTGAATTTGAAACATTTTTCTTTAAAAAATAAAAGCTATCTATTTAAGAATCACTGAGACAGTTGACTTACAGTGGGATTCTTTTTTCCTGGATTCCTAAATATTAGTGAAGCTACTTTTAATATAGTTTAATAAGAATAAATCAATTTTTTCAACTGATGAGAGTTGCTACAATATTTTAGAAATGTGAATATTTGTTAATTTAGTTCTGCAAATTTTTTCTCTGAGATTCTACCTTATACCAAAACACTGTTCTAAGGATGTAAGTATAACTGCGAGTAAAACAAAATTCCTTTTCTTTTAAATAATTCATATTCTAGTGGGGGGGGGATGTAATAAATGAGTTAAAAAGAAAAATAGGTATTGTAGAAAGTTTGCATTAGTCAAAATATCACAAATTTCCTACTATCAGAAATGTAAATACTATCTATTTAATAAAATATGTTCTCATTTTCATAGTCAATTCTTATTTTAGTGTTTAGCCAAAAATATTCTTATCTTATAGCAGAGCCACTTACGCCCAGAAAAATTAAAATTTTTGCCCAGAATCAGAGACAGAGTGAGGGATTATATTCACCTAATATCATCTACTACAAGTCTAATTCTTTTAAAATAATTTTGAAACAACATGTCATGCAAAAGTATAAGTAAAAATTCATAAAGCAATAATTTAAAAAAGAAGATACTATGCATGATTATAAATAAGGACAAGGGTGAAGTAAATATTAACATAATTCAAACTTGAATACCTGAAAAGGAAGAGGAATTAAAATATGTCAGTGAAATCAACCAGTAATACTTTGAAGAATAAAAGATTCCATTTAAGTAAAAGTTTTTTATTATAATTTTTCTTTCCCTTGTTATTTGTCCAGAAATTATTTGCAGTGGTGGAAGTTTCCACATTATTGCTGTTTTTGTTCTCATGTTCTATATATTCACATTTAGAGGAATTTAGAAAGGAGCCCTTGATTGAGATTGCTTCAAACTATGATAAAATGGGAAGAATTAATTGTTGCAATAATTGGGTAGAGTCTAAAAGTGACAGGAAGGTGATGTTTCACACAAATTTGACAAGTTCATATAGGCAGATAAAGGTAAATCTTGAAAAGAAATCAGAGAAAGATTTTTTTTTGTCATGAATAGGAATTGCATTTGTTAATACAATTAACAATCATAGTCTTTGGTTTCTAAAATCAAGTAATGGGCCCAGGATTTACCAAATACTTCTTGTACTTATTTGTCTTTTTTTTTCTGATTCAGTGTACATATTTGTAGATTTAAAGCTGTAAAATAAACCTCTATCATTTTTTAGTGCATTGTCCATTTTTAAATGATTGATAAAAATTGTTAAGTAAGCCAAATACTGTACATGCTGCAGTGTAATGAGGCCTATCATGCAGCGAAATACTGCTCATCATGATATTAAATTTAAATGTAGCATTTTTTAAATCCTTGACATAAATAAGAAGGTATTTCTCTGGACCACTGCTTTTTCCATAAACTCAATGTTCTGTATAAGTCATTGTCATGGGATATATTTTATTTTGAGGCAACCCAGTCATCCTCCCCCCAAAATAAGTAGCAAATCAAGTATCATTTACCTAAAAATTATGCCTTATAAGGTCCATGATAAGCCAAAGACCCTAGTTCCAGAGGGCAGACTGTAGTTTCAGTAATTTATACCCATCTTTTTAGATGACTCTTATTTTCCTTCAGATGTACCTGTGATGTCTTCAGTTTAAAAGTTAATTGGGATGGTACATATTGATATTTAATTTTAGGAGGAAAAAACCCTCAGATGCTATTGTTTAGAACGCAGGATTCTGGCTAGGTTTATCTAAAATATTTCTTTAGAAATGTGTGACAGGAAAAATGAATGAGAAGCTTTTATAGTCAAGAAGTCAACAAATAATTTTAAAATATAAGGAAAACAGTTGCTCATATTATTAATCGTATAAAATATTTTAAAGTAGTATCCTCTTATGCATGATGATTGGACATTACATTCCACACTTCATTTGAAAACAAAACATTTTGCAGGCAAATAAACACTATTAAAATATAAATACCTAAAACTAGCTAGCACTGTTTTCTAATTCTCTTTTTTTCTCTTGAGTCCATTACATCTGCAATATAAGGAAGAGGTGGAGATATGTCACTTACACAGAGAAGACTGAACTATGAAATCTTGGTGGCTTGTCTAAGGAAATGCTCTCAAAAAGTATGAGGGCAGAATTCAAACTTCATGCTTGTAGTTCTCAGCCTAGTATTTTTTGTGTGTGTCAGATTCTCGCTAAAAACCTGTATAATTAGAATATTTTATCATGCTGTAAGTTGAGAACCTCCAAATGTAGAAACATAATAACAATACTTTAAAGAGTCCTTTTTATTTTTTAAATTTATCTTTATTGTTGAAAGTATTACAGATGCCCACTTTGCTTCTTTTCCCATTGACCCCCGCCACCCCGCATCTGTCCCTCCCAGGCCTCCTTTATAAATTACCATCACTTTCCTGAAACAAATATTAGGTGTATCTAATGCATAGAAACTTGCTGAATCCCAACTAAGAAAAACTGCAGTTGCAGGTAACTTTTGTAACCTGCCTTTAAAAAACAATTAAAATTATATTTTCTTAGTGTATTTTGCTTATAAGTAACATTACAAATTCATTGAAGTTTAGAAAAAATTTAAAAATATGCAAAGAAATATAAAAATTATCTATGACCTCATTACTGTGAATAATCATTTAATATATGTTGCAGTTCTCTTCTTTGTTTTCTAGGTATCCACATGTATCTTATTTTAATATTAGGAAATCAATATTTTAATGAAGGTAAAGAGGGCAATTTAAAAAAACTTTAATAGGTCAATTTTATCAAACTTTTATCTTGTTACTTTCTCTTTATCTTTAGAAATACTATTCACAAACTAAAATGTAATTTTCTACATGTGTGAACAATAATTAATATTTTAATATATCAATACCTTTATAAGCCAATGAAAAAAGAAAACAGAAGAGAAAAAATGAATAAAGATCATAGACAATTCACAAATCAATAAATATAAATTCTAATAAAGATATTATCAAATGATCAATGTTTAGCAAATGAAAATGTACATTAAAACAGGAAAGACATGAGATGAAGATAAGCAAGATTAAAGAATATATCTTGCAGAAAGTACACACTTAAAAAATAGTAATTTTAAAAAAGACAGCACCAACTTACACCATACACAAGAATACATTCAAAATGGATAAAAGACTTAAATGTAAGACTTGAAACCATAAAAGTCCTAGAAGAAACCATAGGAACCAAAATCTCAGACATCTCTTGTAACAATATATTTACCGATACATCTCCTAAGACAATGGAAACTAAGGAAAAAATAAACAAATGGGACAACATCAAAATAAAAAGCTTCTGCACTCCAAAAGAAGCCATCAACAACATAACAAGAGAGCCCACAACATATTTGCCAATGATATATCTGACAAGGGGTTAATCTCCAAAATATATAGGAAACTCATACAACTTAACAAGAGGAAGATAAACAATCCAATTAAAAAATGGACAAAGGACCTAAATAGATACTTCTCCAAAGTGGACATACAGATGGCCAAGAGCAATATGAAAAAATGTTCAAAGGCACTAATCATCTGAGAGATGCAAATCAAAATGACAATGAGATATCACCTCACACCTGTCAGAATGGCTATCATCAACAGATCAACCAAAGACAAGTATTGGCAAGGTTGTGAAGAAAAGGGATGTAGACTAGTTGCAGCCACTTTGGAAAACAGTATGGAATTTCCTCAAAAAATTAAAAATGGAACTCCTATTTGACCCAGTGATTCCACTTCTGAGAATATATCCTAAGAAACCCAAAACACTCATTAGAAAGAATAGATGCACCCCTATGTTCCTAGCACTTCTATTTACAATAGCTAAGGTCTGGAAAGAGCCCAAGTGCCATCACCTAGCAGATGAATGGATAAAAAAAAACAAACAAACAAACAAAACTATGATACATTTACACAATGGAATACTACACAGCAATAAAAAAGGAAAGAAATCTTACTATTTGCAACAGCATGGATGGACCTAGAGAATATTATGCTGAGCAAAATAAGTTAGTCAGAGAAAGATAAGTATCACATGATCTCACTCATATGTGAAATCTAATGAACCAAATAAACTGATGATCAAAAATAGACCCAGAGACATAGAAATATGAACAAACTATTGAACCTCAGGGGTAAAGCAGGGGAGGGTGGGTGGGAAGAGATCACCAATGAACTTGTATGTATGTATGAAAGGGGGACAGGAGCAGGCTAGAAGAGGTTAATGGAGGGGAGGAAAAGGAGAACCTATGTAATACTTTCAACAATAAAGATTTTATATATATACTAGAGGCCTGGTGCACAAATTCATGCACCCATGGGGTCCCTTGGCCTGGCTTGTGGGATCAGGCTGTAACTGGCTCTCCAACATCCCCTGCGGGGTCCTGGATTGTGAGAGGGCACAGGCCAGGCTGAGGGACCCCACCAGTGTACGATGGGGCCAAGGAGGGACACAGGAGGTTGGCCAGCCAGGGAGGGACGCAGGAGGGCTCCAGGGCATGTCCAGCCCATCTCGCTCAGTCCCGATCGGCTGGACCAAGCAGCAAGCTAACCTACCGGTCAGAGTATCTGCCCCCTGATGGTCAGTGAACGTCATAGCGACTGATTGGCCATTTGACTGTCTGCCCCCAGTGCATGTCATACTGAGTGGTTGAGTGGCATTAGCATATCATTAGCATATTTCGCATTGATTGGTTGAACTGACACTGGACGACTGCACACTTAGCATATTAGGCTTTTATTGTATAGGACATGGGACAATCATGGCTAAATGACATAGTAAACCTTTCCATGCTTTCATTGCCATTTCTTCCATCATCATCAAAATCTTACCCAATTTCATCCCTTCCAAGTTCCAGCTAGCTGAGTCATCTTACTATTTTTGCCCTAGTTTTCTCTGTTTAAGGCAATTTTTATGCTACAAGCATATTCTATTGAATTATGTTTCATTTAGTGCTTATGGAAAGTACAGAACAGTTGTTCTCAAATTGGAGGGGGGCTTTGCCCCATAAGGACATTTGTCAATATCTATAGAAAGTTTTGCTTGTGACAATTCAGAGGAGTGGGTGTCTGCTATTGGCAGCTGGTTGCTAAACACCCCACAGTGCACAAGACAACATCCCTCAACAAAGAATTCTACCTGCCAGAAAGGTAATAGTACCAAAGTTGAAAAACCCTGGTTAAGACAGATTTGCCAAATAACCTCCCGTTTGGCTACTGTTTTTCTAAGAACAGAAAGAGATAATAAGTTAATAGGTTAGAAAAGGCCCAAGTAAAGAATTTGTTTCCCGTTTTAAAAGTAGAAGAGCTGGCTAGTGAGACCCATTTAACAAATATATGTGAACTAAAGTGATTGGAAGCGTGATACATTATCTTCTTGTGAAACCAGCTTATCAAGGATTTTCTTTTACTCCTTTTCTGTTTTGCACATTTTTAACCTAACCAGGATTGACTTTGAAATAAAACCCAACATATTTTCCAGTTGATTTTGATTTAAATGAAACCTTTGGTAGAGTGCCTCAGGGTTTTCTGGCTATGGCTATTTATCTTTATCCTGGTAGTTTATATATTTAAGAAAATGATGAATGGAAGCTTTAAAAAAACTCATTATGGTAATTGATTATTATAGAAAAACCTTGGGAACTTTACAAAAGAGAACTGTATTCTCTTGGTATCTTAGCTTTAAACCAGACGTGTAATTAGAGGAATCCATAAACATTCGTCACAGTAAGAGAAGCCTGTTACTAAGTTTAGAAGAAAACTTTGGCTTCACTTTATTGTCCTGGATAAAAATGACATACAGTAGTGGCTGTCATATATAACAGGAGAATAATATGCCCTATGAAATAAAAGACCACCCACACGGAACCAGTGTAAAAAGTAGTGATAGCCAAGCTTGGTTCATTTCTTTAGAAAGGTTAAATGTGATCCTTTCCTTACAATGTTTTAGTATTTGTGGATTGAGAAAAAATTTAGTTGAAATGACATTTAAAAATTATTTTCTGTTTTTATTTTGTTCTTTACTTTCTTTAAAATCTTAAAGAGACAATGAAAATATGAACTGAGAGCATCATGTAAATAATATTCATGTCCACATGCTCTTCTCTGCACACACACACATATGCACACATGCACACACACACACACACACGCACACACACAAAATAACTTGCCACTAAGAATATGGAAATCTATAAACCAACTGTAAGGAGAGCTCAATTGTTGACTTTTTTTTAAATAAATATAGTACAATATTCATTTCTTTAAAATTTTAAGAAATAGCTATGGAGAAGGGAAAATTATTTCAGCATTAGAAGAGAAAAAGCTAAGTGTACTTGTGAGGGTTATGATTATAATGTGTGATAATATAGTTTGTATAATTTTTACCCTCTAAAACTTATACTGTATAAGGTGGGTTGAAGACCATGGCTTCGGTTTCCTAGCTATCTTCAACCAATAGAACTCCTCCTAAAGCAACTCAGGCCCCACTTAGTCCTGCCCTCAGCCACTGGAGGAAAAGTCTTTTACAGTCACTTCATGGCTTCTCAGTTAAAAGACTGTAAGGCTCAGGAATTGTCCTCATCACATACTCCTATAACTCTGCCAAGTAGGAGGCCTATGGGATCTCGCAAATCTTATCTCCAGCCAATGTGTATTTTCTCCCTAATCTAATAAAGTTTTTAATTTATAGCACTTAGAACACTAAGCCTCCTAGTCTTAGTTAGTTTTACAGTAGAGAATTCTGGAATACAAATAATCTCCCAGTTTCAAAGATCAGCAAGTATAAGAGACTCATACTATACCATCATAGACCCATGGCAAAAACAAAACAAAACAAAACAAAACAAAACAACAATAAAATAAAAAACAAACAAACAAACAAAAAAACATGGCTTGGTAGAATTGTGCTTAATAGATGCCAGGAAATAATCTAGAAGCATGCCTTTTGAATGCTGAGAAATAACCTGGAGGCTGAAACCATCAGGATTCATATACAATTTAGCATTTTTAATCTACTAGTTTCAGGCCATGTTCCTTAAATCTATCATCAGTGTCTACTTGTCCATATGCAAAACCCTTTAGCTAGCTATCATATCATGTACTCATAAACCTCTTTCAAAGCTGCTTAAAGCCCTAATTTTCTTTCTTTCACTACTGATCTCCTTCAAGAGACTATTTTCATTGACCTTTCTGAAATTATCAGTTCATTAAAACCAAATTCCCCTATCTTCCATGTTGCTTCTTTCCATCTACGTCTTTTATCTTTTTTAAACTTTATTTTCATTGTTGACATAACAGATGTCCGCATTTTGCCCTCTTTTGCCCACCTCTACCCAGCCCCTGTCCCCCTTCCCCCTGGTTATCACCACACTGTGATCTGTTTCTGTGTTATTTGACTAATCCCTCCACCTTCTTTGAAAATTGGCTCTAAATCAAGGAGAGTGCTTCTTCTGAAGCCTTCTTGAGCATAAACTGATCATTGCCTCAAAACCAACATACAATGGGAAGGGCAATCTCAACTTGATGCTATTCACTTAGCCTGTTGCTACTCAAGAATTCCCCCACACTTGCACAGGTTGTGAATTTTGATCACTGTATATAATTTACATTTTCTGTGGTTGAACTTTTTAAAAATAATAATGTCTGTGAGTCTTTTGAAGGTAGTCAGGCACTTGTGGATAGAGCAGGTACAACTTTCAATGATCAATCTTTTGTACAAATAACATCTATTCCTTATTGATACTGTCTTATCCTATATAATAAAAGCCTAATATGCAAATTGCCCAAACAGCAGAACAACTGGTCAGTGGGGGCAGGGCCGGCAGGGGCGGGATCCAGTAGGTAGAGGGAGGGGATGGTGATCAGGAGTGGTGGAGACTGGTGGTGGTGGAGGGACGATCAGGGGGCACCATCCCCTGATTGCCCCACCAGTAGTCTCCCTCAGAAGGAGGCCACCAGTGGTGGCAGTGGGGCGATGGGGGGCGGGGCTGGCCACTCGCTGTCCGTTGCAGCCCCCAATTGGCCTGCCGGTCCCCTCCTGCAGAGGGAGACCAGACTGTGGCTTAGGCCCGCTCCCCGCGGGCTTCTGGACTGCAAGAGGGTGCAGGCCAGGCTGAGAACCCGCCCCCCTCCCCGAGTGCATGGATTTTCGTGAACTGGACCTGTAGTATTTTATAATTTTGAATATTTTTTGAGACTATATATATTTTAAACTCAAATTTTGTAGCATTTTCACAATAGTTCTATCAAGTTCTTGGAAGTCTAATTTGACTGTGTGATATGTTTGCTGTTTTATTCTCAGACATTCTATAATTTTAGAATATGAGTACATACTCAACAGAGTTTTCATAATATAAAACCATATTCCTCCAAAAAGTATTTTGGTTGCTTTTGCTAGGTGCATTAGGGTTTAGTGGGGTCTTGATGTACATTTTTTTTCTAATCTGCACCTGCGGATATGATTTTATTTATTTTAGAGAGATAGGGAGGGTGAGAGAGGGGGGAGAGAGAGAGAGAGAGAGAGAGAGAGAGAGAGAGAGAGAGAGAGAGAGAGATGAGAGTAAAACATTGATCAGTTGCCTCTCAGATGCATCCGAATTGGGGACCAAACCTGCAACCTATGCAGGTGTCCTGACCTGCAGCCTTTTGGTGTACAGAACGATGCTCCAACCAATGGAGCCACCTGGCCAGGGCCCTGGTTTACGTTTTATGCAAACTTTTAAACTGAGGAGTTTGGAGATCATGGCAGTAACATAAAATTTAACTGCAAAGTCATCAGAGGCACCATTCCAGGCTATATTTCCAGAGCAATATTTGGTCTCACTCACAGCCTAGGTTGAAACTAAAATATTTTTACTGTCTTTCTGAGTTGATGATTTTTCCCCCCAAGTTCCCATTTTATCAGGCATGTGGATTTAGTGGTTTAGTGCAAGGGGCTTTTGTCATACTACTGTCTTTTGCAGCCCCAGGTTCTATTGTCTAATACTTTCTGTCCATAAATAACTCATGTGCAGGATGCTCTCCAAATACAGCCACAATGTTAGTGCTAGTTTTTGTTCCCTCTAATTTTTTGGTTCTTGGACATTTTCCTTTGATATTTCCAGTCAACATTTTTATTTTAAGTTGGCAATAGGCTATCCAGGATTCACAGGTATTTTGTAATGAAATTTTTGCTTGGGACATGTAGTATTTCAAAAGTTTGAATTTACTTGTTTTACAAATGTTCTTCCTTCCATTTTGTATATCTATTCCACTCACTATAATTGATCAATCACTTATTTTAAATAACCTATTTAATCTTAGAAAGCAGTTGAATTTGCATCTGCTATCACCTATTTTTCTCTCTTTACCATTCTCCAAATCAAAAAAATCCTTATCTAGTTTTCCTTTCATTTTTTTCCTTCCTATATAATAAAAGGCTAATATGGAAATAGACCAAATGGCGGAAAAACCAAACAACTGAACAGCCGGTTGCTATGACATGTGCTGACCACCAGGGGGCGCACACAGAACATGGTGAGCTTAGGCCGCAGCAGGATGGTGGAGCAGGTGAGTGGGGGCACCAGACTCAGGCAGGGTGATGGTGGCTGTCATCGGGGTGAGCCTCTGGTGGTTACTAAAATTCTTTGCTCCCATGTGCCACGGTCCTGCCTGGTGCTCGCATCTGCTGTGGGTGCCAGAGCCGCTGCTCGCACCCACTGCCAGTGCCAGGTGTCGGCCCTGATTGCTTAGCGACATCAGCAGGTGCGAGCAGCGGCTGCAGCCCCTGATCACTCCTCTGGGCTTCTCCACTTCCCCCTGCTCCTGAGGGGCGATTAGGGCTGGCAGCCACCACTTGCACCTGCTGCTGGTAATGGCCCTGCTTTCACCCACAGCCGACAACAGAGCCACCGCTTGCACCTGCTGCCAGCACCTGGCACCAGTCTCAATTGCTCGGCACCATCAGCATGTGCGAGTGGCGGCTGCCAGCCCCAATCACCCCTGAGGGTTCTCCACCTCTCCCTGCTCCTGAGAGGAGATTGGGGCAGCAGCTGCCACTCACACCTGCTCACGGCGCTGACCCCAGTTGCACCGCTGCTGGTGCCAGCCCCAATCGCTCCACGCCGTCAGCGGGTGCGAGCAGGGCAGGCATCATCAGCACATGGGAGTGATGGCAGCGGGAGTGGGGCTGCCGGCAGACAAGGGATCAGGGGCCGCAGCAGGAGGAGCCAGGCAGGGGCGAGGATGATGGACCGGAGACCCACCCCTGTGCCCACCACAGCCCTGTGGGCCATAGTTCCTTTCAAGGTGCACTAATTTGTGCACTGGGCCCCTAGTTGTTTATAAAAACATAAGTAAAAAATAATTTGTACCCCATTCAAAGAACCAAACATTTTCAACTTTACTTCCTGTGTTTATGCATGTTTCTTATTAAATAGATAATTGATCTATATTTTATAAATTCTGCATGGCATATGAACTGGAGTTTTTATATCTAGTCATATGTGTATTTTAGTGAAAATAAAAAATAGTGTGAATTCAAGATTTAATTGGTTTGGAATATGAACTGTTTTACATATTAGAGCTCAATTTGTTATCCTATGGGAAGACTATTCTGTTCTTTAGATTGAAGTTTTTTGAGGGCAAGAATATAGTTCTTATTAGAGCAAATAAGGAGATACTTACAACATACTGGCCATCCAAAATGATTTACGTTTAAATTAGCCTTTTTGTATAGAAATATAAAATCCTGGTCTTACTGACTTATTTGCCACCACAGTCATTGACTCTATTTGCAATCTCTCATTTTGTTTCCCTTTACTCATTACATTGAATTATGTTATTTTTCAATTTTACATGTTTTGGATATTTTTTGTTCTGTCTTCCATCAGAAGAAGCTAAAAATTGTAGGTGAAAACTATGAATTAAAAATTATGTATTGAAAGCTATGCTCAAACATGTATTAAATACTTATTATAATGAGATCTATTTGCAATATATTCATTCACATATGAATAAGGCTATACACACGTGCGATCTCATTTGCTCTTGACAACCAAATTAGAGATAAATTGCCCAGGAATTCTCCCATTTTACTGAATAAGATATCTGATTCTCATGGGGCTCAGGTAACTTGGGAAATCTTTCAGGATTTTAAAATGGCAGAGGTAATTAATGCTTATATCTACATATCTAACTCCAGTTTCAATGGTCTCTCTCACTCTCTTTTTTCCCCCTCACTTCTGTCTGCTACATGGAAGCTACTTAGATTTATGCACTGTGGGGAAGACAAAGAATTACCAGACTCCTTTTGCTAAAAGGAGCTTATTGCCTTGTAATGGTTGGACCGATTAAAATTTAAGTAATAATATATGTCAAATGATACAAGACAGTATGAGTATCAAATCTGCAACACAGACAATGAGTGCTTGCTTATGCAAATAAGTGAAATCAGATGATAATGAGAAAATGTATCATAGTGAGATTAAGGCCAGGCATTGAAGCATAAATATATCTGAGTGCACAAGTTGGATGGAGGCTAGCATAATAGGAGGATGGGAGGGGCAAATGCGCAAAATCTGGAAGGAATGGGAATAGTTAGGCAAGAATGAACCTGGTCAACTGCAGTAAAAGGTGTTCTGGTAAATAATTCCTAATTACATGCTATCAGTTCTGGTCCCCCATTTGCCAACACAATTCCTGTGGTCTGTTAATCAGATGGTCACCATGCTCACTGTAGAGTTTATCCTATACAATCAACATAATAATTGAACCCAGAAAATTAGAAATAACAAGAATAAATTCATGCCAAAGTTCCTTGTTTAGTTAGAGAGGAAACAGGAAAGGTTACATTTTCATACCACATGTTATCTGTGAGATTGGTAATGGCTTTATGCGCTGAGAAAACCAGAGGCCTTTGATTCACACTAAAAAGAAAATGGGCCTTTCAAAATTCCAAATCTAAAGACCAGATTGTCATGTTAGATAGCTCTCAGGGATCCTGTGGACAATTAGAAGTGATCACTTCCATTGTCAGGGTTCCGAAGTCGTAAAAAATACACTTTAGCAAATACATTTGAAGCAATAATTAAACCCCTGTTGCCACAATAAACTGCACCTATTTCATATTATATACACGTGATTAATGCAAAGAAATGGAAATTGTCAACATAAGTCAAAACTCACACAGCTTTTTACTATTCTGAGATGACATCTGAAAAGGAGCAATTTGGTGTGAGACTTTTTCCATTAACATTGCTGATCACCATGTGCTATCAATTCTCTATTGAATTCAATTATTAGCAGCTATTCCGGATTTTCCATTAACTTTGATAATTGGCATTAGCTGAGAAATTTTAGTGCTTTCTATGACCAGTATTTGATACACACTCTCCAAATTTTGGGGGCACAGTTTGTTATGATTTCTTTTCTATTTGATATTATTTTACCCTCACTTTTAATGGTTAGTAAAATATCTAAATTCTTGGCAAAGAATGGAATTCAGCATTTCTACGAAGTCTTCATTTTTTATTACATGTGTATTTAAATCAAACTAATTAGAATATATAAAACAAGAGGATACTAAATGAAAGACATGTGTAATGGAAGACATTTAAAATCTCAACAGGTTTGAGTCTACATTTTTGATAACCAAAATTGCATCTTCTAATTTTAAATATTTATATCATCTACAAAGCAATGATTCATGATCAATGAGTTGTGAGAAAGATTGTTATAAGTTACTAGTAGCCCTGCACACGAATCCGTGCACCAGTAGTTCTCTGCATGGCCTGGCTGCTCTGAACCAGCTTCTCAGAGGCTCTCTGAGGCCCAGAGGCCCATCTGCAGCTGGGAGCGGAACACTTGCCTCATCGCCATGACAACGAAGCAAGCATTCCACCAGGCCGCTCACACTGCCTGCTCTCAGTGGCTTCCCCCCTGGGACTGGGGGACTCCGGCAGGGCTGAGAGGACTGGGCGCTGCAATCTTGTGGCTATGGGCGCCGCCATATTTATGAGAGTGACAGTTAATTTGCATATTACCCTTTTATTAGATAGGATGTTACTATCTGTTCCCCAGGGTAGGAGACAGAATTGGTGTGAGAGTGAAAGATGAACTGTTTTCTTGGGCTGATTAGGCTTTTATAATTCTACACCAATAATCAACTAAATGCCCCAAATGGTGAATTTTTCAGTGGGTAATTTTTATACATGTTTGACCAAAAAAAATAGTCATCATAAATGAAATATATTACACTCTTATATCTATCTATATATATATATATAAAGAGGTAATATACAAATTAGGCTGGGACACCATAACAGTCACGACCAGTCAGAAGGAGGCTGTGCGTGCAGGTAAGAACCAGAGCAGAGACAGAAACAGAGAGAGGAGGGCCAGCCCGAGCCACCACGCCGGCTCAGGTGGCCCCAGAGCGGACACTGACAGGGGGGCCTGGGGCTACTCCAGCTGCAGTGCACCAGCAGTCCCACCTCTGCATGTGAGCTCCAGATGAAACATCTTTTCTGACCACTCATTGGCTAAGCTCCTGGTACACCACTTGCAATGTTCTTGGTAACTTGGGTAATAAGAATCCAAGAAGGTGATCTAGGGTTTTTCTACCTTACTTCTGGAGGAAAAAATGAAGGTCCACTGCTGGAGGGGCTAAGAAATGTCATATCCTGCCCTAGCCAGTTTGGCTCAGTGGATAGAGCCTCAGCCTGTGGACCACAGGGTCCGGGTTCGATTCTGATCAAGGGCATGTACCTAGGTTGCAGGCTCCTCCCTGGCCGGGGCCCAGGTCAGGGCTCATGCAGGAGGCAACCAATCAAAGTATCCCTCTCACATTGATGTTTCACTCTATCTTTCCCTCTCTCTTCCACACTCTCTAAAAATCAATGGGAAAATATTCTCATGTGAGGATAAAAAAAAGAAAGAAAGAAAGAAATGTCATATCCTATGAAAGAGACATCTTGAAAGTGCCTAAAGAAAGTTGTCATTTTTTAGTGGTGAAGGGACTGGAGTCGGTGTTGAAAACACCTTGGCAGCTGCGGTGACCAGCAGTGGCAGCAGCAGTGGGATGGTAGGGGTGGCTCCTTTCCCTGATCAGCCGGTCACCTCCCGCAGAGGATAGGGCCTAAGCCATCAGTAGGACATCCCCTGAGGGCTCTCAGACTGTGAGAGGGGGTAGGCTGGGCTGGGGGACCCCCCCAAACCAGTGCACAAATTCCATGCACCGAGCCTCTAGTATTATGATAAAAGATATTATGATACCATTGTTAATAACATGGCAAAGGACAGGCACATTATAGGCATGCTCAGTAAAATCTGGGTGAAAAAGGGAAGGTACTTGTCTGTCAGTCACACTTGGGAACAGGTCATTAGCCAGAGTAAGCGTGGTCACTACAAGCACAGGAAGGTTTGAGGTACGTAAGCTTCTAAACATGGGAGTTCCTTCTTTTGCCTCTTGCTCAAGTTTGACTCCTGACCTGTGGGACTCCCATGCTCCTGTTCTCTTGTATTCACTCACATGGTCCACAGCCATGTGGACCCCACACACAATGACCTAAAGAACTGTAATTAGCCTGATGCTATGCTGGACTCACCTTCACCATGGAATGGAAACTTTGGACTCTGGCTATGCTTTTAGCTCTGCTAAATTCCCTGCTGCACATCTTCCAGGACGGGCTTAAGGGAAATGGGATCATAGAAACCCAGGTATATAATTCCATACAAATAAAAATCACTCATCCTCCCATGCAAGGGTTAGAAAATTCTTTTTCTCAAGGTATTGTAAGAATCTGACCCCCACCGCTGAGTAGAGAAAGGGATCCCCCACTTCTACCAGTGGATACCCCACTCCCACTGATAATAATTCTGAACATGAGTACTATTTAAAACACACACACACATTAGGAAAAAGTAACTTAAGATTATAATTACCATTCTTGGCTCTTGACTGTCCCAAACAGTGTTCGCCACCATCACAGAGCACTTAGCTATTTAATACCTAGTATGCATATATCAGCTACCCTGCAAACTCCTCTGTACCCTCTTTTTACTTTTTTCCTCTCTGTCTAGCCAAGTCTCTCTCTCTCCCTCACACTCAATCTCTTCATCTTTCTCTCTCTCTCTAGAGCCCTCCACTTCTGCTGTTTCCTCCTCTCCTTGATTCTCCTTCTCACTGTCTCTTCCACCCTCTCCCAGTTTCTTTCTCTCTGCTGGTTTTTCCCTCCCTCTGCCAGCTGCCCATGCTGCTATCTACTTTCCCAATCCCAGCTGACCCCACCCTTCTTGGCCTACCCACCACAGCCTGACCCCTGGCTCAGCTGCCCCCCCAGCTGAGGGGAGGAGCTGGGCCCCCTCTAACATCTGGGTCCCTGCTGGGCTGGGGCCTGAAGAACCTGGGTTCAATAAGGGCTGTGGCTGATAGTCCTAAATGTTTGGAGAGTAGGAAATGAGCCTCAACTCGAGAATCTCCATGGGCTGGTTGGTGTCAGGAGCCTGAGATATTGGTACCCAGGTGGAGATTGGTTGGCTCTTGCAAGGGGTGGTATTTCAGGGTACTGGGTATCTGGAAAGGTGTGAGCCAGGACTCAGGATTCCTGAGTTGTGAGTGGAGCCTGGGGTCAGGAAGTGTCTTTAAGTGTTTGGGTCCAGGTCCTCCAGGGAGAAGGGAGTGGCCTTAAATTTCTGGATTCTAGCTAGAGCCGTGTCAAGTTGATAGTGTCAGATTTCTACCTCAGATCAGGTGAGCATTCTGCTCCAGGCTGAGACTAACCACCTCAGGAAGGAGACATGGTTCCTCGGCATATTTGGAGGAGCAAAATTATGAACCAAGTAGGGGTTTACCAGAAAGGAGACCTGGCCCTGAGAGAGTCTGCCTAGGGTCAGCAATAGTGTGTGGGTTCTTGACTTCCTGCAGGAAAAATTCACAACAGGAATCCAGGTGGATTGTAGAGGATGCTTATTAAAGCTGGGGACAGTGAGACAAGGAAGGGTTGGGGAAATGAGCCTAGGCTGGGCTGCTTTGGTTCACTAAAATGTCAGAGAAAAGGGGACCTTGGGCACAGGTTCAGGAGGTTCGCCAGGATAAACTGCCTCTGCCTATCGCTGCCCTGGTTGCAAGCTTCGTGGGGTCCCTTAGAGTTTAGGAGATGCATGCCTGTGGGGGAAGAAGGGGTGGGAGGGGGGCAAAGCCAGGTATTCTAGATGGGCTGTGGTTTCTTCTTTCCCTGTGCTACAACTGTATTGTTGTTGTTGCTATCGTTGTTATTTTGATGGTGGCATGTGATCCAATAGTTATAGAGGTTATCAACTGGCTGATTTCCTGGGATATACAATAGGATAATGTTTGTGCTTTGTTTTGTTTTAAAGCTTAAAATAGGTATTTATAGTACTTAACTCTGATAAGCAATTGTAAATTGGGTACTTTTTATATGATTTTGAGTGAAATAACCCATTTATTCTTCCCATTTGAATCTGAGTCCTTGAGAGAATGAATAGATTATGAGGACTAAGGGGCTATGGAGAGATATCATAAAAGAATATTGAAATTCAAGATGACAGCAGAGTAGGTGAACGTCACACTAACTACTTCCCAGAACCATATCAAAATTACAACTAAATTATAAACCAATCAGCCTGGATAACCATCTGAATACTAGCTGAACAGAAGTCTTATAACTAAGGATATACAGAAGAAGCCAGGTCAATACAGTTAAGAAGGGTGGAGATGTGAAAAGGCCTGGCTTTGCACCCATGGGCCATCATATGGCATCAGCCTGGGGAGATTAGTCCCACCCTCTGGAAAACTGAGACCCCTCCCTGACAAGCTCACACCCTGAGGGAAAACCTACTTGCTTCAGCCAGCCTGTACCCCTGTTGTAATCTTTCTTGACCAACTCAAGAAAATCCAGGTAAACGCAAGGGGTACCAAAAAAATGAAGAGAGAGAATTAGTTGTATGACTTTGGGGAAGGGCAAATGTTTTCCCCTCACAGGCATTTCAACCAACTGGTCATATATTAATATCTTTTAGTCTAATAAACTCTACTGGCCTCACTCAGCTGGCTCTCTAAGATCACAGCCCCTGACAAAGGTCCACAGGCCCTAGACCAATGGCAGCTGAACTTAATGAGCATTGAGTCTTTGACTGAGTGATCTCAGAACCAATGCTGTCACTGAGTTTCAATCTCTATTAACCAGGGGAACACCACTCACACCTACATGGTGACTCAGTGAGCCCTGGCTCATGTAACTCACATACTGCCAGAGGCTCTTTAGTGTCTGAACCAAGAGGGCAGCTGGAAAGAAGAAGGGGATTTGGGTACATTGCTCCTCTTGATGATCTGTACTGTCCTTGTACTATGGAAATCAGTCTTGGTAAGCATCTTGGCCCCTCCTACTGTGAACCCAGGCCCAGTAGAAGCAGCTACCAAACATTGATTGCTTTATAGCTTTTAACAGGTAGCACAGGAAAAGTCACAGTAAGCATGTAACAATAATCTGCAGTAGGATGACTCTCTAGAGGCCCCAGAACCAACACACCTGGTAGGGAGCTATAGACAACATCAGAGCATGAATTGATTAACTCCACAAGTGGCAGCCCTGAGGGGAAGTATTGACAGGCACCAGATTTGCTAAGAAGCATCTCATTTTCTGGGGTGAGCTCCTGTACAGCAACTTGTACACTGTGGTCAGAATCAGTATCCCAGTCAGCCAGCCTGAGGGTCAACTCAACACAAATGTGTCAACAGCAATCAAGAATCAACTACAAACACTCATGCCTCACTAAATTTGAATGCATGGATCAAGAACTCAAACTTGAAAGGTATCAGAGGAACAAGGTGCTGGTCTTTCTGACATGATTGGGCCCCTTATCACAGCTAGTCTAGGCTTCCCTCCAAGGTCCTTTGCAGGAGTTATACCCCAAATTTTACCTGGTGATCACTGAAGATTCAGCATGAAACCTCCAACAACTTGCATGACATGGTCAGAGTTGAGCTTTATGGTCAGCCAGAGGGTTGACCCCAAGAGCCTATAGCAATCAAGACCCAGTTACAGGAGGAGGACCCACATAATCCACACAAGGGACATTCATAGAGCATCCAGCTCAGGAGATCAAGGGAACTTACTATATAGGGCCAACCCACAAAGACAGGGAGGCAAAGCAGTTCTATCTAATACATAGAAGCAAACACAAAAAGACAACTAAAATGGGGATACAAAAAACAACAACCTCCAAATGAGTGAAAAGGAAGAATATCCAGAAAAAGAGCTAAATTTCAGATATAGAGATAATTGCTTATCAGATATAGAGGTCAAGAATTGGTCATAAGGATAACCAAGGAACTTAGTGGGAATTACAACCACATGATAAAATAAATAGAAACCAAGAACAAGAACCACTCAGAAATGAAGAACCATATCTGACATCAACAATAGAACAGAAGAAATTAAAAATAGATTGAAAGAAGCAAATGATTAAATCAGTGACTTGGAAAAAAACACCCAATTAGAGAGTAATAAGAAAAATAAAAAAGAAAAACAAGATGGACAGTTTAATGGAACGTTGGCATAACATGAAAGGTAACAACATCTGCATCATAGGAATGCCAAAAGAAGAAGAAAGTGAGCAAGTGATAGAGAATCTATTTAAAGAAATAATGACAGAAAACTTCCGTAACCAGGTGAAGAAAAAAGTCACACTAGTCCAGGAAGCACAGATATTTGCAATCAAGAAGACCACAAAGAAACTCACACCAATACACATCATAATAAAATGACTAACATTAAATGCAAAGAAAGAATTTTAAAGGCAGCAAGATAGACACAGTACATTACCAAATGGGAGTTTCCATTAGACTGCCAGTTGTTTTCTTGTCAGAAACACTTCATGCCAGAAGAGATTGGCATGAAGTATTCAAAGTGATGAAAAGCACGGACCTGAATTCAAAACTACTCTATCCAGCATGCTATAATTTAAAATTGAAGACTAATAAAATACATTACCACCAAACCAGCATTTCAGAAATTATAAAGGAACTACTTTAAAAACAAGTAGAGTGATTTCAGAGAAATGCACCTTAAGGGCCTGTCTTTTCCTCTCCCCCTGACATTTCAACAAGTTAACTATCTATAATTCAACAAAGAAGTATCTGCTCACACAGATGCACGCCTGAGAGGCCCACACACTGAAACACCTAAGGTGGGCTTCCTGGAATAAGTGGGGAAATGAGAAGGGAATGAAGCTCAGACAAGGGTAGCCACTGATGCAGCAGCTCTGCAGCGCAGTGTGTCTGCAGCACAGCTGAGAACTCACATGCCAGCCCAGAAAGGGAGAAAGCCAGCTGTGGTAGCAGGCACTTCTTTCAGCCTGCCTGGAGGAAGAGAGCTGCAGGGGACAGTCTGGCAGGGCAATCTGCAATTGTTTGTCTGAGTTTAACGGTCACATGTGCAAGCAGCAAGAGAGTACAGAGCCTGAATCATGGGTGCACTGCTAATAGGGTCTGAATCATGCACATGAATGGTAAGAGTGAACACTGAGTCAACAGACACCTACCCTATAGAGTCTGGGGGCTGCTGAGTTGCTCCTTACTACTGGGCCTGGTGGTGATCTTTCAGACAAAGAAAAGTAAATCACAGAGCTATGCCACTGATTAGACTCCAAAAACCTCACATCCTGTTGCCCGTGCAGTTGGCTCCAGGAGAATATTATCTGTAAACGAAGACCTGTTGCAGTAGAATCACTGTCTCCCTCTGTGACTGAACCCCAGGAAGGGTGCTTGGGCTGGACCCACAGAGGTCAGGGGTTGCCATTATGGTGAGGGAAAAACAAACCCCACCGCCAAGCAGCAGAGGCTCAAAACTGTGAGGCCACAGAGGTAAAAATCTTGCAATTCAGCACCATCTACTGGAACAGTGTAGAAAAAGACCTCCTCATAGATAAATGGGAAAACAAAGGAGAACAGCAAATACCATGAACAACTACAGTAGCAACAATGACCAGAAAGAAAATGAAAAATCCCCAGAAAGTAAGCTGGAACACATGAATTATGTGATATACATGATAGAATATCAAGTTTGCATTTCTGAAAACACTCAACTATATGCGAGAAAATACTGGCAAGCAATACAATGCGCTCAGAAAACAAATCAATGAACAAAATGAGTATTTCTCCAAGGAAATTGAAACTTTAAAAAAAGAAATCCTGGAAATGAAGGATGCTCACATTATATAAGGAAATCAAGAGTAAGCTATTGAGTATAGAAAACAGAATCCATCAGTTAAAGGAAAGAACTAGTGATATAGAAGATAGGAAACAAGAAATGATGCAGAGGAAAGAAGAGAGAGGTGAAGAAGAGTGAGAATAAAGAAAAAATGAAAGAGTTCTATGAGAACTATTTGATTGCATCACAAAACATGACAGAATCATAGGCATTGCGGAGGAGGAAGAGAGGGAGCATGGAATTGAGAGACTATTAAAATAGTGGATGAGAACGTTCCAAATCTATAGAAAGAACTAGATCCTTGAATCCAAGAAAAAAAACTTAACACATAGTTACATCAATCTATACAGGCCTTCTCCAATGACTTGGTGGCAATGAAGCTGTCAAAAATTAATGACCAAGAAAAAATTCTCAAAGCAGCCAGGGAAAAGAAGGAAGTGACTACAAAGGAAAACCCATCAGAATTTCATCTGACTTCTCAGCAGAAACTCAACAAGCCAGAAGAGAATGGAACCAAATATGCAAAATCTGAAAGACAGAAATTACCAGTCATGTATAATATATCCAGCAAAATAATTCTTTAAATATGAAGAAGTAAGGACATTCCCAGACATACAGAAGCTGGGGGATTTTAGCACCAGAAAACTTCCATTGCAGGAAATACTTAAGGGAGTTATTCTACCTGAAACAAAAAAGAAAAGATCACAACACTACAAGTAACATTGCCAAAAAACGTGCAGCCTAAAAAGGGATAATTTGTGACAACAAAAATGTACAAGGGGAAAGTTGGAAAGATATGAACTGGCAAAGGAAGATGAAGATCAGATGTACTGAAAAGAGAAAGAAACTACGGTATATATATAACTTCACTTTTTATAAACCTAATGGCAACCACACACAAAAATCCCCAAACCAGGACACATGGCTTAAAAAAAGAAGAAATGGAGGAAAGATGTATGGAATACCAATGAGCAGAAATAACAGACAGAAGCATATAGGAAAAGAACCAATGGAGGCACAGAGCTATGAGAAAACAAAAGATAAAATGGCTATAGGAAGTCCTCATACATCAATAACTACCCTAAATGGAAATGCTCTGAATTTATCAGTAAAGATGCACAGAGAAGCAGAGTGGAGCAAAAACAAACAAAAAACAATCATATACTGCCTACAAGAGACACATCTAAGCAGCAAAAGACAAATGTAGATTCAAAAAGAGTGGAAAATGATTCTCCAAGAAAATAATATGCACAAAAAAAATAGACCTCAAGATAACAAAATAACAAGAGACAAAAATAGACACTTTATAATGATAAAGGGAACACTACATCAAGAAAACATAATACTTCTTAATTATATATGCACCCAACAAGGGAGCACCAAAATATATTAAACAGCTACTCACAGAACTAAAGGGAGAAACAGGTCAAAACACAATCATAGTTGGAGGCCTTAATACTCCGTTGGAAGCTCTAGACAAATCAACCAGACTAAAAATCAATTAAAAAAAAATATCAGTCTTAAATGAAACACTAGACCAAATGACATTTACAGAATATTTCATCCCAGAACATCAGATTATACATTCTTCTCCAGCGCACATGGAACATTCTTAAGGATAGACCATACGTTGAGTCACAGAACTATCATCAACAAATTCAAGAAGATTGAAAATATACCAAATATATTTTCTGACCAGGATTCCTTGAAATTAGAAATCAACTGCAAAAACAAGTTAGACACACACACACACACACACACACACACACACACACACACAAATACGTGGAAATTAAACAAATACTACTAAAAAATGACTGTGTCAAAGAATAAATAAAAGATGAAACCAAAAGATATATAGACAAATGAGAATAATAACAAGCATATCAAAACCTCTGGCATGCAGTGAAAGCAGTAATAAGAGGAAATTTTAGCTCAAGAAACAAGAGAAATCCCAAGTAAACAACCTACTATCACATCTTAAATTACTAGAAAAAGAACAAAAGCAACCCAAAGTCAGCAGAAGAAAGAAAACAATAAAAATTAGAGCAGTATTAAATGAAATAGAGATAAAAAAGATTATACAAAATATAAATAAAACAAAAAGCTGGTTCTTTGAAAAGATTAATAAAATTGAAAAACCCCTGGCTAGACTCACCAAGGAAAAAAGAGAAAAAACCCATCTAAAAATCAGAAATGAGAGGGGAGAAATCACCACAGCCATCACAGATATAAAGGATCACACTAGAATATTAGGAAAGACTTTATGCCACCAAATTTAATAACCTAGATAAGTTCCTAGAAATATATAAACCTTTCTAGATTAAATCATGAAGACTTGGAAAATTAAAATAGACAAATCAGCAATGAGGAAATTGAAACAACCATTAAAAACCTCCCAAAAAACTAAATTCCAGGACCAGAAGGCTTCACCAGCGAATTCTACCAAACGTTCAAAGAAGAATTAAAATCTATACTTTTTAACCTCTCCCAAAAAAATTTAAGAAGGGGCAATACTTCCTAACACATTCTGTGAGGCCAGTACAACCCTGATACCAAAACCTGAAAGAGATAACACAAAAAAAGAAAACTACAGAATAATAATTCTGATAAATACAGATGCAAAAATCCTAAACAAAATGCTAGCTAATCGAATACAACAGTACAACCAAAAAATAATACATCTCAATTAACTGGGATTCATTCCAAGGGCACAAGGATGGTTCAGCATTTGCAAATCAATCAATGTAATATACCACTTTAACAACAGAAACATTATTAATCATATGATCTTATCAATAGATGTAGAAAAAGAATTTGATAAGATACTGTTACAGAAGACCGGAAAAAAACCAAGCCATGCTTAGAGAAAGGGAGTTACATTTTATTAAGGGCAGGGCCAGAGAAAAATGTGCCTTTCAAATTCTGGGCCCCCCACATGAAGGAAACCTTTTCTATTTATACTTTTCCTAGCTCTTTTGTCTCCCAAATTTGGAATGAGACTTTAGGGCCTTCTGGGAAAGAAAGCCTACGTGCTGGGAAGGGGCCATGAGACCATATCTCAAGGCCTGGCCTGGTGTCAGCACTGACAACTCTGTCTGGGGCATAGTCCATGGCCTTTCTGGAATGGGAGTAGTCTTATTTTCCTTATTATTTAAGCAAGCAAGTGTTTGCAGAAGCCAAAATAGCAGGGTTAAAATTTCAAACAGCAGTTTTTATATAAGATGGATGCTTCAATACAACATTCATTTATGATTAAAACACTCAATAAAATAGGAATAGAAGGAAAGTACCTCAACATAATAAAAACCATGCATAATAAACCCTTAGATAATATCATACTCAATGGCAAAAAACTGAAAGCTTTTCTCCTAAGATCAGGAACAAGAAAAGGATGTCCACTCTCATCACTCTTATTCAACATAGTGCTAGAAGTCCTAGCCAGAGCAATAAGCAAGAGAAAGAATTAAAAGGCAGCCAAATAGGGAAAGAAGAAGTCAAACTGTCACTTTTTGCAGTTGACATGATGGATGCTGTATATAGAAAATCCTAAAGACTCTACCAAAAAAACTATTAGAAACAATAAACAAATAAAGTCAAGTTATAATGTGCAACATCAATGTGCAAAAATCCATTGCCTTTCTGTATACTAACAACAAGACTTCAGAAAAAAATGGAAGAAAAACACCACAATTTCTTTTGCAATAGGAACTAAAAGAATAAAATACCTAGGATTAAACTTAACAAAGAATCTGAAAGACCTATATACTGAAAATTGCAAAGCATCATTAAAAAAGATTTAAAAAGACACAACAAAATGGAAAAATATCCCATGTTCATGGATTGGAAGAATCAACATAGTTAAAATGGCCATATTACCAAAAGCAATATACAGATTTCATGCAATTCCCATCAAAATTCTAATGTCATTTTTTTTAAAGAAATAGAATGAGAAATCATCAGATTCATATGGAACCACTAAAAAACCTGAATAGCCAAAGCAATTCTGGAAAAAAGAATGAAGGCTGCAGGTACCACACTACCTGAATTCAAATTATACTACACTAGAGGCCCAGTGCACAAATTTGTGCACCAATGGGGTCCCTCAGCCTGGCCTGCGGGATCAGGCTGAAACTGGCTCTCCGATATCCCCTGAGGGTTCCTGGATTGTGAGAGGGTGCAGGCCAGGCTGAAGGACCCCACCGGTGCAAAGATCAGGGCCAGGGAGGGACGCAGGAGGCTGGGCAGCCAGGAGGGACTGCAGGAGGGCTCCAGGGTGTGTCTGGCCCATCTCGTTTAGTCCGGATTGGCCGGACCCCAACAGCAAGCTAACCTATCAGTCGGAGCATCTGCCCCCTGGTGGTCAGTGCACGTCATAGCGACTGGTCAACCAGTCGACTGTCTGACCCTGGTGGTCAGTGCATATCAAAGTGAGAGGTTGAGCGGCCTTAGCATATCATTAGCATATTAAGCTTTGTTTGGTTGAATGGCCGACTGGTCAACCAGACACCTAGATATTAGGTTTTTATTATATAGGATAGCTACAATAATTAAAACAACGTGGTATTAGAGAAACAGACACAGATCAATGGAACAGAATAAAGCCCAGCTATAAAACCACACATATATGGAGAGATAATTTTTGACAAAGGAACCAGGAATGCACATTGGAGTAAAGATAGTCTCTTCAATAAATGGTGCTGGGAAAACTGGGAAGCCACATGCAAAAATGAATGAAACTGGATTACAGTTTGTCCCCATGTACACAAATTAATTTAAAATGGATCAAAGACCTAAACATAATATCCAAAATAATAAGTTACATGGAAGAAAATATAGGTACCAAACTTATGAACCTGCGTCATAAAGAACATCTATGTTGATACCAAAGACAAGGGAGGTAAAGGAAAAAATAAATGAATGGCACTATATCAAACTGAAGAACTTCTATACAGCAAAATAAATAGACAACAAAACATACAAGCAGTCAACCAGATGGAAAATGATATTTGCAAACAGTAGTTCTGAGAAAGGTTTAATTTCCAAAATATATAAAGAACCAGTAAAATGCAACACCAAACAAACAATCCAACCAAAAAGTGGGCAGAGGATCTGAAAATACATCGCTCCTAAGAAGACATACAAACAGCCAATAGATATATGAAAATACATTCAACATCACTGGCAATTAGGGAAATGAAAATCAAAACTGCAAGCAGATACCACCTTACACCTATTAGAGTGGCCATTATCAAAAAGACAGCCAAAGGTTGTGGAAAAAAGAGAACCCTCATTCACTGCTGGTGGAATTATAGACTGCATAACCACTATGAAAACAGTCTTGTGATTCCCATTGAACCTCAGAGGGAAGGCAGGGAAGGGTGGGTGGGAAGAATCAACCAATAAACTTGTATGCATATATGCATGACCCATGGACACAGACAATGGGGTGGTGAGGGACTGGGGATGGGGAAGAGGACAGGAGCAGACTGAAAGGGATTAATGGGAGGGGTGGGGGGCAGAGGGACCTATGTAATAGTTTCAACAATAAAGATTAAAAGAAAAAAAAACACAGAAAAAATTAAGAATAGAGCTACCATATAACATAGTTCCTGGGTATATACCCAACTCAAAATCATGTATTTGCAAAGACATATGCACCCCTATGTTCTTTGCAGCATTGTTCACAGTGGTCAAGACATGGAAACAACCAAAGTGTCTGTGATAGAGGACTGGGTAAAGAAGATGTGGTACATACAGCCAATGGAATACTACTCAGCCATAAGAAAGGATGAAATAGCTCCATTTGCCACAACATAGATGCACCTTGAGAACATTATGGTAATTGAAATAAGTCAGACAGAAACAGTTAAGAACCATATGATTTCACTCTTATGTGGGATATAAAACTGAAACTTATGAACACAAACAGCAGAGTGTTGGTTGCCAGAGGAAAGGGGGTGGGGGAAGAAGGGAGTCCTAATATGAGGTGACAGAAGAAGACTTGGCTTTGGGTGGTGGGCACACGGTGCGATATACAGATCTTGTAGCATAGAAATCCACATCTGAAACTTATCAATAATGACCTTAAGTATAAAGGGATTAAATACTCCAATCAAAAGACAAATGGTAGCTGAATGGGTAAGAAAACATAACCCATATATAGGCTGTCTACAAAAGACTAATCTCAGAGCAAAATATTGACACAGACTAAAATTAAAAAGATAGGAAAAAATATTCCATGCAAATAGAAACAAACAAATAAAAAGCTGGGGTAGCAATACTGATATCTAAAAAAATAAACTTCAAAACAAAGGCCATAAAGAGACAAAGAAGGTCACTATCTCTATATATAAAAGTATAGGAAGCGGTTATAGGGTTAAGCCTCGGACTGACCTGCTGGCAAAGTCACAAACAAGTCCCAAGTTTGGAAGGGCACAGTCCTCTAAGCATAATTAAGCTTGATCCTGGAACTGATCCCTAGTTCTTTCCTGGGTAGCTAGTGGGCTGTGGGAGGGGCAGCAAATGCTGCCTAAACAAGTGAAACTTATAAGAACATTGTCAATTGCCTTGTTTGTCCCTGATTATAAATAAAGGCTGGGCTTTGCAGTCTGGATTGGTTCTGTGGCCTCAGCCAGGCACAGAAAGATCCACCCAGGCTCCCAGCTTCATGAATCTATTTCTGCGTCTTGTTTTCTTTATTTCTAATATTTCTCAATCCCTGGCCACCTCCATTTAGAACCGGTTCGTTCATCTCTCTTTCCGCGCGGGACGCGGAAAAGGGAGATCCCCGCCATGTCTGGTCCCCGCCGCATCAGGCCCCTGAATAAAAGCCCAGCAACCGGAATGGCAGAACAACCAGAACAACTGGAACGACTGGTGGCTATAATGTGCACTGTGGCAGCCAATCAGCCTGAACTGCCTGCAGCCCCTCCCCCTGGCCAGCCCTGCCCCTGATCCCCCTCCCCCTCTCTGATCGGTGGTGGGGCCAGCCAGCCAACCGCCCATGGCCCCTTCCCCCCGCTGGCTCGGCCCAATGGGCCCCCATCAGGGCAGGCCAGGCGAACCCCACACATGCACAAATTTGTGCACCAGGACTTTAGTCCTATCTAATAAAAGAATAATATGCAAATTGACCGTCACTCCAAGACATAAGATGACCGCCCCCATGTGGTCAAAGATGGCTGCCCCCATGTGGACACAAGATGGCTGCCACAAGATGGCCTGCAGGGAGGGCAGTTGTGGGCAGTTAAGGGTGACCAAGCCAGAAGAGGAGGGCAGTTGGGGGTGACTAGGCCAGCAAAGGAGGGCAGTTGGGGGTTACCAAGCTGGCAGAGGAGGACAATTGAGGGTGAACAGGCCAGCAGGGAGGGCAGTTGGGGGAGACTGGGCCAGCAGGGGAGGGCAGTTGGGGTGACCAGGTCTGTAGGAGAGTGAAGTTGGGGGGACAAGGCCTGCAGAGGAGGGCTGTTGTGGGCGATCAGGCCAAGCAGGGAGGGCAGTTAGGGGTGACCAGGCCAGCAGAGGAGGGCAGTTGGGGGAGACCAGGGCAGTAGGGGAGGGCAGTTGGGGGAACCAGGCCTGCAGGGGAGGGAAGTTGGGGACAGCCAAATAGGGACAGAAGAAGTTGGGGGGGGGACAGTTGTGGGTGACCCAGGCCTGCAGGGGAGGGCAGTTGTGGGCAATCAAGCCAGCAGGGAGGGCAGTTAGGGGCAACCAGGCCAGCAGAGGAGGGCAGTTGGGGGGGACCAGGCCTGCAGGGGAGGGCAGTTGGGGGCGACCAGACTGGCAAGGTAGGGCAGTTAGGGGCAATTGGGCTGGCCAGGGAGCAGTTAGGCATTGATCAGGATGGCAGGGAGTGTTTAGGGGGTGATCAGGCTGGTAGGAAGAAGTGGTTAGGGGCAATCAGGCAGAGGCAGGTGAGCGGTTGGGACTCAGCAGTCCTGGATTATGAGAGGGATTTCCAACCGCCCATTTAGGTCCAATCCCGGTGGCCTAAATGGGTGGTTGGACATCTCTCAAGCGGTCCCAGATTGGAGAGGCTGCAGGCTGGGCTGAGGGACAACCCCAACCCCCATGCACAAATTTTGTGCACTGGGCCTCTAGTATAATAATAAAGAGTTCAATCCAACAAAAAGGATATGACCCTTATAAATGTATATGTACCCACTATAGGAGCACCTAAGATTATAAAAAAAATAACAATCAGAAAGAATAGATGCACCCTATGTTCATAGCAGTGTTAGTTAACAATGGCTAAGATCAGGAAATAGCCCAAGAGTCCACTATTAAGTGAGTGGATATATATAGCTGTGATCCATTTACATATGGCATACTATGTGGCTTTAAAAATGAATGATTTTTTACTCTTAGCGTGGATGGATCTGGAGATTATTATGCTAAGCAAAACAGGCCAGACATAGAAAGATAAATATCCCATGTTCTCACTTATTTGTTGGATCTAATAAACAAAATAAAAGTGACAAGAAAAATAGTTTTAGAGGTATGGATGCAAAGATGTCAGAGGTGAGATGTGTGTATGTGTGTGTGTTGGGGGGTTAACTAAAAAACATATATGCATATCCATGGATTCAGACAATAGTGTTGTGAAGGGCTGGGTGTGGGAGGCTGGATGGAAAGGGGGAGAGGGAGGACTAATGGGATATCTGTAATACTGTCAACAATAAAAAAACAAATCAACTGCAAAGGAGGACTCACACAATCTACACAAGGGACATTCTTAAAGCACCCAGCTAAGGTGATCAGGGAGACTGCATCACCGAGCCCCAACGGATACTTACTACATAAGGCCACCCTACCAGGACTGGAGACATAGCAGATCGACATAAAACACAAGAACAAATGCAGAGAGGCAGCCAAAACGGGGAGACAAAGAAACAAAAAACAGGAGAACCCCCCACCCACCCCCACCCCCAAAAAAAAACCACACAAAAAAAAGTAAACGAAATGTAAACAGACAATCTACTGATAGAGAATTCTAAATAATGGTTATAAAGATGATCAAGAAATGTGTGGGGTCCTTCCCGCCGCTCCCGCCTGCACTGAAGATGGCGGTCGCAGTGGGAAGGTTGCTTAGGGCCATGGTTGCCCATCTCTGCCTCTGCAGCCCTCAGGCCTCCTGCTTCAAGAACATGCTTGACAGATGTACCGTGGTCTGCTTCCAGTGAAGAAAAATTGGCTTTAACACCCGTTCCTCACACAGTTCCCCATGCTCCTGCCACCACCCAGCATGCAGCCTATGTTAAGAGCACAGCCCTTGTTGAAGGAGAGTTCAAAGAACCAAGCCTTGGTGACTTTAAGGGGAAGTATTTGGTGCTCTTCTTCCATCCTCTGGATTTCCCCTTTGTGTGTCCTCCAGAAATCACTGCTTTCAGTGACAAAGCCGATGAGTTTCATGCTGTGAACTGGGAAGTTGTCGCAGTTCCCGTGGATTCCCACTTCAGCCATCTCGCCCGGGTCCACACCCCGAGGAAGAGGGGCGGTTTGGGCCACGTGGACATCGCACTGCTGTCAGATCTGACTCCGCAGATTTCCCGAGACCACGGTGCGCTGCGAGAAGGTCCTGGTGTTGCACTAAGAGGTCTCTTCATCATTGACCCCAAGGGAGTCACCAAGCACATGAGTGGCAATGACTCCCAGTGGGCCGGAGCGTGGAAGAGACCCTCCGCCTGGTGAAAGCATCCCGGTTTGTGGAAGTCCATGGGGAAGTCTGCCCAGCAAGCTGGACCCCGGATTCTCCAACGATCAAGCCGCATCCGACTGCTTCCGAAGAATACTTTGAGAAGGCAAAGTAGATCATCTCACGTGCACCTGCAGCTTCTCAAAAGAACCGCAGTTGGAGCTCATTTTTAGCATTTCAAAGATGATTATGTATAGAAAGCAAAAATCAATTATGTTTGCACTCATAACTAATACTCTAAATGTTTTGTTTTTGTAACATTGGCTAAGGCTTTTTAAACATGGGTAGTTACTAATATGAGTCCTTTATTGTTAACTTCTTGATGGCTAGCTAGTTTATAGGCTGCCTAGTTCACCTGTTTCTTTGATCAAGTCTTCAATAGGAAACTCTCTTCTTAGCCTTACCTGAACCTCTGTGTACACCAGTGTAGGACAAGTAGCGAAAGCTTCTAATAGAGTCCTGAAATTTTCTTTATGAATTTCTTTGTATTAAACTGAATTTTTTTTAAGGTACCAAAGATCATAGCTTTAAGTTTTAGTATCAGCAGTCTACTTTAACTCTTGGAGTGGAGATATATTTGATTGAAACAATGTGAATCATGTATTTAAAAAAACACAGTGGCAAAGTAACTCATCATGCATGCTCCTCATCCCTGAGATTTGTAGTTTCAACAGTTATTTTGCTTATTTTATTTGTTAGCTGAGTTAGTGTCTGCATACATTTCTAAATATTGATTGAAGGTAATTATAGAGGATATTTATTTAATCCAGTAATTGTATTTTGAAATCATTGTAATTATGTTTTCTGAAGTGCTCAATGTGAAGCATATAATAAAAAAATAAATATATTTTAAAATAAAAAAAGAAATTTATGGGAAGAATAGATGAACTCAGAACTTCAACAAAAATTGGTAATCATAAAAAGTCATAAGAACACTAAAAAAGAATTGGTCAGAAATGAAAATATAATATCTGAAATAAAGAATACACTAGAAGGAATCCACAACAAATTAGATAAAGCAGAGGATTGAATCAGAAATTTGGAACAAAGGTAGCAAAAACATCCAATGAGAGCAGAAAAAAAAATAAGAAAATGAAAATAGTCTAAGGAACCTCTGGGACAATGTCAAACATAACAACAACCACAACATAAAGGAACCAGAAGAAGAGAGAGATACAGGGATTTAGAACATATTTGAAAAAAAAAAAAAGTCTGAAAACTTCTGTAACATGGTGAAAAGAAAATAAAAGGCCAGAAAGTACAGAGAATCCCAAACAAGATGAATACAAAGAAGACCACACCAACACATGACACATCACAATTAAAATGGCAAACGTTAAATGCAAAGAAAGAATCTTAAAGCAGCAAGAGAAAGCTCCCAAGAAACTCTCAGCTGATTTCTTACAGAAATATTTCAGACAAAAAGGGATCAGCACAAAATATTCAAAGTAATGAACAGCAAACTCCTACAAGCAAGACTACATCACTGTGAAAGATGATCATTTAAAATTGAGGGCGAAATGAAGAGCTTCCCAGACAACAACAACAAAAGGAGTTTGCCCTGGCAAGGTAGCACAGTTGGTTCCAGCATCGTCCTTATCTGCCAAGATTGTGGGTTGGATCAATGGTTAGGGAACATACAGGAATCAACTAATGGGTGCATATATGAATGGAGCAACAGGTCTCTTTCTCTTTCTCTCTCTCAAATCAATTAATTAAAAAAATTTAAAAAGTAATTGATTGTATAATTTAAAAAAAGAGTTTATCATCACCAAAAAAGTATTATAAGTAATATTTATTTATTTATTTAAAAATATTTTCATTGATTTTTAGAGAGCAGGGAAGGGAGAGGGAGAAAGAGAGAGAAACATCGATGTGACAGTGGAACATCGTTCGGCTGTGTCTTGCATGCCCCCCACCAGGGATTGAGCCTACAACGCAGGCATGTGCCCAGACCTGGAAGCAAACTGGCAACCTTTCAATGCACAGAATAACACCCAACCAACTAAGCCACACTGGCCAGGGCAGCAAGTACCTTTAAAGAGACTTCTTTAAGGAGAAGGAAAAAAAGATACACACCTAAGTATGTATAACAAAATGGCAATACCTAAGTACCTACAAATAATCACTTTAAATGTATATGGCTTAAATGCTCCAATCAAAAGACCTAAGGTAGCCAAATGGATAAAAACCCAAAATCCTTATATATGCTGTCTACAAGAGAACCACAGCAGAACAAAAGATATACAGAAACTGACAGTAAGGAAATGGAAAAAATATATTTCATGAATGTGGAAATTTTAAAAAAGCTAGGGTAGCACTACATGTATCAGACAAAGCAGACTTTATAATAAAGGCTATTTCACTTAGCATGATAATCTCCAGGCCCATTCATGCTTTTGCAAAAAGTAGTGGTGTTGGCCAGAGGGAGGGGGCAGGGTGGGGGGCTGGGTGGAGGCTGCAAAGGGAGGGAAAGTACAGTAGGGATATCTGAAGTAGTGTCAACAAAAATGATAAAGAAAAAAAATAAAGGCTATAATAATAGACAAAGAAGGATCTTACCTAATAAAATAGTAATATGCAAATTGACCGCACTTTCGCTACGCCCAAACCACGCCCACCATCCAAAGCCACGCCCACCCACCAATCAGGGCAAGTATGCAAATTACCCAACAAAGATGGCGATTAATTTGCATACACTGAGGGAGGGAGGAGTGAAGACTGAAGACAACTTAGAAGGAAGATGGAGGAAAAGCGGAAAGCAAGATGGCTGCCAGAGGGAAAGCCTGGGCGGGGCAGGGCGGAGTGGGGCGGAGCGGGGCGGAGTGGGGCGGAGTGGGGCGGAGCGGGGTGGGTGGCAGCGGCGCGTGAGTGCAGGCGCGGTGGCCGCAACAGTGGCGGCGGCAGCAGCAGCGGCAGCGGATGCGGCCACAGCGGCCACTTGCAGGATTTTTCCTGCAAATGGGCTACTGGTATTACATAATGATAAAGGAATCAATCTAACTATAGGATATGTAAACATGCATGCACCCAAAATAGGTCTCCTAAGTATATAAAGCAAATATTAATGGACATAAAGGGAGACATTAACAGCAATACAGTCAGAGAGGGGACTTTAGCATCATATTAATATGAATGGATATAGCTTGCAGAAAGAAAATTAACAAGAAAACAACATCTTAAAATGACACAATTGACCACAAGATTTATTTGATATTTCCAAGGCATTTAACCCCAAAGCAGCAGAATATACATTTTTTTCAGTGCACATGGAACATTTTCTAGGAGAGACCACGTGTTGGGCAACAAAACAAGTCTAAATAAGTTTAAAGAGGTTGAAATCATATCAGGCATCTATTCTGAACACAATGGTATTAAACTAGAAACCACTTAAAAAAAGTCTGAAAAACACACAAAGACCTGAAGGCTAAATAACATGGTACTAAACAATAAGTTGGTAACAATAAAATTAAGGAAGAAGTGAAAGAATACCTTGGAACCAATAAAAGTAGACCCAAACCAAAATCTCTGGGGCACAGGGTAAGCTTTCCTAAGAGGGAAACTTATAGTATTACAGGCCTACCTCAAGAAACAATAAAATTCTCAAATAAACAATCTAATATTACACCTAAAACAAACAGAAAGTGAAGAACACACAAAGCCCAAAGTGAGTAGAAAGGTGGAAATAATAAAGATCAGAAGGAAAATAAACAAAAGAAAGTCTAAAAAATACATAAAAGATAATGAAACCAAGACCTGGAATTTTGAAAAGATAAACAAGATTATTTATCTATTAACAAAATCAATCAAGAAAAAAGAGAGAAGACCCAAATAAATAAAATCAGGAATGAAAGAGAAGTAACAACTGACACTACAGAAACACAAAGGATTATAAGAAAATATTATGAATAACTGTATGCCAATATTTAGATGATCTGGATAAATTAATAAATTCATAGAATATACAAACTTCCAAGATTAAGAAAAAAAAAGAAACAGAAAATCTGAACAGAACCGTTACAACAAACAAAATCATAGATGTAATAAAAAAAACCAAAAACACCTAAAATACAAAAGTCCTGAAATAGATGACTTTACAGGTGAATTTTACCAAACATTCAAAGAACTAACACCATCCTTCTTAATTTATTTTTTAAAATAAAGAAAAGGAAATATGCCCAAACTCATTTTACAAAGGCCAGCATGTTTTCATTTCTAAAGCCAAATAAAAACTTTACAAATAACGAAAAGTATAGGCCAATATCCTGATGAGCACAGATGCATAAATCCTGGACAAAATACTGGCAAACTAAATCCAGCCATATATTAAAAAGATCGTACACCATGATCAAGTGGGATTTATTCCCTGTATGCAAGGTTGGTACAATATCTGCAACTCAATTAATGTGATAGACCACATAAAAAATGAAGAATAAAAAGCATGTGATAATATCAACACATAAAGCATTTGACATAATGTAGCACCAATTTATTATAAAAATTATAAGAAAATTGGAAATAGGGGGAGCATACCTCAATAAAATAAAGGCCATATATAATAAACCTACAGCTAACATTATACTCAATGGGGAAAACTACAAGCATTTTCCTTCAGATCAGGAATAAAACAAACATGTCCACTTTCACCACTCTTTTTAAACAAAGTATTGGAAGCCCTCACCACAGTAATCAGACAAGAGAAAGAAATAAAAGGCATCCAGATTGGAAGGGAATTAGTAAAACTGTCATTATTTTCAGTTTTATGTAAAAGTATCAGATAACATTATACTTTATATAGAGAAACCTAAATATTTCACCAAAATACTACTAGAACTTATAAGTGAATTCAGTAGAATACAGGATACAGAATAAATTCAGAAATTGGTTGAATTTTTATATACCAATAATGAACTATCAGAAAGAGAACCTAAGAAAACAATTCCATTCACAATTGCATAAAAAAAAAAAAAAAAACATACCTAAAAATAAATACCAAGGAGGTAAAAGACCTGTACTCTGAACATTATAAGACAGTGAAGAAAGAAGTTGAAGAAGATAACAAATAAATAAAAGCATCTACAGTGCTAATGATAAGGGAGAATTAACATTGTTAAAATGACCATACTACCCAAAGCAATTTAAAGATCAATACAATTCCTATAAAAATATCAATGGCACATTTCACAGAACTAGAACAAATATCCCAAAAATTTATATGGAACCTCAAAACAGCCTGAATAGCCATCTTGAGAAAGCAGAACAAAGTGAGAACAATCATGCTAAATGATATAAAATTACACAAGGGTATAGCATGGCCCTGGCATAGAAACATGCATACAGATCAATTGAACAAAATAAAGAGCTCATTCCTATATGTTCAATTAATCTTTGACAAAGAAGGCAAGAACATACAAGGGGTAAGGACAGTTTATTCAAAAAATGGTGTCAAAAATTGAGCAGATACATGCAAGAAAGATGACACTAGACACCTTCTTATATCATATACAAGAATAAGCTTAAAATACATTAAAGACTTAATGTAAGCTTCAAAACCATAATACTCCTAGAAGGAAACATAACCAGTAAAAATCCCTGACAGCTTTCATAGCAATATGTTTTCTGATATATCTTCTTGGGCAAGGGAGACGAAAGGAGAAAGAAACAATTGGGACTATATCAAACTATAAAGTGATTGCACAGCAAAGAAAACCATCAACAAAATGAAAAGATCACCTACTGAATAGGAGAACATATTTGCTAATCATACATCTGATAAGAGGGTAATATCCAAAATTTATAAAGAACTCATACAACTCAACACCAAGATAATGAACAATCCAATTGAAAAATGATGCCCTAACTGGTTTGGCTCAGTGGATAGAGTGTCTGCCTGTGGACTGAAGGGTCCCAGGTTTGCTTCCGGTCAAGGGCATGTACCTTGGTTGCGGGCACATTCCCAGTAGGGAGACCTGAAATGACACTTCTCCAGAGAGGACATAGAGATGGCCAATAGACATATGAAACATGATTAATGTCACAAATTATTAGAGAAATGCAAATTAAAACCATAGTTAGATATCACCTCATACCTGCCATCAATAAGTCAACAAACAAATGTTTTTGAGGATATGGAGAAATGGGAATCCTTGTGCACTGTTGGTAGGACCTCAGATTGGTGTAACCACTAAGGAAAATAGTATGAAGAGCCTCAAAAATTTTAAAATACAACTCCTTTATGACCCAGTGATTGAACTCCTGGGTATACCATATCGAAAGAAACGCAAAACAGTAATACAAAAGGATATATGCATCCCTATGCTCACTGCAGTATTGTTTAAAATAGGCAGATTTGAAATTAACTCAAGTCCTATCAATAGACGATTGGGTAAAGAAGTGGTACATATGGTATACACAATGGAATATTACTCAGCCATTATAAAAATAATTAAATCTTACCATTTGTGTCAGCCTGGAGAGATCTAGAGGGAATTATGCTCAATTAAATGACTCAGACAGAGAAAGACAAATACCATATGATTTCACTTATATGTGGAAGCTAAAGAGCAAAATAAATGAACAAATGAAATAGAAATGGACTCATGCTGCGGTGAACAGACTGATGGTTGCCAGAGGAGAGGGAGGTTGAATGGTTGGGTGAAAAAGGTGAAGGGGTTACTCACAGTAAGGTCCTGGGGATGTAAAGTACAGCATTGGGATATAGTCAATAATCCTATCTAATAAAGAGGGAATATGCTAATTGACTGTCATGCCCTCAAAGATGGTGGCACCCATAGCCACAAGATGGTGGAGCCTAGTCCCCTCAGTCCCACTGGGGCGGCAGGCATGTGGCACGGCCAGGCCCACCCTCAGGCAGGTGCAGCCATTCCATACTCCTGCCTCCAGAGTCCCCAGTTCCCTCAGCCCTCCAGCCGCCAAGGGCTGGCCCGAAGCACAGGCAAGCCTCGGATGGTGGCTGCCAAGCCACCAGGGCTGGCCTGAGGTGCAGGCAAGCCTCAGATGGCGGCTGCCCAGCCGCCCAGGGCCGCTCAAGGCTCAGGTAACCAGGGTCGGCTGAGGCTTGCACTGCAGGCAGTGGTAGCAGCAGAGGAGTGATGGGGGTGTCGCCTTCCCCTGATCAATGGGTTGCCTCCTGCCCCTGAGGGCTGCTGGACTGTGAAAGGGGGCAGGCCAGGCTGAGGGACCACCCCCTTCCGGTGAATTTTCGTGCACCAGGCCTCTAGTATTTTAATAAATATGTGTGGTATCAGGAGGGTACTTGAGACACTGGAGGGGGGCACATTGAAGGGTGTTTGATTATCTGGCCACTGTGCTGTGCACCTGAAACTACTACAAAATAATATTGAGCAGTCGTGGCCAGTATGGCTCCCTCCCTTGGTTGAGCATCATCCCAGGCACCAGAAGGTTGCTAGTTCAGATTTCTGGTCAGGGCACATGCCCGGATCGTGTGTTCTAATCCCAGTGGGAGTGGGTGAAGGAGGCAGCATATGGATGTTTTTATCTCACATCAATGTTTCTTTCTTCCTCTCCCTTCCTCTCTCTCTATAAAAAAAAAAAATAAAAAATCAATAAAAACATTAAAAAATAGCATTGACCATAGAGTGTAATTGAAAAAGAATTTAAAAAAAAAACCAACAATAGTGGGTTTTGGTGTTGACATTTAAGCTGCTGAGGTCCAAATTGAGGTAAATAGAGGTTTGGGATTGGGGTGAATTCTGATTTTGTGATTATCTTATAAAACAAATCTTATTTGCAAAGCATTAGTGCAAATGTGAGGTATATTTTGGCTATATTATTCTGATTTAAATTTACATACATATTTATATTCTTTAAATATTAAGCTACCTTATCTAATGCCTTAACAATATTTTTTTTCAGTCTGGATCTCATGATTTTTCTTTTTATGATTAGAAATTTCAGTTTTAACATCTATGTTGAGCTTAGAGAAACCTTGCAAATGACATTTTTCTAAGTGTCAGCTAAATATAATCCATTTTTATAAAATTACAAGTCAATATTATATCTGTTTATATCACTTAAGTATGCATTCCACTATACTATTAAAAACATTATAAGTAAAACTCTTATACTTTGAACTTGATCTTGCACTCTGTCTTACTCTACTTTTAAAGAATATGCTTACCAGTCAGTCATCTTCTTCATAAACCTGTTTTTTCTCAGACAATCCAGAAAGACATTCACAGTCATGATATAATGGCACCTTTGTCAGGGAACTGGGGTTCCCACCTCTTTAATGCACATTTCATAAGCATTTGAGAGGCAGTGGTTCTTAGTTTTATGTTTTCTGCTTTAAAAGAACCAGAAAGTGAAGAAGATTACCTTTGGCAGTTTTGCTCCATGCCATCACTTTGTTGTCATTCTTGGAATATCTCAAAAGGTTTTATTAGGTAAAGGCCTCTATAAATTCCAGGTGTTGACCATATGTTCATCATTACATCCATGAGCAGAAAAACGGTTTTATTTTCAAAACTGACTTCCTTGTACAGCAAATCCTGCAGACTTTTAAGTACATAACTGAAAAATCTTTATGTAGCAAACTTACTTTGTGAGCTAAGTTCCAAGCCAAAGAACAATAAAACAATCTAACCCTATTTTCCCATTGCTCTACAGTGACTGTGTAAAGTGTGTGTTTTTTGTGTAAGATTTAGAAGAAAATATGCAATTTATCCTGTCAGTTCACCTGAGGGCAGTGGAGTTGGAGGAAGTAGAATTCCTGTCTTATTAGTTTTATCATTGTATAAGCGTGGGTTTGTTCTCTTTTCCAACCATTAATAATTAGTTCAGTTCCAGGAGATCCCATTTTATAGTTCCATGTAGCTTTTTAATTTGTCATGTGTGAGATGCCAAACCTGATGACAGTAGAGAGTTAGACAGTCATATGACTCTGGATGTCCTGATCGAGTCCCATCCGAACTATTTTTCATTTACCTCCCTCTTTGGGCATTTTTGGAAGAAGAAGGAAATAGAGAAGAGGCAAGGAAGAAAGAATGAGAGAGAGAAACACACACACAAGAGAGAGAGAGAGAGAGAGAGAGAGAGAGAGAGAGAGAGAGAGAGAGAGAGAGAGAGAAATCCACAAAGTTGACATGTAATTGGTTAAAATTGTAGACATAGTTGGGAAGATTGGCAAATATAGATGAATTAACAGATAACTAATAACTTCAACATTCCATTACATTGGATAATTTTTGTTTATCCATAAAAATGTACTTGTTTGAAATAAAGCTTTTAGTTTTTATTACAAGGCAAGGAAGCCTGTCTGTATAACAAATATATCTTAGACCTCAAATATTTTATATTTAGCTATTAGCAAATTATACACTTGTATTGGAGGCACACATTTTATTTAAGTTGAAAATCAACTGTCCTTTGAAATGAAATTATGAACTGAATTCTGACATTATGTTTAATGGTTCATTCTTGATGCACATATTAGTTTATTATAGTCCTTTGCCTATAATATATGCACAGTCAAATCTTGATTATATGAACTAATGGAGGAAATTTGAGAATAATGGGACAAATAATTGGAAGTGATGAATAATTCTGAAATGATTCATATTTGATGACAACATACTAGTAAGCATAATAATTATCTCCATTTTTGATCTGAAAAGAATCTATAGGATTACTGATGAAAGAGCAAATCTACTTTGTAAAAATATACTAGAAAATGCCTGCTTTCACCATTTTTACCCCTTGTATATCTTTTTGTTTCCATATCTAGATCCAGAAAGAGTATCACCTCTTGAGTTAACACAAATATAAAATTTTTATCTTCCACTAAATCTGATTCATATCTTTCTTAAGCTGTTCTTTTTTTTTCAATTCTTCTTCCTTAACATCTAACAGATCACAGCCAAATAAGATGCGATTCATTCACGTAAATGATTAAAGATAACTTATTTGAATGACCCTATTGGTAGGTAAACATGTTTTAACTTTTTAAATATTAATATTTATAGTACTGCTTTATAAATTTCCTTTTGTTTCAGATCTTCTAGTGAAAAATCCTATCGTTTTATTCATAAATCATTATTTTATCTGCCCAAGAAATATATTGTAAGAGGACATGCCCTTTACAGATAAACTCAAATTAGATGTTTTTAAAGTTCACCACACCTATTGATCTACATGCATTTTTAACCATTTGATAGACTTGGATTTCCTTGAGAGATTAGAAAATTAAACACAAAGCAGATAATAATAAATTAAAATCCCTGAGGCCTTTTTTTTTTTTTTTCTATAAGCAATGTTCTTTTCTTTCTTTACCTTCTCTAGGATATCCAGTAAGAGCCTGGAGTTTTGTATTTACTCAGTCTCAGGTGTGCAATGTACACCTGTTTTGTTTATTTATTCAGCTAAAGCCTTCTGAAGGTGGGCAGTAGGTATCATGTCTCTTTTATATGCTAAATGCACCCAGTGCCATGGATAACTGCATTGACCAATTCAAGAATGAAGCAATACAAGTAACATTTTTAAATTGTTCTCTGTATGTCAAAGGATGAAAAGCAAGAGGGCCCAAGTTTAGAGCAACAGGAGAAAGGCACAATGTTGAATAAGACGCCACTGAGCAGACTCAGTATGTCATTGAGTGACAGCAGCCACTGGCACAGTCCTAGGGCAACGATTCAATCAAGGGTTTTTTTTCAGCACCAGCCACCAAATCCTGGCCCCACTGCCTGGGGGAGGACTTGTGAAAGTGCTAGACAAATAACTTTCTAATTCATTACCTTGAAAAGTAGTAATTAAAAAAGATGCACTTGCTTGGTCATCTATTTGTTTCTTAGAAAATAAAATTATCTTATATTAAATAATATAAGGTTATTAACTAGTACTTGTTTCATAAATCTTTTTTTTTAATCTCATCTCTCTCCTGCTGTTATTGCCATTTTTTAAAAAAAATATGGCATTCTGTCTCTATTACAACTTTTGTCCTCTCTCAAATTTGTTCTAATTAAGGCAGATTTTCTTCAACTTGATTTCAATAATCACAACTACAATCTTGTTCATGTCATGCACTCTAAGTAACTCAATGCTAAACAGAGTCCACTATAATTGGGAAGGAAATTATTCCCATTGGTATTCCTTGCACCCAGAGCTAGAATTGACATTTTGCTACACTTGGTGACATGGCCTCTCTTCTGGAGAAGAAATAAAACGTATTTCCTACAAATAGGCAACAGGCACCTGACCTGTTGGATCAGGTTACATCAGGTTATGTTGTGCTACGTGATGTGACATGCCCTGAAGTGACCCGAGGCAATGTCATTCCGTGTTACACTGGTGGAGCTGTGCTGCTCTTTATTAAACAACTATGGAAAGGCTTACCCACTGTGGTCACAAATCATTTACACGCCACCTTTGCAAAGAAGCGGAGAAATAGCACTGCCCTGAATTTTTCCTCCTAAGAGTCATTTAAGGAAATCAGAGAACACATGAGCTACAGAAGCCACACAGGTGTCTATTATTTTTAAAAGTGGAGTTAAAATGCTCAGGTACACAAGAGAGGCGTGTATTTATGTGACAAGGATCAAAGATGGTCAGGGAACAACGTGTACTCTGAATTTAGAATGAGAAATACTTCTAGTATTTTTTAAATAATTAATTAAGTTTCAGATCAGTTTACCCAATTTTAGGTAAAGTATTAAGCCTATTCATAATAATCTTTCTGATGATTAAAAGTTTTCTCTTGCCCGTCTGGTGTGGCTTAGTGGTTGAGCATCAACCTATGAACCAGGAGATCACTTTTTGATACCTGGTCAGGGCACATGCCCAGGTTGCAGGCTCGATCCCCAGTAGGGGGTGTGCAGGAGGCAGCCTATTGATGATTCTCTCTCATCACTGATGTTTCTATCTCTCTCTCCCTCTCCCTTCCTCTCTGAAATCAATAAAAATATATTTGAAAAAAAGTTTTCTCTTAAAATTCTACATCATGTAATTTAGAAGCCTCAATTAAAATGTGTGATAAAAGTATGTCTTATGTGTTACCCTTGGGATGATTTTTATTAAGACAGTGGCTCTCAGAAACTATATTAAATTATTACATCATATGATATTATGTAAAAGAAATCCATTGTGCTTGGTCAGTTTTTCTAATGATTTCAATAGCATTTTCCTATTGGTATATCTTGCATATAACTTGTTTTAATTATCTGCATAAAGAACTGAACAATATTGCATAAATCTATATAGTGATTTTGGAGTAATTAGTGGTGCATGTAACAAAATATAACCTTTCAGTTGTAGGCTGCTGTAAAAGAAATAGGTTAGAGAGGTTTTATGCAAATTAGAAATGCTCTGTGTTGGAAGCCTAATTCTACTTTTTATTGTTAGACAAGTCAATACTGCTTCTTGCTGAAACTGTATATGAAAGGGATTGGTTTCCATAGATGAAAGGCATAATCTTGACAATGAGGCCATATAAGCTGAGTGGTTGAAGTACTGAAAAAGGATTTCTTCGCTCTAATAGAGGATGTCTTATTAGTTTTATTAGTCACCACTGTTTGACCCACTAATATACTGTGAACTGAGTGAGTCACATGCATTGCAAACTAGGATGGAGCAACACTGTGGCCATTTAGAGTAAATGTAATCTAATATGAAGGACATTTCAAATGCAAAGAATTAAGGACCATATCTTATCCTTTGGTTTTCTACTTATTCAACAGGAATTACTTGAATATAGGTAATCTTCTTATTATTTTTTTAATCTTACATTTTGTGACAGCATGGGTGAACCTGGAGAGTATTATGCTAAGTGAAATAAGACAGTCATAGAAAGACAAATACCATATGATTTCACTTATATGTAGAGTCTTGTAAACAAAATAAACCAACAAAGTAGAAACAGGCTCATGGATACAGAAAACAGACTGACAGCTGTCACAGGGGAGTGTTGGGGAGATGTGTGAAAAAGGTGAAGGGAGTAAGCAAAAAACAAGCAAAAAAACCTCATAGACGCAGACAACAATACGGTGATAACCAGAGGAAAAGGGGGCAAGGTGGGCAGAAGAGGACAAAGCAGAGAAAAATGGTGACAAAGGAGACTTGACTTGGGATGGTGAACACACAATACTGTACACAAATGATGTATTATAGAATTGAACACTTGAAACTTATTTTATTAACCAATATCACCCCAATAAATTTAATAAAAATTTAAAAATAAAAATATTTAATATTTAGGTAATTAAAATTCAAAAATATCATATGTAATGTTTAGCTTCTCTTTGTAATCAACACAACTTATATGTAAGAAGAAATGTAAAACAAAGGGTTATAACATCATAGAAATTTATGAGAATAAAAGAATGTTAAACAGAAGTTTCAGTAAATCTAAATCATATATATTTACCTTTTGTGTTATTTTTATTTACAGTTAATCATGTTTTCCTCTAATTTAATAATGGGATAGATTAAGAATGATTGCTATATAAAATTAATATTGCTAGGAAGAAAATTCTAGAAATCATAAAATTGTAAATATAAAAAGGAGAAAGAAAAAAACAATGCCCAACCCCTTAATTTGTATCATAGGGTTGCAGGGTGGATAAGGTAGCTGCTCTGACTCCTACCTATTATGAGGATCTGCTTTTCAAAACCGCCTGCTGATTATTAATTTTTTTGGCCACATGTATTTACAATAAATTTATTTACTGCTTACGTTAATAATTTCTGTTGTTTTCAAGTAATAATCCTGACTAAACAATATATTCCCTTAGTTTATATCAAGAGCAAATACTTATAAAAACATATATAATATATGTACTAATAAAATTATTATCTGAATGAAAGTTAAATGAAATTTAAAAAAATAGAAGAGTATAAACCAGTGAAAAAGATTTAAATATAAGGTATCATGTCATTAGGAAATACTACATTCATTTATTAGCTCATTGATGAAATACTTATTAACCTATGGTATTTTAAGAACCATTCAGGCAACTGGAAGTATGAAGCAAGATGAGAAAAAGTGTTGGATTCTAGATATATTTTAAAAATTAAGTAAACATAACTTGCTAATGGATTTGATGTGGATATAAGAATAGCTAGACATCAATAATTTGTTTTGGCAATTAAAAAGTTTGACTTTCCTCAATACTGAGATTTGGAAGAATAAAGGAATATGGAATATGGAAATCAAGAGTTTGAATTTAAATTTGTTTTGAGATGCCAATTAGATATCTAAGTGGAAATGTTAAAGAGGAAATTGAATGTTCAATAGCCTTATTGAACAGGAGCTTGTGATAGAAAGAATAATGGTCCCCCAAAGATGTCCTACTCCCCGAGGTTCTGTAAATATGTTAGTTTACATAGAAAAATCAACTAAGATTGATAATCAACTGACCATACAATAAAGAGATTATTCTGGATTAGCAGGGCTGGGCCACAGTAATTACAAAAGTCTGTAATGTAGAATTGGGAGGCAGAAGAGACATTGTCAGACTAATATCAGTGAGAAAGACTAACCTGGCCACTGCTGGTTCTGAAGACGAACAAAGAAAGGGAGTGAAAAGACAAGGCAAGAGATTCTTCCTTTGAGTCTCCAGAAAGAATGCAGGCTCTGCCAACTCCTTTTTACCCCAATGAGGCCTATTTCAGACTTCTGCCCTCCATTAATCTAAGATAATTTTGCCTTGCTTTATTCATGAAGCTACAGATTAGACTTTGAGACCAAGTCCCTATGTAGCTATTTCAAAGAAAATAAAAAGAAATTTACAAATTACCTGATGTTTCAACAATAAACCCGAAATGGATTAAAGACTAAAATGTAAGACTTGAAACCATAAAATTCCTTGAAGAAAACATAGGCATTAAAATATTGGACATTTCTCATACCAGTACTTTTTTGATATATCTTCTTGGGAAAGGGAAACAAAAGATGAACAAATGGCACTACATCAAACTACAAAGTTTTTACACAGCAAAGGAAACCTCAACAAAATGAAAAGACAACCTATTGAATGGGAGAACATATTGCCAATAAAATATCTAATAAGGAGTTAATATCCAAAATAAATAGAGAACTTATAGAACTCCACACACACACACACACACACACACACACACACACACACACACACAACCCCACAAATAATACAATTTAAAGTGTTAGAAAATGATCTGAATAGACACTTCTCCAAAGAGGACATACAGATGGCCAATAGACATACGAAAAGATACTCAATATCACTAATCATCAGAGAAGGACAAATTAAAACCACATCTGTCAGAATGACTATTATCAATAAATCAACAAACAATGTTGGTGAGAATACGGAGAAAAGGGGATCCTAATACACTGCTGGTGGGAATAGAGATTGTTGTAGCCACTGTGGAAAGTAGTATGGAGTTTCCTCAAAAAAGTAAAAGTGGAGCTACACTGGAAATATATCAGTAGAAACCTGAAACACTGATTGGAAAGATTATAGGTACCCCTATGTTCATTGTAATGCCATGTGGAAGCAGCCCAAGTGACCAACAGTAGATGAGTGGATAAAAAAACTGTGGTACATTTACACAATGGAATACTACTCAGGGGAAAATCTTATCCTTTGCAACAGCATAGATGGACCTGGAGAGTATTATGCTAACTGAAACAAACCAGTCATATAAGTCAAATACCATATGATTTTACTTATATGTGGAATGTAATGAACCAAATGAATAAGAATACAAAATAGAAAAAGACTCATAGATACAGAGAATAGACTGACAGCTGTCAGAGGGGACAGGTTCTGGGGGGCTGGGGAAAAAAGGCAAAGGGATTAAGCAAAATAAAAACAAAAACAAAAACTCATAGACACAAACAGTATGTTGACTACCAAAGAGAAACAGGAGGTAGGGGCAGTTAGAAGAGGGTAAAGGGGAGAAAGTTGTGACAGAAAGAGACTTGACTTTGGGTGGTGATCATATACTGATGATGTGTTATAGCAGTGGTCGGCAAACTCATTAGTCAACAGAGCCAAATATCAACAGTACAACGATTAAAATTTCTTTTGAGAGCCGAAAACCGACTTCTGCGCATGGGCCACGAAGTTTCAATCGCACTGTACGTGCGCGCCTGCACGTGGTATTTTGTAGAAGAGCCACACTCAAAGGGCCAAAGAGCCACATGTGGCTCGTGAGCCGTAGTTTGCCGACCACTGTATTGTAGAATTGGACATTTAAAACCGATATAATTTCATTAATCAATATCCTGCTTGATATTTGAGAGTTACATATTTGGGAGCAAGTTGGAGCTGTCAGATAAATGAACAATACACACACACAAAAAAAAACAACAACAGCTAAACAACAATAGGAAAATAGGTAGTTGCATTTCCAAGTTACAAAAAGGTTGTATATAAAAGAAAATATGATCATAATATACTACATAGCTTGACCTTTAGCAACATTTACTATTTATAGCAATGCAAACATCAATTATTTAATTAACCAAAAGTGTGGTGTATTAGAGGAATAAAGGAAGGGAATGTGTGTTAGCAGTAGATGGCTGTTGTAAACCTAAAACAGAAAGAAAACTAAAACTGAAAAATCAAGAAGTAGAAAATTAAATACTTTTAGATATATGCAGGTAACTACAAAGATAAATAAAGCATTTGAAAATGATTGCCACTGGGGAATGGGACAGTTGAAGTTCATTATAGATGCAAGAACTATATGCTAATTAAAAAAAACACACAAAATCTTCTACATCTATTACTTTGATAAAAATCAAAATTAAATATAAAAAGAGTTAGAAATAGTGTAAATAAATATTGGAGTTTATAGCCAGGAGCAGATGTTTTCTGGATATCAGTAGGTATGGGCTATGCCAGTGCTAATCAAGATCATCCAGTAGGCAATTATCTAAAATAGCATCATGTAACAACATGAAGAATTTTAATATTTAAAAAAAGATATGTTAATAAAAATAATATAATACTCATAACATGACATGACTAATGGCAGAAAATTATTTTATAATAGTACTGTGTTCCTCCTTGCAGGCATAAGATTATCTTACAAAATACTTTAGGAGAATTGTTGTTGTTTTTTTGCTGAGAAGTATTTGTGTATTCCTCTATAAAAACCAAGAAGGTCATTAAATCACCTGAGTATCAGGGAGACATTGATTCAAAGAAAAAGGTTCTCTCTGGACATAAGCTTCACCTGTAAGATAAAGAAATAAGCTAGCCCCAGCTAGAAGAATGAAGGAAGGAAATTGGGATGATACTTTGCAAATAGGTGCAGGAGAAGCAGTAAGTTGGTAAAAAATAAACTAATCAATATATTAACTAGTTCTTAAGAAGCATCCAAAGTTTCTTCCAGGAACTCTTACCATTTGCAACAGCATGGATGGACCGGGAGAACATTATGCTAAGTGAAATAAGCCAGTCGGAGAAAGATAAATATCAAATGACCTTACTCACTGTGTAATATAATGAACAACATAAACTGATGAACAAAAATAGATCCAGAGTCATAGAAGCATGGACCAGACGATCCAACCTAAGAGGGGAGGTGGGGAGGGGGAATAAAAGATCAACCAAAGGACTTGGACACATGCATATGAGCATAACCAATAGACATAGACAGTACGGGGTTGAGGGCATGTGTTGGGGGTGGGAGCAACTGGGGAGAAGTCAATGGGGGGGGGAGGAGAATTATGTAATACTTTAAATAATAAAGAATTTTTTAAGATAAATAAAAGTTCCTACCAACTTCAATATCAAATTTAATGATATTCAGGTATAAATATTTATTTTGTGTATGTCAATCTGATTTGCTACTATAGGGCGAGAGCTATGTCTAACTTAACTTTGTACAGTGCATGGAACAGCATGATAAATAGGAAGAATGCCCTTGTGATTTATTGTCCAAACTGAGACATTTCAACAGAAAGAAAGGGGGTGCTATTAAGAATTAAAGACATACATTATGACTGGTTGAGAGCAAACTGAATGTAGGGTCACACCACACAGAGATGACATCTTATGTAGGGAAACAGTACCTCAATCCCTGGATAGTGATCATGAAATAAGCAACTGTGTAGGTTTTTAAAACTTACCTAATTAATGAACATCTGGTTGCAGGTAGCCAGCCATCAAAAATCAATTATACTCAATGACTTGCATCTGAGCCATACTGCACCAATCTTTTCACCCTCATCAGATCCACAGGTTTCTTAATAAACACATAACACTACTCAAGCCAGTGCCTTTGAACTTCGTGTGGCTGGAAATGAATTTCATCAGTGGATTTCCCCTGATTTATAGTGAATAGAATTCCTGTTGACCCACCCCTGACTGTTGACAGGTCAAGAGACTAGGCAGCAATTTGAATAAACCTTCAAATTCAAGGGTAACCAGGGCATTCACTTTCCTGTGCAACTCTTCAGGGTACCATAATCCTATATAATAAAGAGGTAATATGCAAATTGACCATCACATCCTCACACAAGATGGCTGCCCCATGTGGTCACAAGTTGTCACAAGAAGGCCACCCCCATGTTGTCACAAGATGGCCACCACAAGATGGCTGGAAGGGGAGGGCAGTTGTGGGCGATCAGGCCAGCAGGGGAGGGCAGTTAGGGGTGACTAGGCCGGCAAGGGCGGGCAGTTGGGGGAACCAGGCCTGCAGGGGAGGGAGGGCAGTTGGGGGGACCAGGCCTGCAGGGGAGGGAGGGCAGTTCGGGGCAACCAGGCCATCAGAGGAGGGCAGTTAGGGGTGACTGGGCTGGCAAGGGAGGGCAGTTAAGGATGACCAGGCCAGCAGGGGAGGGAAGTTGGGGGCAATAGGGCTGGCAGGGGAGCAGTTAGGCTTGATCAGGCTGGCAGGGGAGTGGTTAGGGGGTGATTAGGCTGGCAGGCAGAAGCAGTTAGGGGCAATCAGGCAGGCAGACATGCGAGTGGTTGGGAGCCAGCAGTCTCAGATTGTGAGAGGGACATCCCCCGAGGGGTCTCAGATTGGAGAGGGTGCAGACTGGGCTGAGGGACACCCCCCCCCCAGTGCACGAATTTTGTGCACTTGGCCTCTAGTATCATAATATATAAAAACCCTGGGTCAGTAACATCCGAATTGACTGGGAGGCTCGACCAACTGGAAGTCAGTCCTGCAGTCAGTGCTGGGTTTCCGTGGCAACCTAGCACTGACTGCTGAGGGGCTGTGAATCAGGCCCAAAGAGAGGCCTAAAGAGAGAAGCAGGGTCTTATCCATAGCCTCTGTGGCAGTGTTGATCAGCACTTGCCTCTCTCTTTAGTCTGGGCCTGGTCAGTAGCTGCACCTCCATTTCCCTCCAGGCCTCCACCGGGGCTGCTGATCAGCCCTGCCTTTCTGATCAAGCCTTATTGATAGGCCCAGAGATGCTGACTGGCATAGAAACTGACCAAGCAGAACAAAACCTGGGTCAACTATGAGGAGCCAATGGCGCCTCGGAGGCGGAGCTTTTAACACTGACTGGCATAGAAACTGACCAATCAGAACCAAATTGGCTGGCCAAGGAGGGCAGTTGGGGGTGAGATCAGGACTGCAGGGGAGGGCAGTTGGGAGTGATCAGGCTTGCAGGGGAGGGCAGTTTGGGGTACCAGGCCTGCAGGGGAGGGCAGTTGGGGCCCATCGGGCTGTCAGGGGAGCAGTTAGGTGTTAATCAGGCTGTCAGGGGAGCGATTAGGGGGTGATCAGGCTGGCAGGCAGAAGTGGTTAGGGGCAATCAGGCAGGCAGGCAGGCGAGCAGTTAGGAGCCAGCAGTCCTAGATTGTGAGAGGGATAACTGGCAGTTAGACATCCCCAAAGGGGTCCAAGATTGGAGAGGGGACAGGCTGGGCTGAGGGACAACTCCCCCACCCAGGGCAAAAATTTCATGCACCGGGCCTCTAGTATATCACAAATAATAGCCACTGGGTAATAAAACAGAAAGGAAATGATAGTGATCAGGGACTAGATGTAGGGTGTGATTAAGAAATTAGAAGTCAGTAAATAAATTAAGAGTGCAACTCCAGAGTTGGGTGTGGAAAAAATGATTTTTCTATACAAATCTCAGCTCAGAAGTTGGATATATTTCTGTTCGGGAAGTTTTATCTGTAGCATACACCAGAGAATAATCAGTGAACAAAATATTCTCCTATTAATCTAAAAACTTGTATCACTAGGGATAAATGGGATGAGAGGATAGGATGGACCTGGTGTCTAGAATACTACCCTGAGGAAAGCCAAAATCTCCTAACTAGAGGCACCCTTAACTTTAAAGTATCATAACTTTAATAGCAATCAGGGGATAAGTTCTAGACTTTTGTCAGGCCATGAAAGCTAGAGGTCATTCTGCAGAGGTCATTTAATGAGAAGATAAAAATCACTTTAAAAATAACTCTACATCAATACTTATCAAAGAACACATTCTAGATCCAAAATGCTTGAGAAATATAGGAATATGGTTGTTATTGGGTCAGGGGCACCCCATTAGTATATATTATCTCCCCGGTATCTAACAGATTAGTCACAACAAAGGATTTTGTTTTGTTTTTCCCTGAGTTTTAGGATGAATATGAACAGAATATGTGTGAAATGTCATGAAATTGATAGACATAAAAATGAGATCTCTTCTACTGGTATAGTTTGTTTAACATGTCTTTGGTATATAGATCAGTGCATATTTTTAAACATAAAATATGTGGGTGGGTTAATTATCTTGACTTTATACTGCAAACATTCTTTTCTCCATTTAAAACTGTATAATGATTTTCTATTTGAATTAAAATTTAATTCTTAAAATTTGGAAAGAACCACCCTAGCAAATGTGGTTCAGTTGGTTGGAGCATCATCCTGTGCACCAAAGGGTTGCAGGTTCAATCCCTGGTCAGGGTGCTTAAGGGAGGCAACCATTCAATGTTTCTCTCTTCTCTCTTCCTCTCTCTCCCTATCCCTTCATGTCTCTTTAAAAATCAATGAAAATGCATATCCTCTGGTGAGGATTAAAAAAATGGAAAGAACCTTAGAGATTATTTAATCCAAATCCCCTTCTTTATAGTTGAAGTAATTGAGGCCTTGAAGGATGGCTCCATGTCAGACTTACCTCAGGTCATAAACCTTTATAAATTGAGATAAGACTCTCGAAGCCAATCTCCTGGCTACAAGTCCACTACTAATTTTTTCAACTGTTTAAAACTGTATGGCTTATATTTCACATTGGCATGTTTATAAAGAGCTAAGCTTGATTATAGCATAATATAACTTAAACCTATATTGACTCTTCGGAACTGAAATATACGCAAACTAACACTTGTTAAGCCATTTAACTCCTCTTTCTTCTAATGGGCTTAATAATCTATCGTTTTACCTTTTTAATTTCTTCCAATGCTCAGTTACACAAATGTAACAGAGATATGTAATCTTATGACTATATACATACTGCAATATTCATGTGCATATATATTTAAAATTTACATCGTAAAATATAATTTTATATTAGAATGTATCTAGAAAAATGAGGTCAGACTTTTTCATTTGATAGTCAATGCATATATGAAAATTTTATAAGCTACCATTCATAAAACTCATAATTTACATTTATGTTAAATAGCTAGATGTTATCATACAGCTTTCAGTGGTTGCATTTTCAGCTGTTTTTGAAACTACCTGCTCATTCATCAGAAGACACCATTTAAATTTCACTCCAGTCCTAGAAATAATCATTTTATCACAATACTTTATTGTATAGTGTGACTTCTTCGGACATCTGTTGCTCTGGAACAGAATAGTACCCAGAGTGACAAAGAGGGTGTTTTCTACTATTTTACTCATCCTGAAAAGATGGGCCGAAGAGTCCTACAACACATAAATATGTGAAAATCTTTATATGAAGTTGTTCACCAGAGACTTGTCAATGGGCTCAGCCATATTGGATCTGGCAGTCTTTCTACTGGGACAGTATTTGCCTTGAAGTAGTATCTTTTCTCTTTTTCAATGTCAGCCTGAAGGCTCTTAGGCAACATATGTTCATTTCATGTCTTAGAGATATTGCTTCTGGTATTGCAAATGCGTTACCACATTGAGCTTTTTTGTAAAACAGATGGTACATATTAAGGTCTCTGTTTCTTGTACAATTTCTGTAACAATGGCACTGCATTCCTCATGTTGACAAAAGTATCATCAACATCATGCAGTGCAGCCCTAGATTATGTCAGGATGGTAAATGAACACTTCAGACAGAAAGATAAATGATGAAGGTGCAGCAAAGCACTTAGAGAATTCAAACTGAAATTATTCTCTTAAAACTTTAGTTAGGATATACCTAGTTCTTTTCCTCTTTTGACTCTCTCTGTCAAATGGCTTTTCAAGTAAAACAATAGCATATCTACCGAATAGTTAACTTGCAGAAATGAGGTTATGAAGTAGACTTCCCTAGCCGCAGTCAATCCAATATATGTCAGTGTAAGTGATATCTTAACATAAACTCCCATTGTATGATTTTTAGGAAAAGCATCTAGCTCTAACTAGAATCAATCTAAAAAGCCAGGCTAGCATTAGGGTTAAAAATCAGATTGGGATTTACCTAAATAAGCTTATGGCATTAGCTATGATCCATAAAATATTAATTTTGAATACTCTATAATGCTCACTAAAGGGAATAATTGTTGAAAGCAATGCTTAGATTCAGCAAATCTATGAATTTGGACATTTATGTTTCTATCCATCACATACCTTTGTCTATAAAAGTGACTTCTAATCACTGCCTGAAAGTTGGATACCAATATTCAGAATGCTTCTGATTTTCCTTTGAGGACAGAAGGCTAAAATTTTTAATTTTGTCATCTAAATATGGCAATTTTGATAGGAAACAAATTCCCATAGTAAATATCTGGAAAGACTCGTAGTTAGGGTGAGTGGCAAGTCAGCCAGAAATTTAAGACAGGTAGATGTCTGCACACATCTCTGTCTGACTAGGAAACTATAAATATATACAGGGAGATGCAAGGGAATACAGTGGAAATTAACAGGCAAGAGAGACATTTAAGGACTGGATGAACATTGAATTTATTCTTTAACTCACACAGAGAAGGTGGAAGACTAAGTACTACTTGGAACATTTTAAAACAACATCATGGATTGCCTCATAAGGGATGCAATCACAAGAGAAACCAGAATAAAAAATTAAAAGAGTTGAGCAGAATAAACAAAATAAACAGAAGGATTTTCTGAAGTCTACTCAAATTACAAAAACTAAAAAATACAAAAAAACAAGATCCAATAAATAAAATGATACTCAAAAAATTAATTAAAAATTGGGAGCTACTAAAATATATCATCTAAAATGTTTAGATTTCAACCAAAATTTAGGAGGAATTTGAAGAAATAGCAATTTGTTATCCATACACATTTCACTAAAATCTATTTCTAATTGACCTTAATATATTTTTTAGCTTTAACTTTATTAACTTTAAGTAATTTTTATTTTGCAATGACATTCATTCATTTTATTTTATTTATTTATTTATTTATTTTGAGAGAGAGAGAGACATCAATGTGAGAGAGACTCATCAATTGGTTGCCTCCCGCACATGGCCAACAAGGGCCAGGGATTGAGCCTGCAAAGGAGATACATGCCCTTGAGGGGGAATCGAACCCATGATCCCATGCTCTAAACACTGAGCAAAACTGGCAGCCCTGGACTTTCATTCTTTTGCTTATTCATTCATTTATTACATGGCTGCTATACCCTAATTATTTAGGAAAAAAGAACACCCTATGGACTTTGTTTATGTTTGTGTGTGTTCATATGCTTTTGTGAAATTATTATTATTTTTCATTTTTAGAGTATCACAGATATCCTCCTTCCCCTCTCTCCCCTACAAAAAGCTCCTACTCCATCCCAAGCCTTTACAGCCACAGACTAGGCATATAAATTATTTGGTTAATCTCTCCTGCCCCACCCATTTCCCTTGAGATTTTCCAGTCTGTTCCAGGCTTCCATGTCTCTGGAACTACTTTGTTCATCAGTTTATTTTATTAGATTCCACATATAAGTAAAATCATGTGATATTTGTCATTCTCTAACTGGCTTATTTTGTTTAGCATAATAGTCTCCAGGTCCATCCATGATGTCCAAAACGTAAGAGTTCCTTCCTTTTTACAGTTATGTAGTATTCCATTGTGTAAATGTACCACTGTTTGTTTGTTTTTTAGCCACTCTTCTACTGATGGACACTGGGGCTGTTTCCAGGTCTTAGCTATTGTAAATAATGCTGCTATGAACGTAGGGGTACATATATTCTTTCTGATTGATGTTTTGGAATTCTTAGGATACAGTCCCAGAAGTGGGATTGTTGGGACAAATAGAAGTTCCACTTTTAATTTTTTTATGAAAGTCCATACTGTTTTCCACAGTGGCTGAACCAGTCTGCATTCCTACCAGCAGTACATTAGGATTTCCTTTTCTCCACATCCTCACCAGCACTTCCTTGTTGATTACAATGGCATGAAACTAGAAATCAACTATATTAAAAACTCAAAAACATTCAAATACATGGAGGTTAAATAGCATTTTACGAAACAATGAATGGGTTACCAATGAGATCAAGGAAAACATAAAAAACTTATTGGAAACAAGAGGAGCAAAGTTGGAGGACTCACAATATTGGATATCAAACTATACTATAAAGCCACTGTAATCAATACAGCCTGGTACTGGCACAAGAACAGGCATATAGATCAACAGAATAGGACAGAGACCTCAGAGCTCTACCAACACCATTATGGTCAATTAATATTTGAAAAGGGAGGTAAGAGCATACAGTGGAGCAAAGGCAGTTTCTTCAATAAACGGTGCTGGGAAAATTGGACAGGTTCATGCAAAAAAGTGAAACTAGACCACCAAATTACACCATACACAAGAATAAACTCAAACTGAATAAAAGACTTAAATGTAAGCCATAAAACCTTAAAAATCCTAGAAGAAAACATAGGCATTAAATCTCAGACCTCTCACAAATATTTTTTGCTGATACATCTCCTAGGACAAGAGAAACTAAGGAGAAAATAAACAAATGGGACTACATCAAAATAGAGAGCTTCTGCACAGCAAAATAAACCATCAACAAAAAGTAAAGGGAACCTACTGAGAACATAGTCACCAAGGATCCATCTGATAAGGGGTTAATTTTCAAAATATACAAAGAACTCATACAACTGAACACAGGAAGACAAAATATCCAATTTAAAAGTGGGAAAAGGACCTGAGTAGTCACTTATCCAAAGGGGATATACATAGATGTCCAACAGACATATGAAAAAAATGCTCAATGTCACTAATCATCAGAAAGATGAAAATTAAAATGGCAATGAGATATAACTTCACATCTGCCAGAGGGGCAGTCAATAAACAACAAGTGCTAGTGAGAATGTGGAGAAAAGGGAATCCTAGTACACTGGTGGGAATGCAGACTGGTGCAGCCACTGTGGAAAACAGTGTGGAGTTTCATCAAGCAATTAAAATGGAACTGCTTTTTGACCCAGCAATACCACTGCTGGAAACATACCTTAAAATTCCTGAAGTACCAGTCATAAAGAACATATGTACCCCTATATTCATAGTACCATTATTCATAGTAGCTAAGATCTGGAAACAGTCCAGATGAGTGGATAAAAAGCAGTGGTACATTTACACAATGGAATACTATCTATACTAATAAAAGCCTAGGTGGCCCTCGCGCCCTCGTGTCATCACAAGGTGGCTGCCACAAGGTGGCTGCCCCCACATCATCACAAGATGGCCACTACAAGATGGCTGGCAGGGGAGAGCAGTTGTGGGTGATCAGGCCAGCAGGGGAGGGCAGTTGGGGTCGATCAGGCTGGTAGGGGAGGGCAGTTAAGGGCAAACAGGCCTGCAGGGGAGCAGTTAGGTCTCAATCAGGCCAGCAGGGGAGTGGTTAGGGGGTGATCAGGCTGGCAGGCAGAAGCAGTTAGGGGCAATCAGGCAGGCAGGCAGGCGCATGGTTAGGAGCAAGCAGTCCCGGATTGTGAGAGGGATGTCCGACTGCTGGTTTAAGCCTGATTCCACAGAGATCATGCCTAAACTGGCAGTTGGACATCCCCCGAGGGGTCCCAGATTGGAAAGGGTGCAGGCTGGGCTAAGGGACACCCCTCCCCAGTGCACGAATTTCGTGCACCAGGCCTCTAGTCTATATATACAAAAAACTAAGTGACTGTTACTACCAGTCAACTGAACCACTGGTCGACTGGTCTCTATGATGTGCACTGACCACCAGGGGCAGACGCTCAATGCAGAAGCTGCCCCCTGGTGGTCAGTGTGCTCCCACAGCCAACCTCCCGTGGCTAGCCAACCTCCTGTGGTCCCTCCCCGCTGGCTGGCCGGCCCTGATTGGAACTGGGCAAGACGGCCCCAATAGCTGGCCAGGCCAAGGGACCCCACCCATGCACGGATTTATGCAGCAGGCTTCTAGTGCATTTATAAAAGAGAAGGATATATTACCCTTTGGGACAGTATGGATGGACCTGGAGACTATTATGTTAAATTAAATAAGCCAGTTAGAGAAATACAAATATCACATGATCTCATTTATATAGTGGAACCTCAGTTTTGGAAATTAATTCATTCCAGTAGATTGTTTGAAAACTGAATCATTTTTCCCATTAGAAATAAGGGGGAGTGATCAACCAAAGGACTTGTATGCATGCATATAAGCCTAACCAATGGACACAGACAACAGGGGGGTGAGGACATGAATTGGGGGGTTGAGGGGATAATGGGGAGATAAGGACACATATGTAATACCTTAATCAATAAAGAAATTAAAAAAGAAATAATGTAAATTGAATTAAATGTTCCAGATCCCTAAATAATTCCCCTTTTTAATCTTTCTTATATACAGTACATATCTAATATACTGTTTAATCTATAAACACATTAAAAACAAAATAACTTGAAATGGAAATTAAAACTTAACAAATAGAAGATGAGATATACAGTAAAATATGTAAATTGAATAATAAACAGCAACAAAATAAAAAAAAGGAAATGAAAATTTTCACAGCACAATTTCCTAAGATGTTAAAACATGAGATTTAGCAGTAAACTAAGTGATACTCAAGCATTTTCTCCTTTGTCTGTTGTCTGAGTGACATGTGACTAATCATACAGGTATCAGTGTGAAAGGATTGTTGGGATGAGAAGCAAATTATTCAAGATGGGAAACTTTGGAGAATGGAGGTTTGACTATATGAGGAATCTAATGAACAAGATAAACTGATGAACAAATTAGGTTCAGAAAAATGGATGCACTGAATTGAATAACAGATCTCAATGAGGAAGTGGGTGGAGGAGACGGAAAGAGATTAACCAAAGATCATATATGCATAATCCATGTACATGACAATAGTGTGGAGAAGGCCTGAGGTGAGCTGGGGATTGGATAGAGGAGGCCAAAAGGGGGAAAATGAGGGACATCTGTAATACTGACAACAATAAAAAAGGATACAAAGTGGATAACAATTTTCAAGAGAAAGTCATAGATATGCAATACAGGAAAAGAAGATGCAACATATGTACAATAGTATTCATTAAAAAAAAGAAAATAAAAGCAATAGATTATAATTATTACTCAAAGTTATAACTCAAGTACTCTTTTTGGAATTTAAGAAATATATACATATGTATTGAAATCATGTACTGAAAGGGCACAGTGTATTCCAAGGAGAATTCACTTCAAATAACTAATACCAAGATATATTTTGCAAATGTAAATATAACTGCTTTAAATAAGATTAACAATATAGACAGTCTACTAGCTCACTTAATCAAAGGCAAAAGGGAGAAAATACAAAATTTTAAAAACACAATTGGAAACTATCAGAATAATTTTTTTAAATTGTAAGGTAAATAATATTTGTGTATACTTTTAGAAATACACTTTAAAACCTACATGAGATGAAATTTTTAAAGAAATACATTACATACCAAATTGACATCAGTAGACAGAATATCTAAACTGACCAATCACCATAGGAAAAAAACAGAGAAAATATAATAACGTTTACCCCACTCCCTACACCCGATGCACACAATAAATTACCAGGCCCAATTTTTCCACTAGGTTTTCTACCAAACATTTACTAGTATGTATCAGATAATATTCATGCTACTAAACTATTCCACAGCATTAAAAAAGAAACTTCCAACTTAAATTTTTCCCTATTAAACATAGCTTTGTTATTTAGATAGAACTATATTTCACTCTTTTTAAATTTATTGAGGTATAATTTTCATACCATAAAATCCACATTCATTTTAAATGTACAGATTACCAATTTGTAGTAAATTGCCAAGTTGTGCTATTATCACCACAATCCACTTTTAGGACATTTTCATCAGTCCAATAAGATCTTCCTGCCCATTTGTTGCTAAATTTAATTTTCACCTTAGCTTTAAGCTAATATACTTTCTGGCTCTAGAAATTTTACTTTATTAAACACTTTATATAAATTAATTCATAAACTATATTGTCTTTTGTTTTGGCTTCTTATATTTAGTATATTGTTTTTCAGGTTCATCCACGTTATAGAATATGCTGGTTTTTCTTTCCCTTTTTTCAATTTAATTTTGAAAGAAAGTATAATAGTAACTGTAAAATATGACAAAAATAAACCAAAAAATAAAACTGCAGATTGACCTCATCTTTAAATATCAAAATAAAAAATTTTAAATTTTTGTCAGGGAGTGTTAAAAAATAAAAAACATTTGCAAATAGTATCCCACTATCTTGTTAATAGAATGAATGATTAAAATACATGTGATTATGTTCCTGAATACAGAAAAGCATTTGAAAAAAATTAACAGCATTTATTTAAAGCACTCAACAAAATAGAAATCAATGAATATTTTTAATATGATAAAATATACTGTATACTCTTCCACCTAAAAGCCAGTCATTTCTTGTGAAAATATTGGAGGCTTTCCAACTAAAACCAGGAATAAGACAAGGATACCTACTATCTTTATTTTATCATATTTGGGAGGATATTAGCCAAACCACCAACAATCAAACAGATTGGTATTGGGGTGTCTTTTCAGAATACATGATTACATATCTGTAAAACTGAAAATAATCAACAGAAAAACCATTGAAAAATAAGAACAATTAATACATTTCAGGTGCATTAGTTTCTATTTCTGTTGTAACAAATCATCAAAACATAATATCTTAGAACAACAAAAATGTATTATCTTATGTTTCTGGGTCTCACTAGGTTAAAATCAGGGTGTTGGCCTAGATAAATACCTTCTAGGAACTCTAGGAAAATCTGTTCCTTTGCCCTTTCCCACTTCTATAACTCACTCTCATTCCTTTTCTTGTGGCCCCTTCTATCTTCAAAGCTGGAAACAATAACTGAAGTATTTCCTACATCCTACCACTCTAATAATGATGCTCCTGCTTCCCACTCCCATTCTGCCCAGACTCATGTAATTACACTGGCCCCACTTGTGTAACTAGGATAATCTCCTGAAGTTAAGGTCAGTTTATAGTGAACTAAATTCTATCTGCAACCTTCATTCTTCTTTCTAATTAGCCTAACATATTCATAAATTCCAAGGATTCTAATGCAGGCACCCTTTGGGGGGATGAGGGGGAAATTAGTTGCTTGTGCAGATTATAAAATTAACATATAAGATCAAACATATTCATATATAAAAGCAAAGTGGGAGAAAAAATAAAAGCGGTTTGAGGAGTAGAAAGAGGAAGGGGAGAAGGAGGAAATAACGAAATAAAAGTATCAATTTATCCTAACAAAAAGAAAAAAAGCATATATATATATATATATATAGATATATATATATATATATATATTTAATAAGAAATGTATAAAACATGTATGAGGAAACTAGAAATAATCATAAAAACACAAAGCAGAGTTAAAACAAATGGAAATTTTAAATGTATTCAAAGAATATTTAACATAAAAGTAGCAGCTCATCTTAAGTTAATTTATATATTTAATATAACTCCAATAAAACTACCCCCCCAAAAAAATAAGGACAGCCTGAGACATAGAAGACATATATTCCTATATGCTATCAGTACAATATGGAGTCAATTAAAATCTTCACTGGAATCCAAGATGGCAGTGAAGTAGGTAGAAGTTACACTCACCTCCTCCCAGACCAAACTGGAATTACAAATAAAATATAGAACAATCAACCTGAATAATCAACAGAAGACTAGCTGAGCAAAAGTCTTACAACCAAGGGTTTACAGAAGAAGCTACATGGAGAGATGGTAGGGAGGGCAGATAGGTGAAAAGAGCTGGCCCCACACCCACGTTTGGCAGCTGAGAAACTGGAAGGCTATCTCAGCTGCAAGGAGCCCCTGAGGAACATAGAGTCTCAACCCCAAGGCAGACTCCTTAGCCCAGAGCACCAGAGCTGTGAAGAGATGCCCACATAACATCAGGTTGTGAAAATCAGTGAGGATTATATCCACCGGAGAGAAATGGGAGTTTTCTCCAAGCCCAGACACCCTCCTTAAAGGGCCAATGCATAAAATCTCATTTGCAGCTAATCACAGTGGGCTCCAGCAGAGGAAACATGGCTCAGAGCAAACCAAAGTTGTTTGGGAAGAGACTGGGTTGTATGTCAGTGTGGAGAGAGCTGATGGGATAGTCACCAGAGTCCTTGTCCTGAGTTCTTATTCTACACTGTCTACAGACACCATCTTTCCTGGGTCAAGCACATACCTCCATATGGCATCAGGCTGGAGGAATGCAATAGCCTCACCCTCCTAACTCCCTGTCACCCCACTCTGCCAAACTCATGCCCTACAAATCAGTCAGTTGCTTGGGTACCTGGTGTAGAGATATGGGCAGAGTCAGTGAGTGTCAGAGACTAGTTGTGTGGCTCAGAGACTGGGCCCTATCCCCCCATTCCTGTGAGACATATCAGCACAGCCCCCACTTGAAAAAGTCTAACAGCCACACCTTCCCAACTCCCAGTGGCCCTACCTTGCCGAATTAGAGGTATCAAGTAAATCTGGCCAGAAACAGAGACAGACTGAGTGGCATGACTTTGAGGTGGGGGCCATTTTTCCCTCACATCACTGACTGGGGCAAAGCCCTCCATTCACATGGGCAAATATTAGGGCCTGGTGAACTCTGTTGGCCTTACCTGACAACTCCCTGAGACCCCACACCACCACAAAGGTCAGCAGGCACCAGGCAGGCACCACACAGGTGACAGCTAGACTTATTGTCCCCTGGGATCTTGCTGAGTGACCTCTAACCCAGTGCTGGCACCAAGTTTGAATATATCACTCTAATGAACACCTATTACCTCTGCCTGGTGACTCACAGATAACCTACCTCATGCACCTAGAGTATCACCAGGGGTTCTTTCAGTGGCTGAGCCTAACAGATAATTGGCAGGCAGAAGGCAGGAGGGGGTGGCTCTCAGGGTACCTTGGGCTTTTTCTGATCTTCTCACTGGGCTCAGTGCTGGTGGAAACCAGCCTTGGTATACACCTTGGCCCTACCCATGCACAGCAGAGGCAGCCACAAACTGTGGATTGCTTTGTAGCACCACACAGGAAGCCAGGTCCAGCCATAGACAGAATCTCACATTCATTTGTAATGGAGACCCTCTCAAGAGGTCCCAAATCAAAACAGCTGGTGGTGGGCTTCAGACTACATCAAAGCAGGGCCCAAAAGTTCTATCAGCTGCACATCCAAAGAGAAATCTTGGAAGGCATCAGATATAGCCGAGGCAAATTCAGCTTTGTGTGGTCAGCATCCTAAAAGAAGCTCATGCAATGTGGTCACAGTCAATTTTGACAGTCAGCCACCTGTGAATTGACACCACACATGGATTGGCCAGCAGCAACCAAGACTCAACTATGCTGGGGCTGACCAGCAGACCCTGAGCAACAGATGAATAGATTACTCTGACACACATGTCTGTGAAAAAGAGGTTAAGGGGCTGGTTCGTATTAGGCACCAAACAGCCCCAATTGCCTGCCTCCTTAGGCTTTTATTGTCATAACAGCTTGAACTAAAATGAACCTCTAGATACAATCAGCAGGAAAAGTATCCTGGAGAAAGCACATGTTTCTACAAGGTTAGGTTTAAAGACTAAACATAGAGATTCCAGTAAAACACCCAGGGGGCTCAGACTTGCTTGGAAAAGTCAAGGTAGGGGCTGCCACCTTCAGCAAGTTCCCCCCAGAAGCCCCCATCCTTTCGGAGAATCCTCCTTGCAGACTTCCCAACCAAGTCCCATGCTTCCCTACACAACTACAACAGGTGAACTCACATAAGCCATGCAAGGGACATTTCTGGAACACCTTGCTTTGGTGGAAGGAGACACTGTGCTACTGAGCTCCACTGGACGTCTAATACATAAGGCTACCCTACCAAGACTGGGGGACATAGTAAATCGACAGAAACAAATACAGAGAAGCAACCAAAATGAGGAGACAAAGAAACATGTCCCAGATGAATAAACAGTAGAAATTCCCAGAAAAAGAACTAAATAAAATAGAGGCCAACAATTTTCCAGATACACAGTTCAAAACAATGGTTATAAAGATGCTTAAGGAACAGGGGAAGAAGAGATGAACTCAGGAGAATTTCAACAAAGAAATATTAAGAATAAAAATGACATGAAAACCACAGAAATAAAATATTAGTAGTTGTAAGTAAAGAATACAATATCTGAAATAAATAAGAAACTAGAAAAAATAAACAATAAGATAGATGCAGAGAATAAAATAAGTAATTTGGAACATGATTAGAGAAGTAAAAATAATTTTAAAAAATGATGATAGTCTAAATGGACCTCTGGGACAGCACGAAGTGTAACAACATCTGCATCATAAAGGTACCAGAAAGAGAAGAGAGAGAGAAAGGGATTGATTGAGAACCTATTTGCAGAAGTAAAGACTAAAAACTTTTCTAACCTGGTGAAAAAGGAGGACACCCATGTCCAGGAAATGCAGACAGTCCCAAACAAGATGAACAAAAAGGCCCATACCGAGACATCATAATAAAATAGTAAAAATTAAAGACAAATATAGAATATCAAAAAGAGAAAGAAAGTTAGTTACCTACAAGAAGGCTTTTATAAGACTGCGAGCTGAGTTGTCAACAAAAACATTTCAGGCCAGAAGCGATTTATAAAATATTCAACATGATGAAAAGCAAGGACCTACAAACAAGATTACTGTACCCAGCAAGGCTATCATTTAAAAACTAGAGGCCTGGTGCATGGATTTGTGCACCAGTGGGATCCCTCGGCCTGGCCTGTGCCCTCTCACAATATGGGACCCCTTGGGGGCTGTCAGACTGCTGGTTTCGACCATATCCCCATAGGCCAGGCCAAGGGACCCCACTGGTGCACGGATACACGGGCCTCTAGTATGCATATAAGATATTGGGTTAATCTCTTCCCTCCATCCTCCATCCCCCCTTCCCTCTGAGATTCATCAGTTTGTTCCATGTTTCTATGCTTGTGCTTGAGTGGCTGCCCCCTAGTGGTCAGTGCGCGTCATAGCTACCAGTCGAATGGTTGAACAGTCGAATGGTCAAACAGTCGAATGGTCGTTTAGGCTTTTATACTGTACATATAGATGAGGAAGAAATAATGAGCTTCCCAGACAAGAAAAATCTAAGAGTTCATTACCACCAAATCAATATTACAAAAAATGCTAGACTTGTTTAATATGCAGAAAGAAAAAAAGAGGAATGAAGTTATAAAAAACTAATAAATGCATACCTATCAATAATCATTTAAATGTAAATGACTTAATGCTCTGATCAAAAGATATAAAGTAGCTGATTAGATAACAAAAGACACTTATATATGCTGTCTACAAGAGACCAACCTCAGAACAAAAGAAACACACAGACTGAAAGTAAAGAAAAAAGGATATTTCATACATATGAAAAATTAAGAAAAGCTGGGGCAGCAATACTTATATCAGACAAAATTACTTTAAAACAAAAGCTATAATAAGGGACAAAAATCCCCACACACATTACATAATGATAAAGGGATCAATCCAACAAGAGGATATATTTATGCACCTAACATAGGTATACCTAAATATATATATATATAAAACAAATCTTGATGAACAGAAATAGATTAACAGTAATACAGTCATAGTAAGGTATTTTTAAAATTAATTGACATCAGTGGAGATATCTAGACAGAAAATCGACAAGAAAACAGCTTCCTTAAATGACACACTTGATCGGATAAACTAAATTGATATTTTCAGAACATTTCTCCGAAAAACAGCAGAATACACTTTCTTTTCAAGTTCACATGAACATTTTCTAGAATAGACCACATGTTGCAACTTTAACATGCAGACTTTAACAAGTCTCAATAAGTTAAAGAAGATTGAAATCATATCAAACATCTTATCTGACCATAATTGAATGAAACTAGAAGTCAATTACAAAACACATGGAGACTAAAATTCATATTACTAAGCAATGAATTGGTTAATTACGGAATAAATAAAAATATATCTTGAAACAAGAAAAAAATAGAACACAAGAACCCCAACTCTATGGAATGCAATGAAAGCAGTCCCAGGAGGAAAATTCATAGTATTATAGTCTTACTGCTAGAAAGATGAAAAATCTCAAATAAACAAACTAAACTTACACCTACAGAAACTAAAAACAAAACAAGAACAAATAAAGTCCAAAGTGATTGGAAGGAAGAAAATAATAAAGATAAGAGCAGGAATAAAAAAAATAGAATCTAAAATAAATAATAATACAAAAGGTCAGTGAAAACAAGAGCTGAGCTGATTCTTTGAAAAAAAAATAAAGTGTATAAACTTTTAACCAGACTCATCAAGAAAAATATACTACAGAAGAACCAAATAAGTAAAAGCAGAAGTGAGATTAGAAGTAACAATAGACACCACAGAAATGTAAAAACACACACACAAATTAAAGAAAATATTATGATCAACCATATGCCAACAAACTGGACAATTTAAAAGAAATGAATACATTTCTAAAAACATACAATCTTCCAAAACTGAATCAAGAAGAAATAGAAAATTTGAACAGTCCAAATACAACTTATGAAATATAAATAGTAATTTAAAAACTCGCAACAAACAATATTCCTGAACTGGAGGCTTCACAGGTTAATTTTACCAAACATTTGAAGAAGAACCAATACCTATCATTCTGAAAATATTACAACAAATTCAAGAGGAAGGATGACTCCCAAGTTCATTTTATGAGGCCAACATTATCATAACTCCAAAACCAGATAAAGACAATGCAAAAAATTAATTATAGCCTGATATCTCTGATGAAAATAGATATAAAAAGCCTCAACAAAATATTAGCAAATTGGATCTAGCAATATATTACAAAGGTCATAAACTATGATCAATTGACCAAAAAAATTCTTAGAAGGGAAAAATTAATTCAGTCACGGAGGCTAGTGGCTTGGAAATAGGAATCAGTACACTTTTGCAAATTGTCCCCTCGGGCAGTCATTTGATGGGGAGACTGGGAGTTCAACTGTTCCCTATGACATGCGCTGACCACCAGGGGGCGTTGGCAGTGCAGCTCTGGCAGCAGGCGCTCAGGTGCCAGGTGCCTGCGAGGAGCCCACCCTGTACCCATGTGGCCTCTTCTGAATGAGTCAGGCTCTAGCTGCTGGGACCGCAGGGGCCGGTCGGGCTCCCCGTGGGTTTGCACAGGAGCTGGTCTGCAAGGCTGGCTGGCTTCTGTGCGGTGCTACTGGGTGGCCCAGAAGCCGACACTGCACCATGGCCTGCAGCGAATGGCCGTGCTCACCGCATCTCTGCGTGGGGACTCTGGTGTCGTGACTCAGGAAAAGGGTGGTGGGGCAGTGCACAGGGGCCCAGGTGCTGCCCAGCGCCCAGAGGTCAGCTGGGACCTGCTCTCCTATGCCAGATGCTTGCGCTTTGATTGCCGGGCAGGCCTAGGGACTGCACCTGTGCACAAATTTCCTGCACCAGGCCTCTAGTATTTAGATAAGATATTTGGCTTTGATTATTACCCAATATTTGGTAGAAAGTAAGTAGACTAGAAACCTTCTCAATAGTAGAGAATTATATTTAAAGAATCCTAAGACGGAATAGAACAGATTGTAATTCAAAGTTTAACCTTTTGCACTCGGATGTCGAGTGTGACTTGACACAGTTAGCATTGGTAGCAGCTCGTATGTCGAATTGTATTGAATGTATCAATAATTTGAGATATAAAATAATCCAAATAAATAAGTTTGTATGAAAAGAAACTCCAGTTTTTTATTCTACTGCCGCTTTGTAAAATCTGGGGTACTTAAAAAATTAAATCCTGAGTAGAATAAAGGAATCGAGAAAAAAGCAAGCGAGTGCAAAGGGTTAAAGTAACCACTAGGCCACCAAACTTACCCTAACAACAAGTTGCCTGCTAAAACTGTGCCACCTGCAGGAAGAACTTCCTCCCCAATAACCACATTAGGTGAGGCCAAGGAATTCATTGAACAAGCCTCTTGGAGTAAGCGATAAAGACTGTGATATTGGATTAGGGACTCCTTCCTTTGCCAGAGGAGGCTTTATTAAACACCAGAAGGGACGTGGGGATCCTTCTCAGTAAAATTTGCAAACCCTAAATAGTAAATCTCCAACTCGATGTATATAATTCTTCTTTAATAGCAACGTAAGACGGATTACTATTCTTTTTAGAAGAAACAATTATTTACCTGTTAAGGGAAGCATATTGTGAAAATCAGAAAGCCCAACTTTGTCAGGAAACCAATCAGTGAAGACATAATCAACCACATATTAGAATTCATATGGTTCCCTCTGGATTGCTGGATTAGGGATAAACAGGAATAACTAAAGTGCAGAATGACTAGTTATGTAGAAAACATAGGTCTTTAGGACTAAAAACATGAAGACTAAAACATGAATTTGGGGAACCAAAAGTAGAGCCAAATTCCCACATATTGGTTGGATTTAGGTTCAAGACAAATTATATTTAATAGACATTAAATCCCTATGTTATGATATAGTCTTATTTATCAATATTAATACATTTAAATATATTAGAAAATAAAAATGTAATATAACAAATTCAATAGAAATAAATTGTTTAAAAATAAATAATTTATTTATATGTACACCAATTCAGAAAAGAAAAAATATTTACCACTGATTTTACCAGGTATTTACTTGTATCAGAGTTACAGTAGGAGGTATATACAACATGTAATTATGTATTATTATATGTACAATTATTATATATGATTATTTATTTACTTTAAGGAATTAGCATATGTAATGGGCTGGGCCAGTGACTAGGTGAATGCAGCCTCAATGGAGTAGACCACAGGAAGGGTTCACTAAAAACTCTTGGATCATAACTGAAAATATAGTCTACAGTGGACAACTTCCAAAGGTGTGATTGGATCAGGTCTACTCAGATTCTCCAGGATAATCTTCTTTACATAAATTCAACTCATTATAGATACTAATCATATCTACAAAAAATCTTTACAGCAGCATTTAGTATTTGACCAAATAACTGGCTAAATTGACACATAAATTTGACCATTTCAATATTGGATACATTACTGAGGGAGAACATATTTTCTTTCTACATTTTTGTGAGGCTTGGAATATATTTTAGATTAATACAAAAACTAAATTTTTCATGAATTTGATCTGCAATGATATATAAAAGAAATATGATGTGAAAATTCAACTTGCCTATTCATGGCATGAGAACCATTGGAGATTAGAGAAAAATGCACTAAACAAGGTATTAAGAATACTCTGTCATACTCCCTTATATGCCACTAGAGGCCCAGTGCATGAACTTCATGCACGAGGTGGGGGGGCCTTCAGCCCGGCCATCACCTTCTCCAATCCGGGATCCTTCAGGGGATGTCCGACTGCCTCTCGCAATCTGGGACCACTGGCTCCTAACAGCTCACCTACCTGCCTGCCTGATGGCCCCTAACCCACTCTGCCTGCCTGTCTGATCGCCCCCTAACTGCTCCCCTGCTGGCCTGATCACCCCAAACTGCCTCTGCCTTGCCCTGCACCCAGGATCCAGGATTCCCTCCTCCAGCTGGTCCCAGGCACCCAGGACCCAGGATTCCCTCCCTCTGGCCAGCCGCAAGCACTCAGGACCCAGGCTGGCTTCACCCGGCCACCCTCAGCCGCAGGGGACTGTGGTTGGGCAGCTTCTCCTGGCCACAGCCGCAGATGCCCAGGACCACGGGGCGGGTGGCTTGTCCCTCCCCTGGGCCTCAGGGATGGGATGGGAGACTTGTCCCTCTTTCGGGGTGCAGTCCCAGCCGCTGGCACCCAGGACCGTGGGGTGTGTGGCTTGTCCCTCTTCCGGGGCGCAGCCCCAGCCGCTGGCACCTGGGACCACAGCGGGAGCAGCTTGTCCCTCTCCCAGGCCACAGGCGCAGGCGCATCTGCTGGAGCCCGGGACCGCAGAGTGGGCGGCTTGTCCCTCTCCCAGGCCGCAGCCTGGCTGGTCCCCATTCCTCTCTCGCAAGCTCTTTTGTGCCTGGCTGGTCCCCATTCTTCTCTCATGAGCTCATTTGTGCCTGGCTGGTCCCCATTTCTCTCTCCACAGTGTTGACTGTCTGAGCTATGATGACGTGAGGGCATGAGGGAGTGATGAACATTTGTGTATTAGCTCTTTATTATATAGGATTAGTTCTCTCAATGAACAACTGAACGACCGAATGACCAGTCAACCAGTCACTATGATGCACAGTGACCACCAGGGGGCAGATTCTCAATGCAGGAGTTGCCTCCTTGTGGTCAGTGCGATCCCACAGACAACCTTCTGCCACTGGTCCCACCACCTGGCCCTGATAGGGCTGGCTGGCCCATCTCCTGCAGTTCCTCACCCTGGCTAGCCAACCTCCCATGGTCCCTCCTCCCGGCCAACCTCCCGCAGCCCTGATTGGCCTCAATCACCAGCCAGGAAGAGGGACCCCACTTGTGTATGAATTTGTGCACCGGGCCTCTAGTGTTAAAATAGAACAGGTTAACAATCCAAAGCCTCCAACAGCTAAGTCAAATTTATTCTGTCAACTGGTAGAGAATATACAAGTGATGCAGATTGTGCATATGAAAATAGAGTATTTCTGCAAATTTTTCAATAAATACCATTGGAATTTTGCTTTTTTCCAGTTTGCTTTTAGTACCTCATGTACTCTCAAGTTCTTTAATCCTATTTTATAAAATACAAATTTTGAAATGTATGCCTGCATTTATAAACATAGATGAAATATACAGCCATACCAAAGTTATGACAGAATGAGTGACAGGTAGGAGTGGAGAGAAAAGCATCTCTGTTTTGTTACAGAAATAAATATTTTTAATTAAAAAGTATTATTTAAATTTGTAACTAAAATATAGAAGTGAGAGATAAAAGATTACCTCATTGAGTTTTCTTTCTAAACACTGAATTCTGTGAAGATAAAGCTTAAGCATGATAGTTTGTTATATTTATTAAGTAGTACACGTCATGATAAACACATGTGTTAATGATCTAGTATGTTTTTCAAGAATCCTATTTAATAAAAGAGTGATATGCAAATTGACCGTCACTCCAAGACACAAGATGGCTGCCCACATTTGGTCAAAGATGGCTGCCCCCATGTGGACACAAGATGGCTGCCATAAGATGGCCTGCAGGGGAGGGCAGTTAGGGGTGACCAGGCCAGCAGAGGAGGGCAGTTGGGGGTGACCAGGCCAGCAGAGGAGGGCAGTTGGGGGAGACCAGGCCAGCAGAGGAGGGCAGTTGGGGGAGACCAGGCCAGCAAGAGAGGGCAGTCTGGGGGACCCAGGCCTGCAGGGGAGGGCAGTTGCGTGGGACCAGGTCTGCAGGGGAGGGCAGTTGTGGGCGATCAGGCAAACAAGAAGGACAATTAGGGGTGACCGGGCCAGCAGAGGAGGGCAGTTGGGGGAGACCAGGTCAGCAGGGGAGGGCAGTTGTGGGCAATCAGGCAAGCAGGGAGGGCAGTTAGGGGTGACCAGGCTGGCAGAGGAGGGCAGTTGGGGGAGACCAGGTCAGCAGGGGAGGGCAGTTGGGGGGAACCAGGACTGCAGGGGAGAGCAGTTGGGGGGGGCAGGCTTGGATGGGAGAGCAGTTGGGGGAGGGACTAGGCCTGCAGGGGAGGGCAGTTGGGGGGGGACCAAGCCTGCAGTAGAGGGCAGTTGGGGGGGATCAGGCCTACAGGGGAGGACAGTTGGGGGGGACCAGACTGGCAGGGGAGAGCAGTTAGGGGTGACCAGGCCGGCAGGGGAGGGCAGTTAGGGGCAATCGGGCCAGCCGGGGAGCAATTAGGCATCGATCAAGCTGGCAGGGCAGTAGTTAGGGGGTGATCAGGCTGGCAGGCAGAAGCAGTTAGGGGTAATCAGGCAGAGGCAGGTGAGCAGTTGAGAGCCAGCAGTCCTGGATTGTGAAAGGGATGTCCAAATGCCTGTTTAGGCCCGATCCCGGCCTAAACAAGTGGTCAGACATCCCTCAAGGGGTCCCAGATTGAAGAGGGTGCAGGCTTGGCTGAGGGACACCACCCCATGCATGAATTTCATGCACCGGGCCTCTAGTATATACATATAAAATGCCAGCAACTGAAACGCCTTAACAACCGGAATGACTGGTCGCTATGACATCCACTGCAGACAGCGATTGGGCCTAATTGGGGGCGGGGTGGCCGGCCACCCCCAATAGCGGCCCTTACCCTGGCCAGCCCTGCCCATGATTGGCCAGCCCCAACCCAATAGGGATGGGGCTGGCTGGCCAACCTCCTGCAGCCCCTCCTCTCGCCCGGCCCCACCCCACATAGTCCCACCCCACCCCGATCAGGGGCAGGGCCAGCGGCCCACTGCCCACAGCCCCTCCCCAGGGCCAGCCCCACCCCAGATCAGCCCCCACCACCCCAATAGGCCCATGGCCCCTCCCTCCAGCCAGCTCTGGCCCTGATCGGTACCCCCACACCAATCAGGGATGGGGCTGACCGGCCAACCTCCTATGGACTCTCCCCTGGCTGCTAACCCCTGATCAGTCCTCCCCCCCCATTCTGGGGCAGGCTGTCTGGCCCACTGCCCACATCCCCTCCCCACGGCTGGCCCTACCCCCAATCAGCCCCTCACCCCAATCGGGGGTGGGGCCTGCTGGCCAATCACTCTTGGCCCCTCCTCCCAGCTGGCCCGGTCCTGATCGTGCCCCAATTGGGGCAGGCTGGCCAGCCAACTTCCTGCCGTCTCCTCCTCTCAACATGCCCAGCCCCCATCCATCCCAATTGGAGCCTGGCTGGCTGGACCACAACAGTGCATGAATTAGTGCACTGGGCCTCTAATCTATATATATATATATATATATATATATACATATATATATATATATATATATATATATATATATATATATATATATAAACCTAATATGCAAATAGACCAAATGGCGGAACAATGGAGCAACTGAACAACCAGTTGCTATGACGTGCACTGACCACCAAGGGGTGCGCGCGGAAAATGGCGGGCGTTGGTAGCAGATGGCTGCCAGCCCCAATTGCCCCTCAGGGCTTCTCTACCTCCCCCTGCTCCTGAGGGGTGATCGGGGCAGCAGCTGCTGTTCACACCTGCTAATGGCACTGGCCACCCTCACACCCACTGCTGGCGCCGGCCCCAATGGCTCTGTGCCCTCAGCTGGCACTGTCAGTGCATGGGAGTGGCAGCAGTGGGAGTGGGGCTGCCAGCAGACAGGGGACCAGGGCCCACAGTGGGAGGGGCTGGGCAGGGACACAGAGGATGGGCTGAGAGCTGCCCCTGTACCCACCGCAGCCTCGCAGCTCACAGTTCCTTTCAAGGTGCAGACATTTGGGCACTAGGCCCCTAGTATTAAATAAAGTTATTTCTAACAAAGGAAATCTTAGTTGCAATTCCTAGTGCCCAATGACAATCTTGTGTGTTAGGAGGCTTATACTGAGGCTTCTCTGGGCCTGCCTGTGTGAGGAAAGCCATTTTAGACAAGAGACCGATTGCTTAGTAACTAACCATAGATAGCTGAGAGTCTACAGCTTCAAACCTCACCTATGATCTTTGTTGAAATTAAATTTTTGTGGTCTCTTCTCATACAATCCTTTTCCCAAAACCAATTTGCATAATTTGGTATAATTTGAAATGATTGACACCAATTGCTAATTGTTGGGGTAGAAACTAGACCCTCATAGTAGTTAAGTCTCCAAGGTAAAGGTTAGAATTCAGTAACTGATAATGTGGGTCAAATTGATATTAGTTTAATAATCTTTAAACTATGCAAGAAAATGTAATTGTCCTACATTACCAGGGTAGCCTTTCACTGCACAGTTTATTCAAATGTATAATCTAAATAATTGAGTACCTCTGCATACAATAGAGCATTTCCTCATATGCAAACACCATTTGATAGACAGTTAAATCCAAACAGATGGATAAAAGATGCCAGAACATAATTGGTTTGCTTTTGATTATTTCATCGATACCAATTTATTTAAAGAGTAAGTGTGGACAAGGTAGGGTTTATTGTCACAGAACATTCAGTTTGACAGAATGAAGTTAAGGGATTCAGTAATCCTCTTCCAAACTCTACAAATGAATTTTGGGTGGAAATGAAATCTTGACCAAATGTTTGGCTTTGTCTTCATTATAGAACTAAAATGTATCTTCTTATTACTTAAGATCTTAAGGGTTTCTTGGTTTCACAATAGATACAAATTCTTTTGAATAGTAGGAGAGCATCAATTTAAAAATAAATGAAAAGTAATCATTGATGAATTTTTAAAATCAGCTATACTGCCAAGTCTTGGTTAAGTTATATCATTTTATGTAATCCTGAATGTTTTTTAATATCCTTACTAAAACCTGAAATTTTAGGTAGTAGAGAGGTCAGTGAGTCATGTGTACACACAAATAACCCCACACACATGTAGTAAAGAAAATGGCATCATCTTATTTTACAAATAAGACACTTAGACTCAGGTAAATTAGTAACTAGTTCAAAGCTGCATAGTAAGCAAATGGTGAGCCTATTTGTCTAATTGTGAAGTCTGTCCTCTTTCAAAAGCAATGCTGCCAGCTCCAAATGTTCTTCAAGTTTCTTGAAATAGCTGTGTGTCTTATAAATGAACATTTCAATTATTTTTTATTTTTATTTTTTTGGCAGCATACCGGCCGAGGGGTTAAATATTACTATTTTTAAAGCTTATATCTATCCTTAAGACTATGCTCTGCCCTCTTTTAAAAAATCAGTTATATCTGATTGTGCTTAATCCCTTCTGGTAGCTAATAAACACAAAGCTAAAAAATTGGAGTATTTATATGTCACTAAATGATTCCTTATATTTATTTGTTTTGTAATAGGGGTTACTGCATTTAATAATAACAAAACTGTAGAGAGATAAACATAAGAATTAAAATAATGTTTCAAGTACTGTATTTCAAATATCTCACTTTCCCTCTCTCTCAACATAATTTTTTTTCAAAATTATATAATACAAATAAAAATCTTTACATAAATATTTACATCAAGCAGACTATTATCCATGCCAAAACTAGAATCAATGAAGATCCGTGGATTGCAAGCAATGCAGACTGAAAAGTATATGTTAAATGCATCTCTTTATTCCTAAAAAATTGTGTGGTTTTGTTTTCATTGAAAAAGTGTTAAAAATTATTTCTAACTTAAAAAGTATTTTCTACTTTGTTTTTTAAATTATACTACTGCCCTTGCTGGTTTGGCTCAGTGGATAGAGCATCGGCCTGGCAGCGGTTGCCAACCGGTGGTGGACCACCGGTGGTCCATGAGGTCTGAAAGGTTGATGACCACTGGACTAAACGGTCCCAGGTTCTATTCTGGCCAAGGGCACATGCCCTGGTTGCGGGCTTGATTCCCCCCGCCCCAAGTAGGGGGCATGCAGGAGGCAGCCAATCAATGATTCTTTCTCATCATTGATGTTTCTATCTCCCTCCTCCTCTGAAATAAATAAATAAATAAATAAATAAATAAATAAATAAATAAATAAATAAAATACTTAGCTTACTTGGGTACACCTGCAATATTTATCTTATTGCAAAAGTAATATATGTTTATCATGTGAAATTTGAAACATACAGAAAAGTGCATAGAAAACAACAACAACTATGTACAGTGACTCTTGAACAACACAGGTTGGAACTGCGTAGGTCTACTTATATGTGGAATTTTTTTCTTCACCATATACAGTCATTCCTAGGTAACTGCTAGTTTATTATTTACAGATCTGTATCCGCAGATTCAACCCTTTTATGACAGCATGGATGGACCTGGACATTTTTATGCAGTTTTTCAACTGTGAGGAATGGGTTTCGGCTCCTTTACCCCCTTATTGTTCAAGGGTCAATTGTATATAAAAATTATCATCCAATGCCTAATTGTATTTTTAAATTCCTCTATTTGCTTGAAAATGTTTAATGAGCATTTTCTCATGACCATAAATATTTTTGTACAGCATCATTTGGTTGAATATATAGTATTTATTTGGTTCAAATGTAACTGATTTAGCCAAAATTCTTTTTATAGAGTTCTGATTGTTATATATGTACATAATTATAACTTTCAGATGATTTTCTACAAGTGGAATTTTAGATTCAAATGTGAATAATATTTTTATGACATTGTATTCATATTGTCAATTTATCCTCCATAAGATTGTATGAATTTTTACTTTCAACAAGTATATGAAAAATTTTCCAAACTCTTGTCTACATGGACTCTTATGTTTTTGTTAGCTCTAATGGATGACATGCTTGTCTCTTGTGTTGAGATATTTACTAAGTAGGGCATATAAAGACATGGGCATTCACCTGAAAATTGAGGAAAGATGTACTTATATTCTTAATAGCCATATAATTCTAAAGACGGTCTCCTTCCTTTTTGATATATAAAGACTGAAATTATTTATAAGCAATACTTTCTATATATTATTCTAACTATATTACTATGTTTGCCAAAGAACATGAACTTCAGGAACTTGTTTCTCTACTACATTACTGTGCAATGCCTTGGGGTTTATGTGTATATTTAGGAGATGTGAGTGCATGCCTGTGAGTTTACAAGAACACTTGTGGACATAGTGATATGATTAAGATAAAATAAATGGACATTTTCTAGTTTTAAAATCTTACGCTTTTAAATGACTGAAAACTACAAGTTAATTACATTTCTAATATTTTACTAATACACTGAGAACAGACCAATTCCGAAGATGTTATTTTCTATTTTTGCAAGGGTTTTGGGCCTTATGTCTAACAACAACAAAACTAATCATTTTCAGCTTTGTTTCTAAAGTTTCTTATGAGCAATTTGTCGGGCTTTTTGGTGAAAATGTTCAAGGGGTTTTATCACCATTAATCTTTTCTGAGGGTGTGTGTAATTCATCTCACCAGCCATCAGAATTCCCAGAGGGTAAATTACTCCAGAGATCTCTGTGCCCTCACCCTGTATCAAATTGACCTGCTTCTTGTTTGCCATTTTTGTGTACTACATTGCTTATTTAACAAGAAACAGAATGATTGTAATTCTGAGAAGGTCCTTTGATGGTAGTTTTGACACTCTGCCTGAATAATGACCCTCATTATGGTCCCTGTGACAGGCTCTGAAAGTCTTGATTTATGAATATATCACAGCTTCAGCATTAGAGCTCCCCCTACTCACTTACATCTGATATAGACTAAGATATGAACATAACCCTTTGAAATATAGAGAGGCTGAGATAATTGCATGATTGTGACCATTCAAATCATCGCTTTTCCTGATTTAACAAAGCTCTGCCATTTAATTTTGATTGTCTCTGAAGTTATTAGGAACCTTTAAGAAAAAGGTTTATTATAAGAATGTGTTTCAGAGTAATTGTGCCGGCGACGAAGGTGGAAGTTCTTCTTACTTTTCTGTTCCTGAGCCTCAGCTAAATTTCTATTGCAAATACTCATTAATGGTTGATGTGATAATAGACTGTTAGAAGCAAGATTAGCTAAGAGCAAAAAGTCTGTGTCCTTGATAAAACAAATTACAAGACACTCTGTAAACACTTTTTTGTGCAGAATGTTGTTGATTTATTGTTTCCTCTATAGTGATTATTTAAATAAATGTAGCTAATTTAGTTCATTTGCCAAACTGTATAATTTTGTTCTTTGTGAAAGGGTTATATGTAAAAGCCTCAAGGAATCACATCCCCATTAATCTTTTCACAAGTGCAATAAATAAATAAAGAGACATGGTTTAATTTTGCCAGTTAGGAGATATTTAAATAGCAGTGGTGGTAAACTGATTTTTTTTATTCTACTGTTTGAAAAAGCCATGTAAACGATTTTTTCTTGTTAGTAGTTTAATGAAATACAAGAAAAACATAGCGCAACTGTTTTTATTGAAGCTATAAGCAACATTTGTTTTTCTCCCCCGACCATGTACTGTTCTGTACAATGACCTTTCTTTAAAACAAATTTGCTCATCTCATGCTTTTTCACTCATAATGTGTTTTAAATATCTTCAGTGTCTATTAAGTACTATGTGGAAATTTTAATTTATTTCAGCAAAAAGCATGAGATATGGTACTATTCAATATAAAAAATAAATTCATGATTGTTTTTCAACATATCCTTACTCACCAAGAATAAGGAGATACAATCTCCTTATGGTTCATTAGAAGTAGAGGAGAACTGAAGATTCTAGGGACTCCCAGCTGATTCCTTTTGAGACTATCATCAGATGACACTTACGATTAAAAATACATAGATACTGAGGAAAGTGGTTAAAAGTTAATTTTAAATAAAATCTGGTAATGACCTGGAGTACATTTAATAAGTTATTCATTCCATAGCAAAAGCAGTCACTTAAAACATAGTAAGATAATTCTGAAATCCTTAAGCAAAGTGATCAGATTGAATCCTCTTTAGCAATATGAACATTTTCAAAAGCCTTTTTACATCCACAAAGCCTTTATTCTTAATTCATTGACATAATTTTTAGAAAGTCTATTTCTAAAAGGGGAAGTGTTTGCAACCTCTGTAGTGGAGGTGTCATTATGAAAGGGGATCTTTGTGAAAGTTTCATCACCTATTTCATTGTGTATGTTTTGTAAAAAATCCAAAAGTGATTTCTTCTTCTTTTGCTTTCCTTCTAAATCAGGCTCATACAGAAGTGTACTGTGGTTATACAAAAGTATTTTAGAGCATAACAAAACCTTCCAGACCTTAATAACTTTACATGACTGATCTGTCCTCTCCAGCAAGGTTAACCGTTTCTCCCAAGAAGTTAAGTGGCATATAAACTATTGTTCACACCATTTGTGCTAGCACTGTAGGATGACCTCAAACACTACAGTGGCAGTAGAAGGTACCTGCATTCATCAACAAAGGGAAAAGGACCACAGGGGCAGACCTGGCTTTAAGTGCATTAGGACTCTATAAGGATAAATGCCTAACCTTACTCCACACCAAAAAGTAATTACAGAGCCATTGTTCCTAGAGTGTTAATAATGTTTTATGGTTCTTTAGAAATATGTGCTATTTAGTTACTGAGTTGACATCTGTACTGTATTATATTTTATACAAAGCACCCTGACTAAAGTGTAGAGCAATCAAATAACAGAGATAATTTTGCTCTTACAGAAAATCAACAACAGATATAAAATATAGATAAAGGAATCCTTTAATTCAGTAGTTAATTTTTATACTTAAATTACATAACTAACAATAGTCTGAACAGCCAAATTTTAGAGCCTTATTCTTTCAAAAATTGCATGCTCCATGAGAGTGTATTTCTTTCATATGTATTCACATTCTCTTCTATTTGTATTTTTATAGTACATCAATTCTCTCTGTGTATCTCCCTTCCTGCTCTTAATATTCTAACCTCAGTACACACACACACATATTTTTAGGCATGTGTTACCAAGAAAGAGAAGTAGCAAAATATTTGTGTTCACGCACACACACACACGTGCATGCACATAAGTATATACTAGTATATCATTAAGAAGTTAAGACAAATGTTAGTGCCCCCTCCAGTAGCATATACACGGAAAACTATGAAATGAAAGACATTATTGGGGCAAATCAAATACACATGTTTACATGTTCAGGTCAGGGGTGATGTTTAGCTTCATAGTCACAAATTTTTGATAATTATTAGAATAATATAAAAGTTGGTTCCTTCAATTAAAATCAAGTCCATATCTTCCTCTCAAAGGAACTAGACTAAACATGGCTAGTGTTTATTTTCCCCTAGATGAAGAAATTGGGACAGGATTTGGTTGTGGTGTAAGAAATGGTGGTGGGGACAGGGTGAAGGTGGGCAAAGTGGAGGGCAGGGGAGGAGGATGAGGGAGGTCTGTTATAGTGTCAACAATAAAAAAAATCACCTTATTGTCCTTTTATTGGAATTTTAGGGTGGGCATGAAGTGAAATGTGTGTGACATACTTAAAAAAAGAAAAAAAAGAAAAGAAAAAGCAGTGCATCTTCTTGACCTGTAGCTGTCTTTTAGGGAACCTAAAATTTTCAATGTGTCTAACTCAATAACTCCTCTCTACTTTGAAGTTTAGTGACAACAAAATACAGTATATAGTTTGCATTACATTAAATGCTATATGTTATTCTACTAATACATAGTACTACAGTAAAGTTAGGATATTCCAAAGTAACTTTTTATTATATGAGCTATCGTACACATTTTATAGTAACTGGTATTCAGATGAGGGAAAATCAAATGAAAGAGTTGTGCTGAATCTTGAAAAATTATTATTACGTTATTACTATTTTAAAAAATCTTCACCCAAATATATGTTTTTATTGATTTTTAGAGAGGAAAGAAGAGAGAAACATTGGTTGGTTGCCTCCTGTATGCACCCCAACCATGGATCAAAACCCCAACCTTTTGGTTTACGGGAGGATGCTCCAACCAACTGATTCACTGGCCAGGGCTTGATGGATTATTTTTAAAGCATTAATTATTATTAGGAAACGGATAGAAGTTTAGATAAGGAGGAATCAGGGAATCTATGAAAGGAAGCAGAATATATTCTCCAAGGAGATTTCGGTTAATTATTGGTTTAACATCATTTGGAGACATATTTACTTGTGTTTCTGCTTCATGATACTTATAAATGCCTTTGAAGCTTTACACTCATTTAAATGGATTAGAAAGATATATGCTGCTAAGATATGATGATCTTCAAAAGTAGCTTTTTGCAAAATAAGGCCTTATCCAGCCTTCCTAAGAGCAATTTTCTCTCTTTTCTGCAATGCAATTCAACTCATTTCAATTTTATTTAGATGCTTTTTATGTGCCAGCACAGTATTAAAACAAGAAGACATGCACACACAAACACACATATATGGGCATGTGTTTTTTCTTTTAAGAAGCTCTGTCTGGTGGGGAAACAGACATTAAGGAATAATTATAACATAGTAAGAAAACTAGGAATATAATTGCATATGTAAGGTACAGAAATAGCCTTGAGGATGTATAAATACATTCTGTTAATACACAAAATTCCACACATTTGCATGATAGAAGGACAGTGTCATAAAAATGTAACCATCTGGTCTGGAGTTTGGAAACTGAGTAAGAGTTTGCTCTCTAAGCACATACTAGTAAGGTGAGGAGGACATGCCAGAACAGCCAGAACAACACCTGCAAAGTTGCAGGAGCACGGGACAGCATGCCCTATTGGGGCAACTGCAGACGGTTTAGAATTTATTAAATACACTGCAAACTGGGGCGAGTGATAAGAGATGAGTTTGAGAATAAATTCCAGAACCATATGAAGAGTACTTGTTTCTCAAGTTAAAAACCTTGCACTTTATCCTGTAGTTGGTAGCCATTGAAATATGTAAGGAGTGACATGATTAAATTTGTGATTTTAAGAATCAATAGGAAGAAGAACATGAAGAAGGAAAAATCTAGAGTCAGGGAAACCAGAGAGGAGACAATTGCAAGGTCAGGAAAGAGAAGACAAGGGCAACTTCAAATTCAGGATATACTGCCTTTCTTCTGTTGTAATTCATCTACCCCTAAATGTTCCCAAAGTATGGATCTGACTTTGATAGGTCACTATTGACAGATTTTATGATCAGCATGAGATGATCAGATATGCATCATAGTAAAGTCAAAGGAGAGAGCCTGATGGAAAATGAAGTACATCTCATCACTTGCCTTCTTCTAATTCCTCATATTGCAGCCATGTTGAACTATTCATTTGGTCATACAATTTGAACTACCTGTTTCCTATTTTTGAAAGAACTTCCTCTCCTTTTGCTGTTTGGCATTCTTCTTCTTGTCCTAAAATCTTTCCTCAAGTGCTGTCTTCTCTACTAAGTCTTCCTTGATGCCCATGACACTCCTTCAGGCAGATCTGGGTCCTCCTCCTATCGCGCTGTTGTTGTACCCAGCGCTCACCTCTATCAAAGTAGATAAATATACTGTATTGCAATTTCCCTTCAGTCTACAGATTGCATAGTAGATGATTAAGAAAACCGGTTAACTGAATGGAGAATAATCTAAGCAGAGTAATCACAGATTGGGATCCATACATACAAAGATGAGCATGTATAATTTTTAGTATGGCTTTTCTTATATCCTGAATTATCTCTTGTTTGGCTTTAACTATTGTTTCAGGTTGGTCTTGCAAAACTTCCCTTAAAAAAAAGAATACAAACTTTCAGCTATAAGATGAAGAGAGCAGGCTGACAGCTGTTGTGAGGGGCAGTTGGAAGGGGGTGGAGGAATTGAGAAAAAGAGAGAAGAAAACTCATGAGCACAGACAACAGTGTGGCGATTGCTGGCTGGAGGGGATGTGGTGGATGCAGAGGAGCGTATGGGGTGATAAATAGTGATGGAAGCAGACTTGACTTGGGGTGGTAAGCACACAATACAGTATATAGATGATATGTTGTAAAATTGTGTACCTTAAACCTGTATAATTGTGTTAACCAGTGTTACCCCAATAAACTCAGTAATAAAAAAGTGAATAAAATGTGGAGATCTGATGTATACCATGGTGACCAGAGTTGATAATACTGTATTGAACAACTGAGGTTTGCTGGAAGAATCTTAAGTGTCCTCAACAAAGAAAAGAAAAGAGGGATAACTCTTTTTCATAACATGAGGTGATGGATGTGCTAATTAACTAGATGGAGTAATCCTTTCATAATCTAAACATATATCATCATCACGATGCACATTTTGAAAGTCTTAAGATTTTTTTTGTGAGTTAAGCTGGGAAAAAAAAGAACAGTTTTCAAGTGGCAATTTCAATGTAAAATAAACAAAAAAAAACTAACATTGAAAGAAAAGAAATAGTTGATGAACAATAAGACAGACATAAAAAGGATGTGCTGACGTCACCAAGGAGGTGCTGGGGAAGAAGCCGGATGGTTGGTCTGCCATGGTGACGAGGAAAGGAAAAGGGTGACAGGAGAAATTGTAGTAAGCTTCAAAGGATCAAGGTGACTGAACCATCAGAGTGGTGGCCAATGACAATGATGAGACTACAAGACCAGGAAGATATACTACTAGTGGAGTCAATTGTGAAGAGTATACTGATTCGGGGGGAAACCATGCTGTTGTTGTGGTTGTTGTTGTTTTATGATGAAGAAACTGAAAACTTTAAGGAAAATTTTAACAATATAAAAGCTATTTTCAGCACCAAAATATGGTTTACCAGAGGAAGAGGAAAGTTGATGGGGGGATAGTACTAAGTCACACAAATGTACTAGAGAGAGATAAATTGAAAATCAGTAAGGGTAGGAATATGACTTGAGATGTGGCAGGTATATTCTCAGGATAAATGGTGAAGGAGAAGGAAGGTGGTCCTGTGGGTTTTGTATTTAATGACAGAAATCAGAAATTCTATAATTGAAGAAATGCATAGAACTAATGAACTCCCAGATTCAAATCAATATTTTGGCTGCTAAAACTTTATAGCACAGAGCCCAGGTTTCTCTGAAGTGGGGAGTAAACAGGGAGAAATATGTGGAAATTTAAATTTAAAAAAATAGTTTAGCCCCAGCAGGTTTAGCTCAGTGGATGGAGTGTTGGCATGTGGACTGAATTGTTCCTAGGTTTGATTCCAGTCAGGGGCACGTACCTTGGACCTTGGTTGCAGGCTCAATCCTCAGCCCCGGTCAAGGCCCGAGCAGGAGGGACACACCAATGGATGTGTCTCTCTCACATCCGTGTTTCTCTCTCTCTCCTCCTCCTCTCTTCCACTCTCTCTAAAGATCAATGGAAAAATAGCCTCTGGTGAAGATTGACCAAGATGAAAAGAAAAATAGTTTAACTGAATCTTAAAAAAGACTTTTCAAATATAATAATTAACAGATGGCTAAAAGACAGTCACATAGGAATTTAATTGATGAAATTATCCCTCCAGATTTTAGCTAAAACCTAACTGCAAATAGAAATAAAATGCTTATTCCCCCTCTAATCACTACACCACATGATTTTAGAGCCTCGCTAAGTTGTTCTCCTACATTTTGTATCAATTGCAGGAAAATGAAAAACCACCTTTTTGCAACTTCTCTTTTTGCAATGCCATTGATGGAACACCTCAGTGACCCATCATTTCGCACTCTCATCTTTCATTTATGTTAAAGGGAAATTTACCTTCCATCCCTTGAAGAAGATTTGGTTGCCAGAAATCATGAACTAAACCTGGAATTTTTTTTCTGCCGTCAGTAAGGGAGTCCTCTGCTTCTGCTATCATCTGCACCTTGGATAACTGACTCTGTTACCCTTTAGTGCTAACTTTGCTGACGGCAGTGGAACTGCCCCTAGGGCTGCTGTAGGGTCAGCCGGCTGATGGCCTGTCTTTTCCTCCCAGGTGTTATGGATGAAGAGTAACTCTCAACTTGGTGTGATTAAAGAGCCAGAGCTGCGATCACGCTATTTTCCTACTTCATTTCTGGAACCCACATAAACTGCTAGAATAAATTCCACAGCCATCATTTAAAAAGGAGGAGATCTTTTGAATGCTTTTTTTTTTTCCTTTTCCCTCAACAATGGAATATAAATGTATTTTCTATTAAAAGATTATTTAGAAACACTTTACATTGCACATGTAGTACATTATTTTCCTACTCTTTCTTAGTGTAACTTTCCCCCATATACACATTAATGCTATAGATAGCAGTTCTAAAGCCTTTAAAATAAAAAGAAATTAAACAGCGAGAAAAAAAGATTAGCCATTTACTGCAGATTTCTAGCTTATCATTCAGGTAATTACAATAATGGTTGCTGATGGAAACTCTACTTACGTGAGCTATTTTATTCTTATTATTTACTATTATTAATGTTGCCATTATTATCTCCTTACCCTTCAGTTCACAGGATGTATTTTCTCAGTGAATTTTAATCCCAGTATCTTGCTATTATACTGTACATAATCCTATCAAAGACTGTCCTTCACGCAACATTTTCAGTGATATATCATCACAGAGACTATTAATGAGTGAGCTTCAGATCTCACTAATACTGTTTTAGATACGATTTTTATTAATTTCCCATGTTGTAATTCTTCATATACTACCTGTGCCTATCTTCTATTAAAGTGTGTTTTTAATTTTTACATGGGATTTTAAAGGAAAACATTAACTTTGTGTCTTTAAAATGCATTTACTTACAAATTCTCAATGATTACATTATCATAATGCCCATGCTTTGTTCTCTTATACTTGTAACAAGTTAATTTGCACAATTTTCCTTTACTTTGAATTCCAATTTTATGTTAACAATCAAAATTAAAACAGTAACACTATGATCTTTTTGACATCCAACTGAGGTAAGAAATAACTTGAAAAACAAACCAATTGCACTATGTCCTTTGACTAAGATTCAGACACTAAAGTCAAATAAGAAAAATAATTATGTTGACATTTGTACATACTATCTTTAAGCAGTGTTACTTGAAAGTAAAAACAGTCATCATACAGATGTTACTGTGCCTCTTGGAAATAATTTATTTCATTGAAATGCCTCATTTATTTTATTTTAAAGGGATTAAGAATGTGAGCAACAAGAAAGCTTTTTGTTTAGCTTCGTTATTATCTTTTTTTCATTGCCAGATAATCCAGACTACAAATTGTTGCTACACAAAATAATTCTTGCTGAAATTTTTACTTTTGTTTTTTTCCCTCGCACTGGAAATTTGGTAGGAGGTCTATAGAGAGAATGTAGATAAACTAAGCATAAGTTGTAGCTACATTCCATTGTAATTACATTAAAACATTCTGACAGTATAAAATTAGTGGCCAATATTAAAATGTTCTTAAAACGATGCTATACATGGGACATGTAAATAAGCTTAGATCCCTTTGAAGGAAGATTAAATATACATGTGATATTCTGTAGCTTAGATTAATAGTTAGGGAGAAATGTATTATTATGGTAATATAAACATAACATATTTAGCATATAGCTGTAACATTCTGCACAAACAAAACACATCCCTATTACTAGTTGTGTTGATGTGCCTCATTAATCTTTTCAGTGCATGTTTGTTTTTCTATATAGCTCCAAATTTGCACACATATACAACATACAAATATAGTATGCTAACTGGACCAATAGTAATTAAGAACTGATTGAAAAAGGAAAGGAAGAAAGGAAGGAAGGAAAGAAGGAAGGAAGGAAGGAAGGAAGGAAGGAAGGAAGGAAGGAAGGAAGGAAGGAAGGAAGGAAGAAGGAAGGGAGGGAGGGAGGGAGGAAGGGCTTTAAATTTAAATACTTTAAACTATTGGTTAATCTAAAATGAAAAACCATAATACTAGAAAAGTTAGCATTATAAGTCTGCATTTCTAGTATATTCAACGCAGTTAAGACAATCTTTTGTCCAAGACATATTTGATACCTCCACTTCCACAATTGTAGTGGCACTAAGAAAAAATAGCTAACATTTAGTGAAGCTTATTATATTTCAACATTCTTTTTTATTGTTTACAGGTATTATTATCTCATTTAACCTTCAGAATAACCTTGCATGTTAAATAATATTTTACTTTGCAAAAGGTCACACAATCATTATGTGTAGGAGTTTGGATGGTTATAATTTAATTCCAAAGTGAAACTGAACCATAGTACTAAACTGATCTATTCACCCTCTTTATGGCCTATGACCCACAGAGGCAAATTCTATCAAAAGCTCTGAATATATATATATATATATATATATATATATATATATATATATCCCCTCTGTGTGTCAATGACAGAAAAAAAAATCTCTTTAAGCAGTTTGATAAGTCCTTGAATTCTGAATTCAAATTTCCAGTGTTCAAAACTCATTTGTAAAAAAAAATAGCCTAATGTATTACTGAAAAGTTTATGAATAAAGTGTGCTTTCATACTTTTGTAACCTCTTTTGAAGGCCAGTATAAACTTTTACATGATTTTTTAGTGATTGTAGAAACCCGGGTGGCTCAGTTGGTTGGAGCATAGTCCTGTACACCAAAAGGTTGTGGGTTCAGCTCCTCATCAGGGCACACACCTAGGTTGCTGGTTCCAGCCCCCATTGGGGTGCATACTGGAGGCAACCAATTGATGTTTCTCTCTTGCATTGGTGCTTCTCTCTCTAAAAAGTCAATAAAAAACATATCCTTGAGCGGGGTGGGGAGGGGGGAAGGGAGGGAAAATGGGGGACATCTGTAATACCATCAACAATAATAAAAAATAGCAACAACATATCCTCCAGTGAGGATTAAAGAAAAAAAATTGTCTAAGTTATAAAATCAAATGTAATAATATAACATGTTCTAAAGTTATATAACTCCTTGCAATATCAAATAGAAGATTATTAAAATCTTTTTTTTTAAATATATATTTTATTGATTTTTTACAGAGAGGAAGGGAGAGGGACAGAGAGCTAGAAACATCGATGAGAGAGAAACATCAACCAGCCGCCTCCTGCACACCCCCTACCGGGGATGTGCCCACAACCAAGGCACATGCCCTTGACCAGAATCGAACCTGGGACCTTTCAGTCCGCAGGCCAACACTCTATCCACTGAGCCAAACCGGTTTTGGCAAGATTATTAAAATCTTAAAGAACATAGGTGTCTCATTCTTGAAAAATAATGTTTGGAAAACAAGTTGACAGTATATATATATTTTTTTTTTAATATATTTTATTGATTTTTTACAGAGAAGAAGGGAGAGGGATAGAGAGTTAGAAACATCGATGAGAGAGAAACATCAATCAGCTGCCTCCTGCACACTCTTTACTGGGTATGCGGGTATATGCCTGCAACCAAAGTACATGCCCTTGACCTGAATCAAACCTGGGACCCTTTAGTCCGCAGGCTGATGCTCTATCCACTGAGCCAAACCGTTTAGGGCGACAGTATCTTTTTTAATCACAGCTACATTATAAGATATTTATATTTTCATTTATCACCAGTGATAATGTTTCATATACATAAATCCCCACATATTTGCAGTTTCACTTTCCGTGAGTGATTTCAGTTACCCACGATCAACTGTGGTCAAAAAATATCAAATGAAAAATTGCATAAATAAAAATGTCATCAGTTTTATATTGTGCATCATTCTGAGTAGTGTGATAAAATCTCATGGCATCCTTCCTTGTCCTGCTTAGGAGACGAGTCATTCTTTTGTTTGGTGTCTCCACAACTGTATACTCTTCCACCTTAGTCACTTAGCATCTGTCTTGGTGATTAGATCAACGCCTGTGGTATCACAGTGCTAGTGTTCAAGTGACCTTTGTTTTACTTAATAATGGCCCCAAAGTGCAAGTAGTGATGTTGACTTCTGATATGTCAAAGAGAAGCCATAAACTGCTTCCTGCAAGTGAAAAGATATGTGTGCATTAAAAAAACAACCTAATATATATAGGGTGACATACTATCTGTGGTTTCAGGAAACTACTGGGGCGGGGGTGTGTCAGAAGTTATCCTCTATGAATAAGGAGTGGACTATATATTGCAGTTTCATAGGCATTTTGTCTTTTAAGTGTCAACATTGAAAAAATGTCACCCTCTATATATTAACAGAAATTAAAATTTTAAAGCATTCAGGGAAACCTCAACCTCGGGATCAGCTAGAATCCCGGCATAAAACAAATGGACAAATCCTGGCACACTGAGATGGACAATTTGAAAAGAGCTAAATAAAGAGTTCCGTGTTTAGGAAAAACAAGAAATGCTGTAGAACTTGCCTGGGGCTAGAAATCTTGGGAGCCACTAATTGGAGGCTTTTAGAGAGAAAAGAGCAGTGAGCAGTGTGCTTAAAGCCTAGAGAGGCTGCTCTATAGAAAGTCATCTGACAGGAGTTAGGACATTTGTGAAAGAACATAGTCAACAACAGTGATTGCAGGAGGGATTTTGGAGAAGATATCCCAACCTCAATCTCTTTTTCTCTAATCGCCTCTGCAGGTTTTGTGTTGGCTGAACACAGCCAAAAGCTAGAGGGTAAGAGAGCCCACTCAAGTGGTATACACAAGTCATCCAAGGGCACAGGGTTGGATATAGAAAGGGGAAGAATACACCCAAAGAGGCAAACAAAAGACATACAGATTTCTTAAAATGATATATATATCTCGTAGATCATTTTAAGAAATTTCAAGTTAATAAGCTTGCCTTGTCCAGGAAAAGTCATTTATTATAATAACTAGTAGCCCATTTGCAGGAAGAATCCTGCAAGCAGCCGCTGCGGCCACATGCACTGCCGCTGCCGCCGCCGATACGGGCACCACGCCTGCACCCACTCGCTGCTGCCGCCCGCCCCGCTCCGCCCGGCTCTGCACCGCTCTGCCCTGCCCCGCCCCGCCTGGGCTTTCCCTCTGGCAGCCACCTTGCTTTCTGCTTTTCCTCCCTCTTCCTTCTAAGTTGTCTTCAGTCTTCACTCCTCCCTCCCTCAGTGTATGCAAATTAACCGTCATCTTTGTTGGTTAATTTGCATACTCGCCCTGATTGGCCGGTGGGCGTGGCTTGGGCGTAGCGAAGGTGCGGTCAATTTGCATATTACTATTTTATTAGGTAGGATATATTTTGAAATCTGAACTGTTGACAACAATTTCCAGTATAAAACGCCCACCATAAATACAATTATTTTTCACAGCTCACTCATGTACATTTAGAGTGCTGTCACTAAGTCTTTCTAACTGGCTGTTTTGCTTAACAAATCAGAAAGGCTGCTTTAGGCTAACTGGAGGTTATATAATCACAATAAATCTGGGCATGAAAATCAATAGAATCATGGAAACCTATGATGTTGGAGAAGTGCCTTACAAAAAAGATCAAGTGCTGAGCGTTGAATCTCACATGCACTATTGCACATTATCACGGCGAGTGAAGGCTTGTTGACACTGTTCTGCTTCTGTATCAAGGCAGCCGCAATACAATTTGAAAAAGCGGAAACGAAAGGATTCCCAGGCTCATTAGTGAGGTCTTGTAGACTCGGGGGACGCCAGTGCTGCGGGACAGGTTTCCTTATTCCCCGAAGACAGTGCTGCTAGCATTGGTCTGGAACTCACTGCACAGTGAGCCAGCAGTAAGAAGGTGAATCCAGAAATGCACACTTCCATGTTAAGTAGGAATTGCATTAAAAAATGAGTGCCAATATACAGGAACGACTGATAAGAAATAAGAGAGATGTTTGTTAACTTATTGCCAAGAAGCTCCTCCATTTCTTCTCCTCTCAGGTGGCTCTTGTCCTGTGATGACACCTGTCTTTCAAAGTCTTCCTGCCACCTGCTCAGCCTACCAGTTCCTAGCAAATTCATGTTGTTCTGATATTTCCATTTCCTGTCTGTGAGTTTTTCTCTCGTCTCCCTCAAATACCTTTTATTCTTACTTTCAATTTTCATTAATCTGACAGAACACTCTAAACAGTAGCAGCAGCTATATCAATTCCTCTTATTCTTTTTTTTTTAATTATTTTTTATTGTTGACAGTATTATAGATGTTCCTCATTTTCCACCCTTTAGCTCCCCTCTCCCTGGCCCCTGCACCATCCCTGGCCTTCACCACACTATTGTCTGTGCCCATGGTCTAGGCATACATGCATGTGAATTCTTTGGTTAATCTCTTCCCACCCCCCATATCCTTGCCTTCCCTCTGAGACTCCCCAGTCTGTTCCATGCATCCATGTCTCTGTACCTATTTTGTTTATCCGTTTATTTTGTTCATTAGATTCCACATATATGTGAGATCATGTGATATTTGTCTTTCTCTGACTGGCTCATTTTACTTAGCATAATAATCTCCAGGTCCCTAACTTTTTAAAATAATAAAAATAAAAACACCATACAAATAATTTGTGTATTTTTATTTGGCATAAGCCCTAGCCGTTTTGGCTCAATGGGTAGACAGTGGGCCCTCGAACTGAAGGGCCCCAGGTTTGATTCTGGTCAAGAGCATGCAGGCTCCGTCCCAGCCCTGGTTCTGACCCGTGTGGAAGGCAATCAACCCTGATGTGCCTCTCTCACATCTACATTTCTCTTTCTGTCTCTCAGCCTCCTTCCACTCTAAAAAATCAATGGAAAAATATCCTCAGGTGAGGATTAACAAAAACAAAACAAAACAAAAAAGTAAACCAATATGGTGGTTACCAGAGGGCAGGGGTGTGTGTGTGGGGGGGAGGGTAATAAGGATAAAGGGGGTCAGATATATGGTAATAAGAAGATTTGACTTTGGGTGGTGGGCACACAATGCAATATACAGATGATGAATTCTATATAATTTTATTAACCAATGTCATCCCAACAAATTTAATGAAAAAAAAGTCTATACTACCCAAAGCATTCTATAGATTTAATGCAATCTCTATACAAATTTCAGTTGGAATTTTTTACCGACATAGAAAATGTTATCATAAAATTTGTACAGAATTACAATAAAGAAAAGAAAATGTATCGATAAAAACAAAAAATAAACAAAAACCAAATAATGTCACTATATTTTAATCAGTTTTAGCCAATACATTAAAACATTCATTAGTCGTGGACTGCAGTTTTTTCCCCTTAACACGTTTTTTCAGGTACAGGAAGATTCTTTAAAGTTGCTATGCCAGTGGAAGGACATTGAAAATTTTATATGAAGATAAAAAATTAGACCACCTAATTAGTTGCACCTAAAAGTATACAACTTAAATATTTCTTTGTTAATTAAAATTGAAATTGGTACTAATATTGGTACAAATGCTTAAAGTGATTTTAAATATTGACAAAGTAACTAATAATTTAGCTTTTTTTTTAATATCTTTTATTGATTTTTTACAGAGAGGAAGAGAGAGGGATAGAGAGTTAGAAACATCGATGAGAGAGAAACATCGATCAGCTGCCTCTTGCACACCCCCCAGTGGGGATGTGCCCGCAACCAAGGTACATGCCCTTGAGCGGAATCGAACCTGGGACCCCTGAGTTCGCAGGCCGATGCTCTATCCACTGAGCCAAACCGGCTCCGGCTAATAATTTAGCTTTTATGTAAAATGGAGACCTGGAAATAAAGACACTTATTTTATTTTCAAAAGTATTTTGTGTATATTAGATAAAACCCAGAGTTAAACACAATCAACGATTCATCCAAATATGTGAACTCCAGCATTCCAAAAGTTTTAACAGTCCAATGCTATTTCCATAACTTTTCAGTGATAACAACAAATGTTTCGCGTTGGCTACTTTATTGGCTTTATTTTTAGCCACCAGTTAAAAACTAACCATGAAGAACCTATTTTGGAAAAGTGAATCATTTTGTAATAAAATTCAAATAGTTATAAAAATTATTTTGAAGACACTCCTATTTACATGTGCTATGTTTTACTTCTTCAACAGGATAGAAGAAATGATTTAAAGATATTACTGGAACAGTTGAAAGAGATACAGTACCATGGTTGAATCTACTTTAATTTGAGGACTCCTTTTTTCTCTTGGTGGACAAATCCTGGTAGTTTTCTTCAGAACAGAGCTTTTTAAGTGGGTGCAACGAAGAATGGAGATTAAAGGAATTATTATCAGTAATTAGTATCTTTAATTTTATAATTGTGGTGTAATTGAGTACCTTTGAACATTTTTACCAATGTCTCAGAGTTCATAATATGACTGCCACCTGTCACTAGATAATTATTTGAGGCCAATTTTTACACCACAAGCAACCTCATTCTGACTTATTCTGAGTTTTTAAATAAGAATATTCATTGTTCACTGGTGCCACTTATCAATATTTTGCCATATGTAACTATAATAATGAAAGATCATGTTCTTATAAATCTTGTGGTTAGATATAAAGCTAATATGTTCATCTAACTTATAGTTATCTTAAAGAATGATCATGAATTAGGGTAGCCATCCCTTCTTTTGTATTTCAAACAAGAAAACAGCTTCAATACAGAAAAAGAAATCTTAGTAGTTTCTTCAATGCCTGGCCTAGGTTTGATACATTGCAAAATAGCATTTATTTAATTACTAAATTTCTGCTGTGCCATTGACGGTTATTTTCCAAAACTTTAGGACTAACACACAAAAAAAGACATGAGCTATTTTGACTGAGTCAAAGTACAAAATGTTGGAGTTGGAGAAGTTCACAGCATCTCTTAGAATCCTAGATCTTCACACATAAAAATAGAGGCTGGAGTATTGCTCTAAATTCATCACCATGCTCTCTCCGTATCACCACACATCACACTTCCCTTATAGGAACTAGGGATTATGATGCCAAGAGTATTAGCATACTCAAAGCAGGTTTTACAGAAACCTGATATGGGTGTCCTACTGATCATTAAAACCCAAAGCCAAGTAACTTTTGCATGATTCAAGATAATGGCAAAAAATGAAAAAAATTGTTCCTCTAATATCAAAATTATATCTCACATTTTTCTATTTGCTTCCATTTCTTTACACACACATGTATGTGTGTAAAATAAATAAATAAACACTGGCCATTTAAAAAATTTCTAAAACATGACATTTTCAGGGATGAAATCAAAGAAATTGAAAATTAATAGCGAGCTATTCATCTGTTCATCCCTAAGGGGGCCTCCTTTCAGTTTGAGGGAAAGAGGCTGAGTTTTCCTTTATGTAATATAAATAACATTGGAGCAAGATTGCATCTGTCATAGATGGAAATACCGTATTTATGTCTGCCTATAATCCATTCATTGCTTTATGGACCCAAAATCCTCCAGGGAATGCCACAAATCCACATAATGTCCCTGAGTGCTACGTTTTGCACTGGGATCTATGATTTAGCTGACAGATGTGAATAAACACTTGGAGCCAAGGAGCTCTCTGATAACTGCACATGTCTGCAGACTGAAGAGTACAAAATCCATTGAAAGTCCTATTAGCTTTTCCTTAACATCCTCTTCTATGATTTCTTCTTTGCTGATGTGGAAATAATCTTCAGCCAATGAAACTTTAAAACTTATGTTGTGTGGCATTTTGTTCTTTATCCATCAATTTTTAATACATCAATTAAAATGAAAATGTTATACTTTTTATAGGGAACCAAAACCCTCGAATGCTAAAATTTTGAGACATACACTCTAACCATGAAAAGAAAATTCCAATATTTCTCTGATTTTTTTTTATTTTTATTTTTTTAAAATATATTTTATTGATTTTTCACAGAGAGGAAGAGAGAGGGACAGAGAGTTAGAAACATCGATGAGAGAGAAACATCGATCAGCTGCCTCTTGCACACCCCCCACTGGGGATGCGCCCGCAACCAAGGTACATGCCCTTGACCGGAATCGAACCCGGGACCCTTGAGTCCGCAGGCCAACGCTCCATCCACTGAGCCAAACCGGCCTCGGCGATTTTTTTTTTTTTTTTTTTGAGAACTGACTCACCAGTAACAAGCTCTCCTAGAGTCCACAAGTATTTTATTTGTTTGTTTGTTTGTTTATCTTTTTAAAATCCCTACCCAAGGATATACTTTCCATTGATTTTTAGAGAGAGTGGAAGGGAGGAAGGGAGGGGAAAGACAGAGAAACAGGGACATGAGAGAGACACATTGTCTGGTTGCCTCCTGCATGCCCCTGACCAAAGGTGGGGATCGAACCTGCAGCCAAGGTATGTGAACTTGATCAGGAATCAAACCCTTGACCCTTTGGTCTGCGGAGCCATGCTCTAACCACTGAAAAAACTTGCCATGAGCCAAACCAGCCAGGGTGTATGAGTTCTCTAAATAACCAGTCTACCTCTCCGCCCTTTTTCGATTTAAGTGGAACCTGATCTTCCCTGAAGGTCATTGCCTCCCTGGTAGTGCTCTCAAATGGATAGCACCTCTTTTTTTATGTCAAACACATTATAAAGACATGATGCTGTTGGCATCTCCATTTCGTTGTCTGCCTTTTTTTTTTTAAGTAAATGACAGTCTTCTGTACATTTTTCCATCATTCAGTTCTACTAACTTATTCACATTCATCCAGGGTTTTGAAGCTTGTTTTATTGTTTTCCAACAACAACAAAATCCCATCTTCCTAAGAACATCTTCATCCATCTAGAAAATATTTTTAATACCTAAGCATCACATTTTTCTTACTTTCTCAACAATAATGACCAGCACCTTCACTCAAATGCTATCATCTGTCTCGGAGGAACTTGTCAACATTTCTCTGTCACTGAATAAACCTCTGATTTTTTTCAGTGTTTTTCAGAATAGTGATAGTTGCATTGTATTTAATAGGAGTTGTTTATTGTGGAATTTTACTTATGGAAGAATAGTATATATTGAAGGTAAGCGATCAGGGCTGGGTTATTGCATTTTCCTATGTTTCTGCAACTTTTCAACACTTTTTAAATAAACTTTTTAAAAATATATATTTTTTATTGATTTCAGAGAGGAAGGAAGAGGGAGAGAGAGATAGAAACATCCATGGTGAGAGAGAATCATTGATCAGCTGCCTCCTGCAAGTCCCCCACTGGGGATTGAGCCCACAACCCGGGCATGTGCCCTTGACCAGAATCGAACCTGGGACCTTTCAGTTCGCAGACCAACTCTCTATCTACTGAGCCAAATCGGCTAAGGCTAAATAAACTTTTGTTTTGAAAAAAATTGAACCCTCAGTTATGTTACAAGAATAGTACAGAATTTTTCTTATATATTTTCTTTGTCTCTGAATGATTTTAGGCATACAGCCATTTACTTCTAAAAACATTAGTATGCATCTCCTAAAAGCAAAGGCTATCTTTTACATAATCACAATAATCAAATTTAATAAATTTAACATTGATAAAATATTTACTACCTAATATATTCCACATTTAAATTTTTCTAATTATTCAAATTCTATTCTTCACAGCAATATGTTTTCTTATTTGAAGTCTAATTTATGATTATATGTTGCATTTAGTTGCCATGCTTTTAAAATATCCTTCTATTTTGGGCTAAATTGTCACCCCAAAATTGATGTATTGAGCTCCTCACTCCCAGTACCTTAAGATATGGCTGTTTTTAGAGATAGGGTTCGTTAAGTTAAAATGAGGTCATAAACATGGGCCCTGATCTAATATGTCTGGCATCCTGGTAAGAAGAGTTGACTAGGAAACAGACACACACAGAGGGAAGAACATGCAAAGACCAAAGAGAGATGGCCATCTATAACTCTACGAGAGAAGCCCCCAGAGGACACCAACCCTGACAATAATTGTTCTGGGACTTCTTGTCCCCAGAATTGAAATTTTATTTGTTTAACAAAGAAAATAACTTTTCACTGTTTAAGCCAGTCAGCCTAAGGTACTCACAACTGTAGCAAACTAATGCATCTTGTATATTGGAGAAATACCCATGTGTACTATTTCCTCAAAAAAGAAAGTGAAATTCAATTCCCCACTGTCCCCTGTGGGTGGATGGAAGCTCATCACAAAGCCCCATCAATTGTATGAGCTGGTGTGAGGTTTTGTTTTAAGAGGGAGCCACATGAGCATGCAGTGTACTCAAGAGTCCATCCTGCAATGCGAATGGTGGCAGAGGCATTTGGCTTTACCAGGCAGACGTGGTTCTCAGGGCAGCCAGACAGAGCAAAGCTCAGGCAATAGTTGAATTTGTAGCAAAGTCAAATACGTGGCATCAGCAAGGCAAGAGGTAGAATCGAGAGGTCAGTGGCAGTGAAGATCAAAGTCTTCATATTAGGACAGTGCTGCAGTTGACACATGCTCCTGGAAGCTTAGTGTTGAGCTTTGTTCTTGAGTCGTGCTCTTTTCTGAACAAATGAATCTGTGAGCGCCTGATTTCTACTTAATAAATTCCTCTGGTGAATTAGCCAGCAACTCCTTCCTTTGCTTGAAATGAAGAACTCTGAATAAAATCAAGTCAGCTGGCTTCCAAAACTTTCTCTATCAATTCTGTGTGGCCTAGGAGCAGAAAAAGAGAAGGCAGATGATTAGGATGATTTACATAATTCAATATGTTAATGAACCATTCTTATCTAGGTAGTAAAGCAAAGCTAAGAAAATCTACCTGGCAAAATATCCTAGCAACAATTTTACAATTTTAACTATTAAAATTGCTAAACCTAACACTAAATGTAATTAAAAAAAAATATGTTCACCTTTAATCGTATCACCATAGCATAGTATTTTATTGATGTCTGTATTTCTTTTTGCTTTTTAACCTTATATATTATATTTTATACTATAGTCATGAGTTGCTTAATGAGGGGACTACATCCTGAGAAATGTGTGTTTTTTTTTCATTGTGCAAACATCATAAAGTGCACTTACACAAAACTAGATGGAATATCCTATTGCACACATAGGCTATGTGGTATATATAGCCTGTTACTTCCAGTCTACATTCCTTATAGCAGATGACTGTACTAAATGGTACAATACAGGCAATTATAACAGAATGGTAAGTACCAGTATTTGTGTACCCAAGCATATCTATCATAGAAAATGTACAGTAAAAATATGCTATAAAAGACCAAAATGGCACACCTGTATAGGACACTTGCTGTGAATGGATCCTGAGGACTGGAAGTTGTTCTGGGTGAGGCAGTTGAGTGAGTGGTGAGAGAATGTGGAGGCCTAGGATATTACTATACACGAATGAAGACTTTATAAACACTGATCATTTATGCTACATTAAATTTATTTTAAAAAATGGTTTCTTTCTTCAATAATAAATGAACCTTATTTTGTTGTAGCATTTTTTTTTAACTTTATAAACTTTAAAAAATTTTTTAAACTTAGCCTACAACACAGACACATTGTACAGGTGTACAAACATCTTTTTTTATATACTTATTCTATAAGCTTTATTCAATTTTTATTTTTTTAACTTTTAAAACTTTTTATTAAAAACTCAGACAAAAGCACACACATTAGCCTAGGCCTACATAGAGTTAGTATTATTGATATCAAAGTCTTCCACCTCCACATCTTGTTGCACTGGAAAGTCTTCAGGGCAAAACACGCATGAAGCTGTCATATCCTACAATAACAATGCCTTCTGGAAAACCTCCTGTAGGTCCCGCCCCAGGCTTTTCTTGAGGAGGTGTAACTCTTTCCAGAAATATGTCCATGGTTATTTGCTTGTGTTTTGGTTTTTTGTGATAGGTTTGTTTGTAAGCAGAATATGCACATTTAAATTTCTCTCTATTAACTAAAAGTTTTCAATGTTGAGGTCCATGTTTTCAAACTTTTTAAGAAGCTGGTTGAGGTCTGCAAAAGCTTCTGGGAAGCCATTCACTGTGAATTTTCTTGGAAGTTCTTTATCTTTTTCTTCTCCTGCAATTTCCTTTTCTCTTGCCTCTTCTTCAACTGTGTTCCTATTCTGATTTAAACAACTCCTCATTATTTAGTTCCTCACAAATGACCTCTAGGAACTCTTCAATGTCATCTTCATACACACTCAGGTTAAAATTATTTGCCATCTCAATCACAGCCTTGTTGATTTTTTGCAACCTTTGCACTAAGATGTTATGACAGCTATGGCATCACTTTCTAATAGGAAGTTTTCAGCTCCATTATAATCGTACTAGAGGCCTGATGCACGAAACTGATGCAAGGGGCTTGGCCCCACTGCCGCAGTGGCTGCCTCTCCCTCAGCCCCTGCTGCCACACCTTCATCCAGTCTAGTTAGCATATTACACTTTTATTATTATAGAGTAGAGGCCTGTTGCACGAAGATTTGTTCAATAGGCCTTCCTTCACCTGGCTGTTGGCACCAGTTTTCCTCCGGCAGCCGGGACCCAGGCCTTCGCTCTGGCCGCTGCCTTCGGCCTTTGCTCCGGCCAGAGTCTTCGCTGACTCTGGCTGGAGTCTGCAGTCTTGGCTTCCCTCCAGCCGGAGCACCGCTCCTGTAGCTCCTCCACTCCCCGCCCTCCCCCTTATAGCATGTGTCCTGCCCTGCCCGGCCACTCCTTGCTTGGAGCAGCTGGGGGGCGGGGCCACCATCATCTTTGTCCTGCTGATTTGCATATTACCTCCTGATTGGCTGGTGGGCATTGCAGAGGTATGGTCAATTTACATATTTCTCTTTTATTAGTGTAGATGGTGCCACTGTCTATACCTTGTTCATTGTTTACCAAAACAACATTTGTTATGTGGCACATGACTGTTGCACTACAACATTTTAATCTCTACCTTTATGCCAGTCAATGCCCCTGGAGAAAATAAATGGCATGCTCCATTAGGTAAATTAAAGATTATTCAATAAAGGAACAATTTGTAAGGATGGGTGCTGGGTATAGGGGAAGCAAAGAGGCAGTGTGGTTTCCCAGGACTAATAACCAAGGTGCTGCTCCCAAGCAAAAACTGAAGAGACAAGGACTGGGAATTGTTACTCAACTCAGAGGCTGAAAGTGCTCTGTGCAGAGGAGTGAGTGACAAGACTCCTTACTTCAGGCTGAGGGGCACATACGGCTCGCAGTGTTCCTGTAAAGAAGGAATTGGAGAATATATACCCAGGCCTTACTCTCCTTCTCTCTGATTTCCTGCCAGTGTTTCTCATTGCCATGACCAGAGAAAAAGGAAACTGCTGAAAAGCTCCAAGCATGTCAGCCTCCTGTGAGACAGAGCAGAGAGGATCTGGAAAACAAAAGTAATATACCTTCAGAATCATTTGACATCATACTATTTTTAAAGATGAATATGACCTTTTCCCATAATTACTATTTTATTATAGAGCTTTTTTTCCTGTTAAAAATAACTTAGTGCCCTGGCCAGTGTGGGTCCATTGATAGATCATCGTCCTGTGCACCGCAAGGTCGCAGGTTTGATTCCCAGTCAGGGCACATACCCAGATTGGTTCCCGGTTAGGGTGCATATAGGAGGCAACCAATCAATGTTTGTCTCTCACATTGATGTTTTTCTCTCTCCCTTCCTCTCTCTCTAAAATCAATAAACACATGTTGGGAAAAAATAACTTGCAACATTATTATGAACATCTTGGTATATATTACATTTTTGTTTTGCATAATTCATAACAAATGACATAAAAAATTTTATGATTGATTCTCAGAAAAAAACGTTTAATGTGAGGAATATCTGTTGTCTTAATTTGTATCTCTATATAATAACTTTTAAAATGGTTAACTTTAAAACGATGTCAAATTTGCATATGGTAAAATGTTTTCAGAATTCTTAGAATATATTTATCACTAAGGAAATCACATACAACCAGGAGAATAGAAAGAGAAGATACTTCCTTTTGAAGGTGAAGAAGCTCAGTCTCAGTAGGGTTTGCCCACAGGTCACATGGCCCATTAAAATGGAGTGAACTGTGAGCAGAAGTTACTAATGTTTAAGGTCTATGCTAAGCAGCTGTAAGACAGTTTCAGTGGTGTGAAGCTTTGCTTGTTTAAAATCATCCACTTGACTTTATCCCTGACACAGCAGACAGACAACAGAAAGGAGATAGCAAGCAACTTGTATCCAAAACTTATAACCAGAAGGTGCATACTAGCATCCACTCATATTCCATTTGCTAGATCATTTCTTTTTATTTTACTTATTTTTTAACTAAATTTGTTGCTGTGATATTGGTTAATAAAATTATATAGGTTACAAGTGTACAAGCCTATGTACATCATCTGTATATTACATTGTATGCCTTCCATGCAAAGTCGAATCTTCTTCTGTCACCATATATTTATTTGACCCCTTTTACCCTTTATTACCCCCACACATCTTCTCTCTGGTAACCACCATATTGTTGTCTGTGTCTATAAGATTTTGTTTGTTTGTTTGTTCACTTGTTCCTTTCAGTTTTACATCCCACTTGTGAGCAGAATCATATGGTTCTTGACTTTTTCTGTATGATTTATTTCACTTAGCATGATATTCTTAAGCTTTACCTATGTTGTCACAATAGCAGTATTTTATCTTTCTTATGGCTGAGTAGTATTTCATTGTTTACTAATATATGTACCACATCTTTTTTAGGTGATCATGTAGTAAAGGAAACTTTGATTATTTCCATGTCTTGGTCACAGTGAATAATGCTGCAATAAACATAGGGATGTATATATCTTTGCAAATAAATGTTTTCCAATTTTTGGGGTACCTACCCAGAAGAGGGATTGCTGGCTAGATCTTAATCACACATACCTACTTTCAAGGATGGTTAGGGAAATTAGTCTCTATCTGACCTTTTATGCTCTATTAGTCAAGGTTCTACTAAATAAAAGAAGAGGGTAGAAAGGTTAGTAAGCAGTCACATCAATGGGGTCACCCTTTGACCATCCATATAGTACTTAAATACATGACACATCCTATATAATAAAGAGGTAATATGCAAATGGACCCTCACACCCTCACAAGATGGCTGTCTATGACCAGGCCAGCAGGGGGGTTAGTGAGGGACGACCAAACGACTGAATAGCAGGCTGTGTGAGGTAACCAGGGGAGGGAAGTTGGGGGTGACCAGGCAAGTGGGAGGGGAGTTTAGGGTGAATAGGCCAGCAGAGGGGGGCAGTTGGGGGCAACCAAGATGGCGGGGGGCAGTTAGGAGCAACCAGGCAGGCAGGCAGGTAAGCGATTAGGAGCCAGCAGTCCAGGATTGTGAGAGGGATGTCTGACTGCTGGTTTAGGGCCAATCCCCAGGATCAGGCTTAAACCGGCAGTCAGACATCCCCCAAGGGGTCCCGGATTGTAGAGGGTGCAGGCTGGGCTGAGGGGACCCTTCCTGAGCACGAATTTCATGCACCGTGCCTCTAGTAAATACAGAAAACATTCTCATTTCTTTCCCAAGGAGAGATCTAGGGTTACCATCAACAAAATGTCCTTGCATCTAAATCAAACATAGTACTTTTCAGGAAAGAAAGTTCTCCTGAAAGACACATACCCTCAACATACAATGGTGGGGTAGAAACATTGTAAGTACAGCAAAAAAAACTCAAATTAAAAGAAGGAAGAAAGAGCAACAAATCATTACTCCTGCTCATTGTCAATTTCGAAGACTTCATACTGTGTAAGTTCCTTGGTTAGCCAGACCGCTTGCCCTGGATTCTGGAAATAACTCTTTTGTCAGTGTCCTCTGTAGTCCCTCCTTGGCCATCTTGTAATTGTTTTCCTCTGTGGCCACAAGTGAAAAGGGGGCTGAAGAACATGTCCTTGTAGCCTTACACTGCTGGGATAGGCTTTGAGAAACAGGTTGTTTTAGAGGTTCAGCAGCCACAGGCTCTTGCAGGCCAGCCTTGTGCTTAACAATGATTTATTTTCACCACTTTGATTGCAGTCCCCTCCATTTAAAGTAACCAAAGTGCGGGAATCGGCCCTGGTTATAGTTTTTATTACCTCAGACTTTCATTTATCTACTAGTTTCTGAGGTCAGTCTGCTCCCTCACTCACCTCAATTTAATGGCAGGTACCTTTAGGCCATCTGAAACAGTAGTTTGAATATGAGGACAATATCGTGAAACTGACTTTTGATTCTGGGTTTCTTCAATTTTCTGATGAAGAACATTTAATATGACAGTTTCTAGAAAGGCTCTCAAGCCATCCTACTTTCTTTTGCTGTTTGGAGTTTAATAATTAGGCTCTTCTAACCTTCTAAGGTCTAAATTACTGAGCTCACAGTCAATTTAGTTTGATTTTTTTTTTAATGTAAGACCTTGGTCTTTGTTACAATCTTAGTATTTTAACACTAATTTGTCATACAATAGACATTAATACTTATTAATCTTTTTAAACCAGTTTGATATTGTCCCTCTTTCTTCCTAATTCACTCTTTGACAATCAAATGATCCAAAAAGTTAGCAGATGATAAGAGCGAACAAAAATTGTTTCCAATCAGTCTGTTCTCTCAAATTGAGATGGGTCTCTATTTCTAATTTCGATAAAATCTTGACTTTGAAAGATCATTATTGTGGGCTCTCTAGTGACTACTGACACTGATTTTATGACACATACAGAAAAAAAAACACTTTCTGTGGAAATATATCATATCTATATTTTTAAGATCAGTGCTTATTTTGACTTAACAGGAAAGAGAATATTCATTTACAGAATTTTGTTCCCTTATATTTGTGCTTGCAAATATTGGCTAATGATTGACTAAAACTATCTCTCTCCAAATTACTTAGTAAAAGTAGAAAAAATCTGCTCAAGTACACCAACATTTTTACTTTTTCTTGCCACTTACCCTGGAGCTGCAGTTCCAGTAAAGATGCGTCCTACCTCTAAAATTATCACACGTGACTGTTTTGCTGAATATTTTTTCCTGGCATAATAAGAACCACCAGCTTATGAGCCTACAATATATGCCTCCTTGCCTCCCACCACCTTATTGCAAAGCCAGTACCACATGTTTCGGGTTTTATTATGGCAATATCCCAATTTCAGATATGAATTTTTACGTTAGGTTATGGGCTACAATATTGTAACAAAGAAATAACAAAATACATGATTTAAATACTACAGATTTCAAGTATAATTTAAATCATGCAGGTTTAAAAATACATCATTTAAATAATATGTATTTTAAATACATTGTTCAAGTAACATAGAAGGACAGATTTTCTCTCTTTCAGCTCTACAGAAGAAAGTGACCCATGGCCGATATGCTGACCTTGCCATTCTCAATACATGGTTTTGATCTCTAGATTCAAAGCAGCTGTCCCACTTATATCCATTCTTCCAGCTAGCAGAAAAGAAAAAAGAAAGGAATTTGAAAATAAGTGTTTTCCTTTTAAAAGATGGAGCTTTGATTGGATGTTGCACTTCTGTTTACTTTTTTTTTTTTTGTCAGAGTTAGTCATGTTGACACATTTAACTAAAAGGGAAGCAGAGAAATTAGTTTGACCAAGTAGCCATTTATGCAATTAAAAGTGAATATGTTTTATTAGTAGTGAATAAGAGAATGGTTAATGGAGAGAAATAAAAGACTTCTTTCTTTATAGTACTGTACACTATACAGTACTCTTTCCATTAAACCAACCTTAAGGAATAATCTGACATTTGACAAGTCTAAGTTAAGGGACAATTGAATTCAAAGCTTGAGGGAAAAACGTAGCTTTGGGGTGCAGGGCATGAGAAAATCCTGTTTTCTCAATTTTTCTTTAGGTCAGAATAGCTGATAACCAAGATACTAAATTATAGATCTAGAAACATTTTTCTGACTTCATCTTGCCTTTAATTTAGACTATACCTAAAGTACCCTGGGAAAAATGTTAGCCTAATTTAACCTTCTGAGATCTTTAAAGAAGGAGGTTTCTCGTTTCTTTTAGCAGCATTTTTACCATTTAATTCCGAGAGAGAAGAGCCACGAGATCACATTCCTCACCCGCAGCCCCACATTTCTCCAGAGTCTGGTTTAATGTGATGGTGAAATGGTGGGGATACAGCCAGGATGCCTGGGTTCAAATCTAGGGAACTCCAGCTCTGTTTCTTACCAATTTAGTGACGCTAAAGAAATACTCATTCTCTCTAAATCTCAGTTTCTTAATCTATAAAAGGAGGGTCATATTTGAAGCTACTTGATAGAGGTGTTGAGAGGATTAAATCCTCAAAATGTGTAAAGGATTTAGAGAAGTGGCTGGTATTTGTTCAATTCTCAATTAGTACCAGCTATTATTATCTCCTTGTATCAATTCTCGGGTCAGAAGATGCCTCCAAAAGAAATAATACTGCCTTTGAAAAACTAGCTGAATTATAGTAATTGTAATCTAAATTAACCAGACAACATGAAACTACTTTATTTTCTATTATCAAAGTGTGTTGCCCTGGTCAGTGTAGCTTAGTTAGTTGGAGTGTTGTCCTATGCACTAAAAGGTCGCTGGTTCGATTCCCAGTCAAGGCACATATTACCCATAAATAAGACTTTAAAAATCTAAATAAAAATTCTACTCAAAATTCTGGTTGTCTTGTAAACTTCACATGAACATGGGAACACACAGGAAGTCTGTCAAAAAGCAGGTAGAAACTAAAAGCATGAGAAATAAGCTCTTGGTGAGATTTATGAGTATGTTCACCTTTGACTAAGTATGTTCCCCACACTGCTCACAGCTCCAGAAGGCAGAAAGGCAATATCTTACTGGCTTGAGGTGTTGGAGGCTAGAACTCAGGGCTGGAAAGAACCTAGGAAATTTACACTTACCTTAAGGCCCATCAAGACTCAAAAGACATAAAAATATACATCTGTAAAAAGACTTATAAACAAATGTACATTGGAACTTCATGCAGAAGAGCTTGAAACTGGAATTAGCTCAAATGTCTAACATCAGCAAAAGAAATTTGTGTATATCTTTAAAAATGAAGGGCGCAAAATGAGTAAATAGAACATGAATGAAGACCTGTAATACCATGCTAAGTGAAAAAAGCCAGACACAAAGACTATATACTATATGATTGCATTTATAAGAAATCCTTGTAAAGGAAAAACTACAGGAACATAATGCAGATTTGTGTGTGCCTGGGGCTGGGAGTCGGGGGGAGGAGCACAACTTAAAAATGACAGGAGGAATTTAGGGAGCTGAAGGATATGTTCCATTTGTTGATGTGATGATGGTTTTACCACAACTCACCCACCTTACATTTTACCTCCCATTCCCCCAAATAGTTTTGTAATACAATATATTGATCAAAATGCTGCTGATGAAAATGGCCTTCTGGAAAACATAATGAGCTCTCAGCTCTCCCTAACCCTTCATGGCTCAAGGATTTTAACTGATATAACTCCTAGAAATCTACTGAGGTTAATCTCTGCTTTAGCTTCATGAAACACATTTTGATGTATTCATTTTTTTAAATTTGAGTAAAATATTTTAATATCCATTAAATTTTCCTATTTGATTCCTGAAATGATTAGAAATGTATGTTTATTTCCAAATATTTAGAGGTTTTTCAGGTATTTTTCTGTCACAGACTTCTAAGTTACTTCAATTTTGTTACAGAAATACTCTTTATGATTCTCATATCTCTTTAAATTCATTGACTTGCATATAATATTTCTTAGTAAGTGCTACAATTTGAGCTTATAAAGAAATAGAGGCCCGATGCACGAAGATTCGTGCAAGAATGGGCCTGCCTTTCCCCTGGCTGCTGGCACCACCTTCACTCCGGCCCGGAGCTGCCTTTCCACCTTCCCACGCTGCCCAGAGGCCCAGAGCAGCTAGGGTGGTGTGGAAGGCCTGCGTTGTTGCCATGGTGATGACACAAGCATCCCACCCCTCCCTCGGCCGCTCCATGCCTGTGTATGCAAATTAACCCACCATCTTTGTTGGGCTAATTTGCATACTCACTCCTGATTGGCTGGTGGGCATCACAAAGGTACAGTCAACTTGCATCTTTCTCTTTTATTAGTGTAGATGAGTCTTATGCTATTGTTGATTGGAATAGTCTTTAAATTTCAATCATCTCAACTTGGTTGATAGTGTTATTCAGGCCTTCCAAATCCTTATAAATTTACTTCTTTCATTTCTTCCATTTTTGTTATTTAAGTAAGTTCTATTGCTCAAGTCTCCTGATTATAGCAATTAACCATTCTGTATATTAATTCCTTATACCTGACTGATTTCTCCACTACACTTGAACTCACATTAAGCAAAAATAATGGCTTTTAATCTTCATAAGACCATCATTAGTATATTGCTTAGCATACAAGAAGTTGTTTTCAACAGTTTTATGAATGCATAGATTATTTAGTTGATCAAATAATCAAGTAGCCAATAACAAAAACCCTTGTCATTAGCAGAGTACAAATTAGAAATGTAAGAAAATCAGAATGCTATAGGCTGAATCGTGTCCCTACTAAATTGATATATTGAAACCTTAGCCCCCCAATATAGACTGTACTTGAACATAGTACAGTTCAAGTACTATGGAGGTCATTCAAGTTAAATGAGGTCTTAAGGGTGGGGTCCTAATTCAATAGGTTTGGTGGCCTTATATGAAGAAGAAAAAAGTCCTCTCTCTCTCTCTCTCTCTCTCTCTCTCTCTCTCTCTCTCACTCTCTCTCTTTCTCCCCTCTATGTACTGAGGAAAGGCCACATAGTGATAAAATGGCCATCTGCAAGCCTAAAGGGGATGGGGGGATAAGGGGGGTGGTCTTAGTATATGGTGGCAGAGAAGATTTGACTTTGGATGGTGGTATACAGATCTTGTAACACAGAAACCCACACCTGAAACCTATATGTTCATGTTGACCAATGTCATCCTGATAAATTTAATTTAAAATAAAATAATAATAAATAAAGTTTTAAAAGCCTAAAGGATCTATTTGAATCTATTAAATATGTCAGTGAATATCTTCCAATGAAGTAAGACTTTCTTTATTACTAACTAGAGGCCCGGTGCACAAAATTCGTGCACGGGGGTGTGTGTCCCTCAGCCCAGCTTGCACCCTCTCCAATCTGGGACCCCTCAAGGGATATCCGACTGCCCGTTTAGGCCCGGATCGGGCCTAAACGGGCAGTCGGACATCCCTCTCACAATCCAGGACTGCTGGCTCTCAACCGCTCGCCTGCCTGCCTTCCTGATTGCCCCTAACCACTTCTGCCTGCCAGCCTGATCACCCCCTAACCACGCCCCTGCCAGCCTGATTGATGCTTAACTGCTCCCCTGCCAGCCTGTTTGCCCCTAACTGCCCTCCCCTGCAGGCCTGGTCACCCCTAACTTCCCTCCCCTGCAGGCCTGGTCACCCCTAATTGCCCTCCCCTGCATGCCTGGTCCCCCCAACTGCTCTCCCCTGCAGGCCTGTGTCCCCCACAACTGCCCTTCCCTGCAGGCCCGGTTGCCCCCAACTTCCCTCCTCTGCTGGCCTGGTCACCCCTAACTGCCCTCCCCTGTAGGCTTGATCACCCTCCCAACTGCCCTCCCCTGCTGGCCTGATTGCCCACAACTGCCCTCCCCTGCAGACCTGGTCCCTCCCAACTGCCCTGCCCTGCTGGCCATCTTGTGGTGGCCATCTTGTGTCCACATGGGGCCAGCCATCTTGTGTGTTGGAGTGATGGTCAATTTGCATATTACTCTTTTATTAGATAGGATAGTCAGGAAAACATGCTACAATCAGTCTAACCTACTCACACTGAATCCATCTATAGACCTTTCTGAATATAAAAGAAGAAACAGCCCTAACTACTCAGATCCAAGGATGCTTTTTAAAAGCTATCAAATCTTTCCTATCTCTTACTGTGCAATATGCTGTTTATAAGATGTTTATGAAAATATTTCACACTTAAAATGCCTGAAGTAAAAAATACTTTCATTGTAGTTGAACTTATTTGGAAGCTACATGAATTCTCCTAATAGTCAGCCATCAAATCAGTATCTCATGCCAAAGTAATGTTTAATATGTAAAAAAATAATTCATAGTACATTATTTTTTAAAATTTGTCAAAATATTAAGATTTTTAAAAAATTTGCCACAATATTATGATTCATAAGATTCACAATATTCACAATATTAAGAAAGCTTTGAAAATTGGGGTAAGTTAGATATTTTATCTTTCATAAGCTAAGATTTATGAGACCCAAAAGAAAGTTTTCAGATATCCAAACTAATTTTTACCTTCTTTTGAAAATTTATTTGTAAGTTTATTTGCATGTTATAATATTAATATAATAGAAATCAAAATATAATATTCTGTAATATTACCATCTTGTATAAATATTGCTGAACATATTAAATTTGTTTCAGCTTCTGAAAAACTCTTTATTTTATTTATAAATGCTTTCTTCTATTCACTTAACTGTTCCTTTCTCAATTGAAAAGCAGTGTCTACAGATTTACCAAAATGGGTACCTAAATACCACTGAACATTAGCTTAATACAGAGCTTTTTTCCACCTGAGGGGATGCCTTTTCTCACTAAATTGACACTTCACCTCTGAGATTCATAGTTCTTGACTAAAACTGAAAATAATTATTTTGTTAACTCTAAAAGAAACATCTTGAGTCAGCATTTGTGTGGGAAGTAAAGCTTTTCTCATTGTTTACAGTGTCGGACTGAAACAGAAACCTGAAGACTAAGACTTATGATTGGTTCAGCCTCTCTTAGCTGATGACATTGCATTTCACAAGTGCCTGTTGCCTTTAGCCAGTCAAAACTCACCTATGGTCATTCATCCCAAGGACGGAGCTATGCACCTATGAGTGGCAGGTTTAAAACAGAGAACAAGATGATAAATAAAATACAGTTATATTTTATGAAGTCTGAGCCCAGAATAACACCTAACATTAAAATGGGCTATTTATACACCTTTCTAACTCAGTGGAGTTTCGTGATATGTTTGTAGAGTTCTTTTCTCTAGACTAGCAAGAGGGCAGTTTGGCAATTTCTCTTCCCATTATCAGTGAGAATGAGCAGTCCATTTGGTCATTACATGGAAATCCTAAGAATTAGATTCTCTTAAAGGTCACAGTCACCATGAGACCCTGGGTTGTTATTTCAACATCTAAAACCTGAATCCCTAGTTCACAATTCAGTAACTATGATAACATCTCACAACTATAAGGGGCTCTTTCCAACAGCCAGAGGGGCTGTTGTCACACCTGGGATTTTCAGTGGTCAAGGTGACTCCCCTCTGGCTTTGTTGGATACTATTTCTGCAAATATATCCAGTGACTTCACTCATGTTGTGTTGCAAAAAAAAACCTTATAGGATACCTGCTAGCAGAATGAAGAGACTCCTGAAGAAGATTACAGTAGGTCTATTCTTGAGCGAGAATGATTATAATTTATATCATTTATTTCTTTAAAATGTTAAGTATCTGTTGGCCAGTGAGTAATGAAATCCTATTCTATATTATAAAGATTGTTGTAATTTTCTATGGTGGGTACTGAAAAATTTTTTTTTGTTTCTTGCTAAGACTACAGTCAGATTGCTGTGTTTTTTAAAGCTACTACTTAGTCTTGTCTTTTTCTTTGCTTACTTTCATTTCCTTTTGTTTTCATTCATTTATTTTATTTATTTAAACCATGACATAATTGTAATACTGGGCCTGTTGTTCTGCCTCATCATGGGATTCCTTTCTGGCATTACTTGGTATGTAATCAGGAAAGGTAGACCGAAATGAGAGAAAGAATCCAGGATCTAAAGTCAGACTACCTGGGTACTAGTCTTTTTTATTTCCTTCATTTTCCTCATGAAATGGGGAAAGTCACTGTATCACCTTCCAAAAAATGATACATCGTATCTCACCCCAAAAATGTGTTGAAAAGGATGATCTCTAAGTTCTCTTCAGATGCAAAGCCCTTTGATCCTATGAACCAAATAACTCTTGTTCTGTCTGGGTTAGCTTTGATTAGGAGAAATGTCAAAAACTGTACAAAGCATATGTTCATTTGCTGGAGAATAAGTGAGATCTCATTATTAGTATTGACCTCTCTACTGATAACCTTGATCCATATTGCTATTCTTATGTATAGAGGTTCAATTCATTTAATTCTTTTGGTAAATGTAGTGATTATGATCACAGGCTTTGGAGTCAGAAAACTTGGGCTTGAATTCTGAACAGGGTATTTAATAACTCTGAGATTATAACTATCTTAGCCTTCTCTGTAAATCAGGAATAATTCCTACTTCATAGTCATTTTACTGAGTATCACATAAACACATGTAAAGAATCTAGCACAGAATATAATGAACAACATAAACTGATAAACAAAAACAGATCCAGAGACAGAGAAACATTGATCAGACCATCAAACCTCAGAGGGAAGGTAGGGGAGGGTGGGGGTAAGGGGGAGAGATCAAACAAAGTACTTGTATGCATGCATATAAGCCTAACCAATGGACACAGACACCAGGGGGAGAAGGCATAGGGGGGTAATGGGAGAATAAGGACACATATGTAACACCTTAATCAATAAAGAAATTAATAACAATAATAATATTTTTTGATTTATATTTTATGCCATGTGCTATTCTAGATTCTTTTTTTGTTTGTTTTATTTTTTAATTTCTTTATTGATTTTTATTCCTTCCTGAAATCAGAATTTGGGGGGAAAAAATTGGGAGTGAGAATATAAAAGTGCTAGATATTAGAGAAGGGTGCCATCAAACGAAAAAAAAATAATTGTAAAATTTGAAAATTTTAATCTGCTGCAAAATATTCCCTAAATTAGGGATGGCAAATGGCATGTTAACACTGGCTCACAGCCTCCATGGTGGACATCACTAATTATCAAAGTCCTACTGAGCTTGCCATGACCTCAGAATCCTCCTAGTCTTAATACTCAAATAGGCACTACCCATTGGGTCATACAGCCCAAGACAAAATCTAATTTACCATCTCTTGCCCAGGTCTATCATTAGACTAGACCCTTTAAAAAAATAAATCTGGCTGAAGAATGTGCATACACTGGGGATAAAAACTCACAAAATAAATTTAAAATTTAAGTCACAGGTATTATATTACCTGTCCTGCTTTATTATTGAAGCTCCAGAATTCTTTAATCAGCAAATGACTCAGAATTAGTTGCACAACCATTCTTACAATAACACTGAAAATCACACTATGGATGTTCTATGGTATGTCTATTGACCGAACAAAACCTTATTAAAAACTTTTTTTTTTTAAAGCCACTGTGAGTTTAAACTTATTTAAAAAACTCCAATAGATTTTATGGAAGAAACTTTTTTTGGAATCCTGGATATCATTTTGTAGAAAGGAATAAAAGAGAGATATGGCTGCAAAAATGCTGACCTTGTATTTGGATATATTTCCCAGAGAACCACCAAATCCATCTGGACAACACTGCAGCTATGCTGTTTGTGTGGTAAATCCAAAACACGTTTCAGCATCTCACTTCTCTGAACACCCCAGGAGCAATGCTGACCATTGAGTGTGGTGTGAAATGTTCCCTTGAAGACTGTGTCATAGAGGTAAAGCACTACTAGAATAAGAACATGTTTTAATTAAATTAAATAAAGGGTAACTTGAGGTATCAATTTGTAAGAAAAAAATCTGAATCCAGTTTAACCTGTCAACCTTCTCTTTTGAAACAAAATTACATCTTCTTAAACATCATTAATTTATCAACCTCGTTAATAAAGTTTCAATTTGCAGAGAATGTTATATCTTGTATTTTACTGCCTAATACATGTGATGTGAGTGAATAGAATATTTGGTAATTTACAATATATTTTAGTGGATTTAAAATAAATTTTATTACAATCAATTAGACATGATTATCTAAAAAGACACTTGCCATTGTTTTAGATAATTATAAGTAGAAATTTATCAAATTTGAACTTGTTTTAATAGTTGAAGAGTGATTACAATGTACTTTCTTTTTCAGAACTAATTGGAGGTTAACTACACAGCAAATCCTGATTTTTGACAGTATATTGGATAAGGATATTTTTAATGAAGGTATTTTAGAACAATGATCGTCTGGCATGTCAGATTTTGATGGCAGCTGTGAAGTGATTGAGTTTGGTCAGGTGATACTAAATGTGAATATGCCACCTCCGTTTGCTAGAGTTAGGTCAGGATTAGTTATAGTAATGAATGTTCTGGAGTATAATCTCAGATGTAATGATTTATGTGTGAAAAAGAGAAAACGCTTCTACTTTTTAAAGCTTTCTTTATAATGGAGCATCAGTTAGATGCTAGAGCTGTTCATTCTTTCATAGTTTAACTCTTTCACCGATTTGCTGTGGTTGGCTCTAACTGCGTGCATTTTATAGGAATGCAAATTCAAACAGAAGTTTAGAAACTTACTCAAGTGAGCGACCCCATTTTCTAGGATTATGTTCCTGGTTTAGCATATTCTTAACACCCTGACTACCACATTCAACTCCCCGCATACTTCAAGTGTTCTCTCACGGGCTTTACAGTCTCCTCTGCCTTTCATACCCTTCTTTTGCATAATGGTGCAAGTTCATTCCTGGCTTTAAGGTCTTAACTCTCATCTCCTCAGAGAGGCCTCCTTTGACTATGCTATTTGAATCAGCCCACCAGCCACTCCGTTTCTTTATAATATCATTCTGAATACTACCTTTAGAGCCAGTTCTTACTCACTGTTATGAGCTGACCTAGGAACCCCTCCCCAAATTAATATGTTTAAGTCCTAACTCCCAGTAACTCAGAATGAGATATTTTAGATGGATTTTTTAAAAGATAATTAAGGTAAAATTAGGTCAGTGAGCCCTCATCCAACATGCTAGTGTCCTTATAAAAAGTGATGATTAAGACACCAGCATACACAGAAGTGATAGCATGAGAAGGCACCAGAAGAAAATGGGCATCTACAAACCAAGGAGAGAGAAACTCAGAAGGAACAAACCCTGCCAACACCTTGAACTTGGACCTCTAGCCTCCCAAACTGTGAGAAAATAGATTACTGTTGTTTAAGTCACCCGATCAGAGGTATTTTGTTATAGCAACTCTAGCAAACTTATACATTATCAATACCATTGATTTATTTTCTACAACCCCACTTCTAGAAAATAAAATCTCCTATGCAAGGACTTTCTCTTATTTATAACAATATTCCCAGTGCCTGGCAATGTCACGGGAATTTACTGAGGTCTCAACAAATTATGTCCAGGTGAAAAAATGTCAGTTAATAGTTGGCACAGACAGAATCGGCATTTATATGTGTCTAATGTAAGTCTGACTCTATTTCCCTTTTCACCATGTGCCTTCTGTAAACCAGGCTGCACACCAACGGCTCTGAGACAAGAAACGGGTTCTGACTTTCAGTTATCCAAATAGGGACATTTAAATACAAGAGTTCAGGATTTAGAATGTGGAAAATGTATCCCAATACCAAAAGCGAGCCACAGGCTCCTTGCTTGTGAGGGCTCCTTGGAGGAAGACCCTATGTTAAACCCCACAGCATTGGCTTTAGCCTTACAGAGCATGCCAAGCACTAAGCTGGGACAACTTGGGTGCTCCTAAACATAGTTAATGTGTTGCCAATAACTCAGAGATCATTGAAATGGAGGAGAGCATCAGTGGATCCAGCTAGAAGGAACTAGGAAAGACAGAGGCAGGGGAAATGAGATAGTGTCTGAAATAGTTAACTCAGACATCATCCCACCCGGTAAATTTTCCATAACCTCCCAAGTTATGTGCTTGTAAAGCTCCTTCTGTATATTTTTATTATGCTTCCAACCACACTGTAGTGATACCATATATTTATACTACCAGACTGTATTGTTCAGTTATCGTGTCTTGTTTATCTTTGTATCTCCAGCACTTACCACAGTGCCTACCTTATATTAAGTGCTCAATTAGTGATCAGTAAAATCTGAAATTGATATAGGGATAGCCAATATATTTATATGACATGTGGTAGCCCTAAGTGCATTGGTTTTTATTTACTTAGTTCTTATTTCTTATACAATTTCTCTATTAATAGAGGGTCACTGTAGTTATTGATTATTTTATACATATATACTTTTGAAAATATATAGCCCAGATGTTATATTAATTTGTGTTTATTCCCATTTAATAATCACCTAACTAACTTCTTCAAACATGATTAAAAATACATTTATTCTGACAGTTCTCATACTACCTTTAAAAGCATTATTAGATTATAGAAAATAGTCTCAGGTAAGTATTTCAATCCCTCAGCAGTTGGTGACAAGTTCAACTTTATACAAATAACTTAACCTTTTGCACTCAGATGTCAAGTGTGACTCGACATGGTTAGCCTTGGTAGCAGCTCGAGAAAAAAGCAAGCGAGTGCAAAGGGTTAAAGGTCAAAATTTAGTAGGATAGCATGGCCTTCCTATTCTCCCTACTCCTGATTGCCATTTAGGGTCTCAATCTTTTCAAGTTAATAAGGTTTAGACAAACAGTATTGAGTGCTATACTAACTAAGTCTACTGAAGGAGCAAGAACTAGACCAATTCTAATAAGCCTAGAGTAAGCAGCTAATTAAGACCTGTAGACATCCTCTTGTTCTAGGGAGGCTACGAGCTATCAGAATAGTCCCTGGAAGTCTCTATCTTTTCTGAATCTAGGCAGAGTCTAAATGTGTCTCATCTAGGAAGTGATGGAGTTTAGGAAACATCATTTTTCCGCAGTGTTTCAAATGTCCAATTACTTGAATCAGAACGGACTCAAATCTCTCAATATGTACAAGAAGTAAGAAAAATAAAACCTGGTGAACTAAAATTGTAGTGAGAGAAAACAAATCCTGTGAGGCAATTGTTCATGCTGCATTAAGCCCCTGGACACTTGAATCGTGAGTCTTGGTATATGACTTAACAAGCACACTGGGAGGAGCCACCCTTGACCCATATTGTATCCTAGCCATTCACTATTTCATTAGCCTATTTTGTTGTTTGATTAGCCCTTATCAATATATGAAGTTATCTTTTTGGTCTGCTTACATGTTTGTTATCTTTCTTCACGTTACTCTATGAGAGTAGGGACCTTGTCTTTTGTTCCTTACTGCATTATCACCTCAAAAAATTCTTGGCTGCCCTGACCAGTGTGACACAGTCCTTAGAGTATCTGCACAGGCACTGAAGGGTCTGTTTGATTCCCAGTCAAGTGCATGTACCTGGGTTGCAGGTTTGATCCCTGGCCCAGTCAGGGTGCATGCAGGAGGCAACCAATTGATATGTCTCTTTCTCTCTCTCTCTCTCTCTCTCTCTCTCTCTCTCTCTCTCTCTCTCTCTCTCTCTTTCTCTTTCTCTCTCTCTCCTCCCCTCCCCTTTCTCCCCTCCCTTCCACTCTCTCTAAAGATTAATGGAAAAAATACCCTGAAGTAAGGATTAACCAAAAAAAGTCTTGCCCTAGTCGGTTTGGCTCAGTGAATAGAGTGTCGACCCTCAAACTGAAGGGTCCTAGGTTCGATTCCAGCCAAGGGCACATACCTCGGTTGGAGGCTAGATCGCTGGCCCTGGTCTGGGTCTGTGCCCTGGTCTGGAAGTGTGCCAGAGGCAACCAATCAATGTGTCTCTTCCCCTCCCTTCCACTTTTTCTAAAACCAATGGAAAAAATATCCCCTGGTGAGGATTAACAAAAACAACAACAAAAAATTCTTTGCTAATCTTTTTCCCCCTGACCTATAAACTGTGATAATATATGTACTATTATAGGATCATTGAAATAAATTAAATAGTATATGTTAAACACCCTTCAAAAACATTCAAATGTTGTATAGAAATTATCACTGGAATTATTATTTGTTTCATTCCTTTGAAGGATAAACAAACATAAATAAAAGGGAGAAGTAAAGACTATAAAAAGATTTATTGAAAGTCTAATATTGGGCTTCTCTCCCTATTAGACTAATGACTGAATCATGGCTCTGTCATTTCCTGGGTAAACTTGGATGTGCTATTTACCATCTGTTAGGAGCAGGGTATTTATTTTATCTGACTTATATACTATCAGCCATATTAAAATTAGTTGATATATGTAAAATGTCTAAGGTGGTCTCATGAATTGTAGATAGTCAAGAAATGTTTGCTACTATTGTTATTTCTTCCAAGCAGTTTTTACTTTTCAAAAATGTTCATGCAATATGTTCACTCAAATGGTCTTTTAAAAGTATCTGATTGTGTATGTGTGCATGCATGTGTATGTGTGTAAGTTTAAGCATGCATTTCCTCTTTTAAAAGGATGTACAAGTATAAGTCAGTAGAAGGAAGCTGAGTGTAGATATTGACATATCAGTGGCACATAAGAAGGGTAGGACATTATTCATGGATTTTAGAATAGGAAATTATAGACTTCCCGATGCCCTGGTGTGTTTCCCTGGAGAGCACATACGCTCACACCTGCTGAGTGCTCTTAGGCTCTACAGGAGCACTGACCAACCTGCATTCCATATTTGGGAGTGATAAGAATGGTTTTGTTCCAAAACATACAGGTTACTGGCTTTATGAGAGTGGGCAAAGCTCTACATTCTCTGGGCCTCATATGTAAAGTAGAGATTATTTATTGACTATTCACTACATGTCTGGCACTGTACTAGTTAAACTCCAAGAGGGTAGAGTTCTTTGTGCACAGACTCATAAGTGCACAAACAAAGAACTCTAACTCTTGGAGTTTATTTAAAGTCATAAACAGGCTTTATAAATAAGAAAGGTACTTATGAAGTTTATCATGTAAACTTCATAAATAAGAAAAGCATGTAGTATGTTAGAATGCAAAACTTTCTTATAAAATTCAATGAGGGATATCCTGGCTGGGTAGCTCAGTTGGTTAGACATTGCCCCAATATGCCAAAGTTGCAGGTGCGATCCCCAATCAGGGCACGCACAAGAATCAACCAATGAATGCATAAATAAGCGGAATGACAAATCAATATTTCTTTTTCTCTCTCTTTCCTCTCAGTCTAAATATGTAAAATAAAATAAAATTCAACCAGGGAAAGACTGGGTGGGAGTGCTATGGGGGAAGGCTCTGAACCCTAGTCAAGGAGAACCTGAAAAGGAATCAAATATTTTTGAAAGTAAGAGAATTAATCAATTGAATATCTGTTGAAAGAGTGTTCTAGAGAGAGGAAACAACTGGAGCAAAATCTCTGTAGAGAAGCTTGCTTAGTATGTTCCAGGAACAAATAATTCTGTGAAAACCAAAGGAAATCCTGTCTAGGTGGGCAATGTGTCATCTGTGCATAATGTACTAATGCAGATTGTGGCATAGTAGTCCTACTCTGTCACTAAATAGCTGTGGCCCTTGGGCAAGTCACTTTCTCTTGGCTCCATTTCTTCTTTTAAAGAGGAGGTCTTAGAAGCAAAAATCCTTTCTAGTATAAAAATTATATGACTAAGTGCAATATTTGCATTTTTTTATTCTTAAAATTTTCTTATGCACTTTCTATAATGAAAGTGACCCAAGAGTTGAAAATGTTTATATGAATTGATGAGAGCACAGAAAGGTTAAAAAAGAAAGTTACTTATGTAACTAAATACATTTCATCAGTTAGTCCATAGTCTTACACTATGTTATTAACTAGGTTCACCAAAGACTGTATATGCTTCAAAAATATTATAGTTATGAAAAACAAGGAAGAAATATGAGAATGTCAAAGTTTATAGGAGACGTGACAAATGTAGAGTGTTATCTTGGATTTTACCCTGGATTAAAAAACAAAACAAAAAACTGCTGAAATCCAAACAAAGTCTATAATTGAGTTAATAGTTCTGTCCCTATGTTAACTTATTAATTTTTATAAAAGCACCATGGTTATGTAGGATGTTAACATTGGGGAAAGTGGGTGATGAGTATATAGAACTTTCTGTACTATGTTTATAACATTTTTATTTAAATATAGATGGTATACAATATTATATTAGTTTAAGGTATGCAATATAATGACTCAACATCTATATACCTTACAATGAGATCACCACACTAAGTCTACTAATCATCTGTTACCATGCAACTTATCACAATATTATTGACTATATTTCCTTTCACCTTTTTTACCTATATCCCTGCTCTACTGTCAACCATCAGTTGGAAATCTGTCTTTTTAAAATTTTATTTGTTCTTTTGTTTTGTTTTTCAATATTCCATCTATAAGTGAAATATGGTATCTGTATTACTGTTTGCAAATCTTTTTATTTTAACATTGATTTAAAATACAATGTTGTGTGTTTCTTTTTAAGTGTGTACGGATGATGGCAACAGACTAAGTGGAAGTTACATTAAAAAATTACAACTAAAATATGGAAAAATCTATTTGAATACCCAATTGAAGACTAGCTGAGCAGAAGTTTTATAACCAAATATTTACAGAAGAAGCCACATCAAGACTGTTAGGAAGGGTGGAGACACAAAAAGGTCTGGCTCTATTCCCATAGGCTGTGGCTGAGATTCAGGCAGATATCTCAGCTGCAAAGGTTCCCCTTGAGTAGCATGAGGTCTTAACCCATATTGGGCTCTCCACCCCAGAGCAGCAGAGCTGGAAGAGGCACCCACATAACATCTGGCTTTGAAAATCAGTGGGAATTCTGTCTGCCAGAGAGAAATAAAAGTCTGCTAGAGACATGGTGTCTTTTAAAGGGCTAAGACACAAAATCTTGTTCACAGCTACTCACGCCGGCAGCAAACCATACAAAATCTATTGTGGCTCTGGCAGAGGGAGTAGCTCTGAGACTTGTGGCTCTGGGGAGAGAACCGAAGGGATAGCTGCCCCTATTCCACACCACCCGAAGACATGAGCTTTCCCCTCCATAGGCATCAGGCTTGGGAAATGCAATACATAACTCCCCAACTCCATGTTGACCCACCCTGCCAAACACACAACCTGCAGAGGAGCAAGGTGCCTGGGTCCCCTATGTAGAGATCTGGGCAGACTGCGGGGGTTTCAGAGAATGAATTGCATAGTCCTGGGGCAGGGGCTATTCCTGCCCTTTCTCAGGAGCCTGACCAGTGCTGCCCCCCACCCACAAGAGAGACCCTATAGCCTCACATTCCCAACTTTTGGCAACCCTGATGTGCAAAGTTAAGGCTCTTGAGGAGGTCTGGCTAGAAATAGGACAGATTGAGTAGTGTGACCCTAAGGCAGGGGCCATTTTCCCCTTGCATTCTCCACCAATGTCACCTTTCTTGTGCATAACCCTCCTTTTACAAGGCTAAATCTTGGTCTCTCTGAGCCTCATGAACTCTACTGGCCTCACCCTGATAACTCCCTAAGACCCCACCTCACCCCAAAAATCCATGGGCACCTGGTGGGTGGCAAGTGACCTTAGTGTACCCTGGTATGTTTGCTGAGTGGCCTCAGACCCAGCACTGGCACTGAATTAGAATCTGTATCAGTCTGTTGATCACCACTCACCTCTACTCGTGTACCACCAGGGACTCTTCAAGAGGCTGAGTCTAATAGGCAGCCAGCCAGTGGAGGCATGTAAAGTCAGATCTCAAGATGTCTGGAGCATTTTGTTAATCTGCCCTTGGGCACGGTGCTTGTGGAATTTGGCCTCAGGACACACCTTGGCCTCTTCCAGGCACACTCAAGCCCAGCAGGGACAGCCACAAATTGTGGCTCATGTTGTAGCTCCAAAAATATTACCCAGGGCCAGCCATGGGTAGTATTTTATATTTAACTGCACACAAGTCCCTTCCAAGAGGCCTCAGATCCAATATACCTGGTGGTAGACTTCAGAACCACATTTCAACACAGTCCAATTAGATCTAAAAGTGGCACAGGCAAGGGAATTCTCGGCAGGCAGCAGACCCTGTTTGGGCCAATTCCACTTCATGAGGTCAGCACCAATGCATCAGCTCATACACTGTGGCCAGGGCAATTCCTCAGAGTCAGCTAGCTTGAGAGTTAACTCCACTCTTTAATGGGGTCAACAGCAATCAAGATTCAGCTACAACAGAAGGGTTCACATAACAAATACCTTTGTTGGATAATAAGGGAGACTTTGTTACTGAGATCATACAAAATCTATTGTATAAGGCCACTATACCAAGACTGGGAGACAGAGCAGATCTACCTATTACACAGAAACAAATACAGAGGCATGACCTAAATGGGGAGACACACACACACAAAAGCCAAATAAAAAAACAGTAACCCCCCCCCCAAAAAAAAAAAAAAACTACTTGAAAGGGAGGCATGTAATCTACCAGATACAAAGTTCTAAATAATTGTTAAAAAGAAGCTCAAGGAACTTAAAGAAAAAAAACAGATGAACTCTGTAAGAACTTAAAAAGATAATAAACATAAAAGAGGACATAGAAACCATAAGAGCCACTCAGAAATAAACAATACAATATCTGAAGTGGCTAGAAAAAATTAATAGTAGGCTAGATGAAGCAAAGGATCAAGTCAGTAATTTGGAAAACAAGGTAGCAGTAAACATTCAATCAGAATAAAAAAAATAATTTAAAAAACAGAACGGTCTAATGGACCCCTGGGATAACATGGAGAATAATGACATCTGCATTAGAGTGGTACTAGAGAAGAGAAAGCAAGGGATTGAGAACCTGTTTGTAGAAATCATAACTGAAGGGTTCCCTAACCTGGTGGAAAAAAGACATATGTCTTAGAAGTACAGAGAAACACAAAAGAATTAACCCATAGAGGCCAACACCAAAATACATTTTAATAAAGATAGCAAAAGTCAAATAAAAGAAAATATTAAAATATTAATTAAAGAAAATATTAAAAACTACAAGAGAGCTATTTATGGGAGCTCCTAAAATTTTTCAGTAGAAACATCCTAGGTAGGAAGAATTTGGCATGAAATATTCAAAGTGAAGAAAAGCAGGGACCAACAATGAAGACTACTTTACCCAGCAAGGCTATCATTAAAAATTGAAGAAGAAATAAAGAGCTTTCCAGACCAAAAAAAAATCACCTGAAAAAGTTCATTACCACAAAACGAGTATTATAAGAAATCTAAAAGAAGACAGAAAGAAAATAAATATATAGAGAGAAACACAGTTATAAATAATAAAATGGCAATAAATACATACCTATTAATAATCATTTTAAATGTAAATGACTTAAATAGTCCAATTAAAAGACAGAGAAGTTAAATGGATAAGAAAAGAAGACCTGTAAATATATATATACTAGAGGCCCGGTGCACAAAATTGGTGCACAGAGGGGTGTCCATCAGCCCAGCCTGTACCTTCTCCAATCTGGGACCCCTCGAGGGATGTCCAACTGCCAGTTTAGGCCCGATCCCAGGAGGATCGGGCCTAAACGAGCAGTCAAACATCCCTCTCACATCCAGGACTGCTGGCTCCCAACCGCTCACCTGCCTGCATGCCTGATTGCCCCAAACTGCTTCTGACTGCCAGCCTGATCACCCCCTAACCACTCCCCTGCCAGCCTGATTGACATCTAACTGGTCCCCTGCCAGTCCGAATGCCCCTAACTGCCCTCCCCTGCTGGCCTGGTCACCCCTAATTGCCCTCCCATGCTGGCCTGGTCACCCCTAACTGTCCTACCCTAAAGGCCAGGTCACCCCCAACTGCCCTGCCCTGCTGGCCCAGTCACCTCTAACTGCCTTCACTTGCTAGCCTGGTAACCTCCAACTTCCCTCCCCTGCCAGCCTGGTGCCCCCAACTGCCCTCCCCTGCAGGCCTGGTCCCTCCCAACTGCCCTCCACTGCTGGCCTGGTCGCCCTTAACTGTCCTCCCCTGCAGGCCTTGTAGCCCTCAACTGCCCTCCCTTGCTGACCTGGTCACCCCTAACTGCCCTCGCTTGCCAGCCTGGTCACCCCTAACTACCCTCTTCTGCCAGCCTGGTCACCCCCAACTGCCATCCCTTACAGGCCTGGTCCCTCCCAACTGCCCTCCCCTGCAGTCCTCGTAACCCACAACTGCCCTCCCCTGCTGGCCATCTTGTGGTGGCCATCTTGTGTCCACATGTAGGTGGCCATCTTTGAGCAGCCATCTTGTGTGTTGGAGTGATGGTCAATTTGCATATTAGGCTTTTATTATATACTATATATATATATATATATATATATATATATATATATATATATACATTGAGTGGCCAGATTATTGTGATGTCTGAACACATAATAATCTGGCCACTCAGTGTATATCCTATATAATAAAAAGCTAATATGCAAATTGTCCCCTTGACCAGGAGTTCGACCAGCAGGCAGGCCGGCCAACTGCCCATGTCCCCTCCCGCTGACCAGGCTGGCTGGACCCCACCCATGCACGAATTCATGTACCAGTACCAGGCCTCTAATATATATGCTGAGTGGCCAGATTATTATGCGTTCAGAGATAATAATAATCTGGCCACTCAGTGTGTGTGTGTGTGTGTGTGTGTGTGTGTGTGTGGTGTGTGTGTGTGTGTGTGTGTGTGTGTATATATATATATATATATATATATATATATATATATATATATTCCAATATATAAAAGCCCTGGGTCCATCATGACCTCCCAAAGCCCAAAGTCAGGTCAGTCCTGCAGTCAGTGCTGGGTTGCCATGGTGACCCAGCACTGACTACTAGGGCTGCAGGCATAGTGACCCAGCACTGACTGCTGAAGGGGCTGTGAATCAGGCCCAGATAGAGGCCTGAAGAGAGAAGTAGGGTCTGATCCATAGCCTCTGTGGCAGCTGTTGATCAACACTTGTCTCTCTCTTTCTTTCCGGGCCTGGTCAGCAGCTGTGCTTCCATTTATCTCCAGACTTCCACCAGGGATGCTAATCAGCCCCATCTTTCTGATCAGGACCCATTGATAGGCCCAGAGATGCTGACTGGCATAGAAACTGACCAATCAGAACCAAATCTGGTCAACTGTGAGGAGCCAATGGCTGCCTAGGAGGCAGAGCTTTTAACACTGACTGGCATAGAAACCAACCAATCAGAACCAAATTGGCTGGCAGGGGAGGGCAGTTGGGGGTGAGATCAGGCTGACAGGGAAGGGCAGTTGGGGTTGATCATGCAGGCAGAGGCAGTTGGGGGCGAGATCAGGCTGGCAGGGGAGGGCAGTTGGGGGTGACCAGGCCAGCAAGGGAGGGCAGTTGGGGGCGATTGGGCCAGCAGGAGAGCAGTTAGGTGTTAATCAGACCAGCAAGGGAGCAGTTAGGGGGTGATCAGGCTGGCAGGCAGAAGCAGTTTGGGGCAATCAGGCATGCAGGCAGGTGAGCTTTTGGGAGCCAGCAGTCCTGGATTGTGAGAGGGATGTCTGACTGCTGGTTTAATCTTGCAGTCAGACATCCCCCGAGGGGTCCCAGATTAGAGAGTTGGAGAGGGTGCAGCCTGAGCTGAGGGACACCCCCCCAGTGCATGAATTCTGTGCACCAGGCCTCTAGTATATACTATATATATGCTATCTACAAGAGATCTATTGCAGAAAAAAAGTCACACAAATACCAAAAGTAAAGAAATAGAGAAAGATATTTCATGCAAATAAAATTTTTTAAAAACTTGGGGTAGCAATACTTATATCAGAAAAAATAGACTTTAAAATAAAGTCTATAATAAGAGACAATGAATGATACTACATACTGATAAACGAAGCAATCCAAGAAGAGTATATAATCCTTGTAAATACTTATGCATCCACCATAGGGTTACCTAAATATCTAAAGCAAATCTTGATGGACATAAAGGGAGAGGTTGAGAGTAATAAAGTCATAATAAGGGATTTTAACACCCCATTGACATGGGACAGAAAATCAACAAGAAAACAGCAATATCAAATGACACAATTGATCAGATGTTTTAATTTATATCTTCAAAGCATTTTACCCCCAATAAAGTAAAATATAATTTTTTAAGTGTCCAAGAACATATTTTAGGATAGCACATATTAGGAAACAAAACAAGTCTCAATAAATTTAAGAAGAGTGAAATCATATTATGTGTCTTTTCTGATTACAATATTATGAAACTATAAATCAATTACAAGAATAAAAAAATAAAATCACACAAAGACCTTGAGGATACATAGCATGTTACTAAACAATAAATGGGTTAACAATGAAATAAAAAATAAAATCAAAATATACCTTGAGACAAATAAAAATGAAAACTAAACAACCCCAAATTTTTGGGAAACAGTGAAATCAGTCCTAAGAGAAAAACTCACAGCATTGCAGGCCTACTGCAAGGAATAAGAAAAATCAAAAAATCTAACTTTACACATGCCTGGTTGCGGGCTTGATCCCCAGTAGGGGGCATGCAGGAGGCAGCCAATCAATGATTGTCTCATCATTGATGCTTCTCTCTCTCTTTCTCCCTTCCTCTCTGAAATCAATAAAAAATATACACTGAGTGGCCAGATTATTATGATCACTGAATATATATTAGAGGCTCAGTGAATGAATTTGTGCATGTATGGGGTCTGGCCAGCCTGGCCAGGGGGAGGGGACATGGGCAGTTGGCTGGCCTGCCTGCTGCTCAAACTCCTGGTCGAGGGGACAATTTGCATATTAGCCTTTTATTATATAGGATATACACTGAGTGGCCAGATTATTATGCATTCAGTGATCATAATAATCTGGCCACTCAGTGTATTTTAAAAAAAAATCAACAAACATAAAGTGTTGGTGAGGATGTGGAGAAAAGGGAACACTTGTGCACTGTTGGTGGGAATGCAAATTGGTGCAGCAACTCTAGAAAACAGTATGGAGTAACCTCAAAAATTTAAAAAGGGAACTGCCTTGTGACATAGCAATTTCACTTCTGGGAATTTATCTGAATAAGTCCAAAACACTAACTCAGAAGAATATATGTTCATTGAAGCATTATTTACAATAAAGATTTGGAAGCAGTTCAAGTGCCCATCACTAGGTGCGTGGACTAAAAGCTGTGGTGCATTTACACCATAGAATGCTGCTGGAAAGGAGTGAAATCTTGCCTTTGCGGAGGCATGGATGGACCTGGTGAGTATTGTGCTGGATTTGGTGGGCCGTCAGAGGAGGACAGATGCCATGTGATTTTGCTTATGTGTAGAGTCTAATAAACAGAAGAAACTAACCAATAAAATAAAAAATATAGGCCATTTTGTCTTTCAAAAACAAACCACAAACAATGCTTCTGCTCCATTTTATTTATTCTACAATGCGTGTATCATGATGAATTAATAACTTAATAGAGAGCAATGTGGTAAAACAGAATGGTCCAGGGATTTAAAGTCAAAATACCTTTGTTTGAGTCCTGGTTCTGCCATTTACTAGATATGTGACCTCAGACAATTGATTTGCTAGAGCTGCCTGTGTTTCTTGCTGGGCATACCTCTTGTGGGAATAAAATGGGGTAATGTCTGTGAATGTCTACTACACCCAACAGTTGGCATGGAATGGCCAAAAGGCTGTCCTCTGAGCTTTCACAACCAGGGAGAGTGTTTAATAGCATCACACAGGTGTGTCATAGGGTTTTCCACTTAAGCCTCAAAAACAGTTACTTTTTAACCCAAGAGAGTACAAAATAGTACTCTCCATGCCTCACTGTGGCAGAGAATACCGTGGATGAGAGCTGGAATACAGACCTAAAACAGAGTGCATTTTCTCCTGACTGAAGAAAAAAAGGAACACCCTCCTAAAGCATTATATCAATACAGCAAGCATAATCTAGTATAGATAGGAAAGAATAAACTGCAACAAAAATCAACCTAAAATAGAATATGTGCTGGAAATAAACTATGGACAATGGTGACAAAAGGACCTGAGGATATTACCAAATGTGAAGAACTGTGACTAAAAAAATGATCTTTGATATACGTGGAACAAGAACATGATCAGGGTGGTAAGAAGTACGTGGATTTGAAAGATAAGGAATCCACACCAAATCAGAAATAAAATTTATTTCCCTAGTTTGTATGCATTGTATTTGTATGTGTATGTGAATTTTATACAACTGTAGGCACACAAAATATATCCTATCTAATAAAGAGGGAATATGCTAATTGACCATCATGCCCTCACAAAGATAGCAACACCCAAAGCCAATAAGGAGGGAATATCCTAATTGACTGCCACACCCTCAAAGATGGCGGTAACCACAGCCACAAGATGACAGTGCCCAGTCCCCTCAGCTGCCCAGGGTCAGCCCAATGTGCAGGCAAGCCACAGATGGCAGCTGCCCAGCCGCCCAGGGCCGCCCGAGGCTCAGGTAACCAGGGCTGGCTGAGGCTTGCACTGCCGGCAGTGGCAGCAGCAGAGATGTGATGGGATGTTGCCTTCCCCTGATAGCCGGGTCACCTCTCGTTCCTAAAGGCTCCCAGACTGTGAGAGGGGGCAGGCCAGGCTGAGGGACCCCATCTCCAGTTCATGAATTTTCATGCACCAGGCCTCTGGTAAATATATAAAACACATAAAAATCATTGTATAGTAAAAGCCACACACATTTTATTCCAAGGACCAGTCAATCTTATACGCAATGTCGTCTCTCCCCCAAATTTCTGAGTTACATAAAGAAGGCTCTGGATGTTGTTGCAGGATGTTAGCTGTACTTGGAAGGGAAAAACTTCACCAAATGTCAGCTTGAATATTGGAATTCCAGTTGCATAAATCTCAGTAAACAACCTTATTTAGTGAACTCGGTCTCTTTTTGTAGGTGCTGCACATGATAAAAACTCGTCGGAAACCTAGAAGCTTGTTTGAAGGTGTATCTATTCCAAAGTGTGTCTCAGCTACTGCGACATCTATGACCAAAGAATGGTCCTCCTCTGCCTGGGAATCTCTCTGGACAACAGCCCTGAAAAAGATGCGCGTGGAACAGAAAGGTTTCATCAATTCGTCAGTAGGAGTCAGTCAGTTCAGATACATGGACGTGGCAGACAGTAAAATGTATAGTGCAGTCAGAATGCTCTTATATTTAACTTTAAGGAATATAAAACATTTGTAAATATAAGGGATGATCGTTGTCACATGATGTAAACATTACTGCGGAATTTTCATGGACTCACCAGTATCCCAGTTATCACTATAGCCCAGCCACAAGACATTAAAGAGTCCCCTGACATCATTGCGACCAAAAGCTGTGCCCAGGGAGGGCTTGTGAAGGCCTTCCATTTGATTAATAAAAAACAAACAAACAAAAATACAGGTGTTAATATTCTGTGTTAAACTGAGAATTCTTGCCTGTTGGAAAGATGGATTGTCAAAAAAAAAAAAAAAAAGTATAGCCCTAGCTGGTTTGGCTCAGTGGATAGAGCGTCGGCCTGTGGACTGAAGGGTCCCAGGTTCGATTCCAGTCAAGGGCACATGCCCGGGTTGCGGGCTCGATCCCAGTAGGGGGCGTGCAGGAGGCAGCCGATCAATGATACTCGCTCATCATTGATGTTTCTATCTATCTCTCTCATTCCCTTCCTCTCTGAAATCAATAAAAATATATATATTTTTTAAAAAGTATAGTAACTCCACATTTTTATAAAAAGTTACTGCTCACTTTTGAGGTTTGGTCTCTCATTGCAATCTGGTTTCTTTTTGGAGATATTTTTATGCTTGGCAGCTATGTGCCTAATTACACTTTAAAGCATGGGAGACATTTTAATAAATGCCCTACAATGTATAGTTTTTCAGCTATAGCTTTGTAATTTGTGTATTTTTGTATTTTCTAGTCAGTTACCTTTTGCTACAACAAATTCTGGTAGGAAATATTCAGATCATTGTAATGGCCCATTAATCCAAACAGGTTAGTCCTTTTCCAGACAGTATTTGGTGACAATAACTCCAAGAACCTACCCAGTTTGGATACCAATAGAGTAACTGCATTCCTTAGGAAGGAAATAGTAAGACAGCTTTCCTTTGCGACATCAGAAGCCGTTTTATAAATTTGTATTTGTGAAGACAGTAAATTGAGAAGAATTTACTTTGCACTGTAAAATAAATTATATATTGTTAACTCAGAATGTCTCCATAAATGACGTATGAAAAACAATAAGTATATGCATGTGATTCTGGTGCTGGTGAACCTTTTGCCAGAAATAGCCAGTGTGTCTTCTCTGGTCGGGTTCTAGGCCTCCTCTCAGTCTTCTTATTTTGCATTGTCAGCCCTTATTGCTTTCCTCTGTGCTTCACAATGATCTGGTTCTTTTTTAAAGTCATTGTTGAGAAATGAATTAAAAATAGATGTATACACTCTGCCTTCAAATGGCCATAGTTCCATTCATAGAGTATAAGTTGACATTTTTTTTGCCTCAAATATAATTTTACATTTCTGTTTCAGCTGTTCTCATTTTTTCTATTTCTGCTTATAATCGATATTCTATGAATCTGTACAAATTAGAAGTATAAGTAAATGTATTTCTACGGAACTTACTTCTACTACAAATGCACAGATCTTGTAATTTTAAAGAGGAATTCCCTTGTCTAAATGATACTTGGGAAATGCTCTTTCATGAATAAGAATTATTAACACTTATTGAATGCTTACCATGAGCCAGATGCTCTTGTAAGCTTTTTCCGTGTGTACTTTATTTTATTACTCATAATAGCCCTATGAGGGAATATTTTCTTTTACAGGTGGAAAAACAGGTTCCCAGAAAGACTGAAGTGACTTGTACAAGATCAGACAATGATGGGACAGAGTTTTGAACCCAGGTGCTCCTCTGACTTCAGTCATTATTATTAACCTGTTGTCTTTAAAACGTCTGTCTTCCATAGTTGCTTCCTATATTCCCTAACAAGTGACCTGCAGTGAAGTGGTCTGCTTCTGGAACTGAAATTTAGCATAGCCAACTGATCCAGGGATTTGCTGTTTAATTGTACTTGTCCACAACACTTACAGGTCTGATAATGCTATCGATCACTTAAAACCCATGACTATCCAGCGCCACTTTAGGTGGCACCAAGTGTAGCTTTTTTATTTTCTCCTGCTTTTCACAGAAGCCTAAGTTGATATTAAAAGGTTGAAACCTGCTTTCAAACAATCAGTTTAAGTCACTGGCTCTTCAATGTTATCCTATTTATACCAGTTCATTATATTGCATTTAATATGAAATTACAATGAGTCACTTCATAAGTGCACCTTTCTTAGACTTAATTAGACACTGAAGAATTATTAAACATTTGACAGCATATTGTACGTTTGAACTCAGTATTGAATTCTCATTCATGTTAATGCACACACAATGTAATATCACATGTTTCTCTGTGAGCTTATGTAATTTTTCTCAATTTAACAGCTTTTCAGATTCCCAATTTTTTCGGAAGTTTGGCACATAAATATTTTCTAACAGGTTAGATGCTGCCCTTAATTAAAGATAAGGAATTTGATCAGGTAAAGAGCAGCATAAAGACCATTTAAAGGAGGGAAAGTTATCTGGGTTCTAAATTTCAAATCTGTCCCTGACTATGTGAAATATTTTAGGTGTGTTACTTAATTGTATCTGTTGCCTCATCTCTAAAAATTAATGTATTAAGCAATATATTTTCTGTCTATATTTAGCTCTAAAGTATCTAACAAACTGTTTTTTTGGAGATTTCATTATAGAAAAGGCTGTATTACTTAATCAGAGGTCTGATATCACCAAATTCAAGTACTTTATAGTTCTTGTCAACTTGCTCATTGTAACAGGCAGATAATACACATTATACTTCAGTTAATTTTATAATAGTTTTCTTATTTATTAAAGTCTTACAACTATTTATTTACTATAAAACAATTAATAAGAAAATGGATACATTGGAAGCAAATAACCTTTTAAGAAATTAGGATCTGTACCCAAACATTAATTTAGCAATAACTAAACCATGCTTATACTATGGAAAGTATATAGGAAACCTGTAGAAGCAGCATAGGGACATGTAAGTATTTAGTTCAGCTCCTAACCAGTTTCAGCAGCACCACCAGCAGGGCATTCTGCCCTCTGGAACAGATCTTTTAGTTTAAACATGTTTTTAAGCTTCTTGAATTTATTAGATGAAGAAATGATTATTAGTAGAAGAAAAATAAATGTTAACTTTCCACAATCTAATCTGTAATCATATACAAATGTAGCATAATAAACTGTTTTTATTACAATTTCATCATCTGAATGGGAATTATAGTGTTAGCATTTTCAAGAGATTGTTCTATCTGCATGCACAGTGCGGGAGAGTGCGCATAATGGTCTGTAAGGCATATCAAATTTATTCTATGAGGTAGATAAAGGTCTCTTAAAGGTCTTACTCCACTTGTGGAATGAATTTCTTATCATGTATGAATTCTGAGAGTAACACATTCTTACCCTCTGAAATGTGGTTTGCTTTCAAAGAGAATTTTACTACTGTATATTAGAAAAATATTTTAATTAAAGATAAATTATACCTCGCATGGTTATTAACACTAAAAATAACTATGTATTCATTATACAGAACATTACATGAATACTCAAAGAAGGAAGGAAATATGACTAAAATTTTACCATCAGAAATAAAGCTACATTTAGATTGTTTTAAATAATGGGAGAAAGTGGGCACTTTATTTCTCCCCTCTCTGGAACACATGCAAGAGATAGGTGAAAAGATATACTAAAAGTACATTTTTTTTAAAAATATATTTTATTGATTTTTTACAGAGAGGAAGGGAGAAGGATAGAGAGTTAGAAACATCGATGAGAGAGAAACATCGATCAGCTGCCTCCTGCACACCCCCTACTGGGGATGTGCCCGCAACCAAGGTACATGCCCTTGACCGGAATCGAACCTGGGACCTTTCAGTCCGCAGGCCGACGCTCTATCCACTGAGCCAAACCGGTTTCGGCAAAAGTACATTTTTTATTGCTTTTCATTTATAACAATGTTTTAAAATATATTTTTAAATGAGGTTATTAAACTGAGCATCTTATGCCTGGAATCATAAAATTATTTCCAAAGACAACATGTGTTGCTCTTCAAAACTATATAAATGGTGGTAATATTAATATTAATATTAATAATTATTACTAGTGGCCCGGTGCATGAAATTCATTCACATTAAAAGGGGATTAATTAGAGGAAATATTTTAATATTGCTATTTGCCCTTTCTTTCTAATAAAAGTGTCAGAGATGAAAGAAAATTAGTAAAATGTATATGAAAATCTTCCTCCCGTCAGAGTCTGGGGCATGCCATGGAACCCAGAGTCAAATCCCTACCCACCCATGGTGCCTCAAAACCACGCTAGACCCAGACCCAACTGGCCTCACTCCCATTGGGCGAGATCCAGACCCAGCCGGCCCCACCCCTGTCAAGCCCTGCTGGGCAGGGGGTGAAGCCTCAGGTCCCCTGGCCTGGTGCCAGGTAGAGGGCACAGACTCAGGTCCCTCATCAAGCCCTACCAGGTGGGGGACATGGCCTGAGATCCGCCATCAAGCCTTGACGGGCGGGGAAGCACAGCCTCAGGTCCCCCATCAAGCCCTGCCGGGCAGGGAACACAGCCTCAGGTCCCCTGGCCCAGGATGGGGGAGCAGCCTGAGGTCCCCTGTCAAGCCCTGCCAGGTGGGGGGCACAGCCTGAGGTCCCCAAACCTGATGCTGTGACGGGGGGTGTGGCCTGAGGTCCCCTGTCAAGCCCTGCTGGGCGGGGGGCATGGCCTGAGGTCCTCTGTCAAGCCCTACAAGGTGGGGGGCATGGCCTGAGGTCCCCCGTCAAGCCCTGCCAGGCGGGGGGCATGGCCTGAGGTCCCCTGTCAAAACCCACCAGGCAGGGGGCACAGGCTCAGGTCCCTTGCCCCGGCCCAGCACCACTCAGCCTCAGGTCCCGCTGATTGCTCCTTAAGGCTCGTTACGGGAAATTGGCCTCCGCTGTGGGTGCAGCCATCTTATGTTATGGAAACCCTGCCTCTGCTATGGGCGCAGCCATCTTGTGTTATGGAAACCCCATCTCCGCTGTGGGCGCTGCCATCTTTGTGATGGTGTGATGGTCAATTTGAATATTTTCTCTTTATTAGATAGGAGTGTTACTATTATTATTATCTCTGTTTCCGTATTTGAAATTATTCAGGTACATCAAATACTTTCCTTTTTTTGCATACTTTATTGATTTCCTGCTAGGTGCCAGGTACTTCACTAGTCCATGGGAAGAGGAACTGTCATTAAGAAGATAAAATAGCGAGGAAAAATAAGCAAAGAAGATAACAATTATAATAAAAATTGATGATATATAAAATAATTTAATAATCCCAGTGCTAGTCATATGAGAAACATAAATTCAAACATTTCCATTGTCGATAAAACCATTTCTACATTTCTTGATTCACTAGAATACAACCACCATGAGGCAAATTTGTTTGCTCTATTTACTGCTGTGCTCATAACGCCTGAGGTGGAACCCAGCATATAATATAATCCAAAAAAATGTTGTGTTGAATAAAAGTATTTATTTATTTTCTATTCCACTTACCCACCCTAAAGAGAGAAGTCGAACATGCCTATTATGGCCTTTTGTTTATAATATGGGTTCAGTCAAAAGTTGTTGAATACCTATAGGAATAAAACAACCATGACTAGTTGAATGTTTTATTACCAATTAGGAAGTTTTACATTGATTGATAAACCTATGGATGAACCTATTTTTATCTTCATCTTTACCAGCTTTAATCAATTTTCATCATTGTAATGATGTAAAAAATATATTGCCTTAAAACATAAATTCCCTTATTTTCTGTGTTTCAATATTTTATCTACATTTTATGGCTATTTTAGTTAGCTAGAGTATTGTAACTGATATATTTTCTCATACATTTTTTTTTCTTACCATGTTTGACAGCACTGTGTCCATTGAATATATAAACAAAGTTAAAATAAGAATTAATGGAAAGAAATAACAAAGAGAAATAAAAAAGAAGAAATATATTTCAGAGAAACACTCTGATACTTAAAAATACCATCTACATAGAGAGATATCACTTGCTATAAACATTTATATTGTCTTTCCAAAATCAAGGGAAAAAAATCAGTTAATTCTTTGAGTTTCCAAAAAGTTTCCCTTAGTTGAAGAAGATAAATAATGGAAAATTTGAATTACTTGTCAATGGTAATATAACTGAGAATAAAAGATACTCTTAATTTCATAGTGTAGCTACTAATCTTCTTTAAGTTTATTTATAACACTGTTCCAGTAAGTAAAAAATAAAACTGCCATTTGGAGAAGCAGAGGTAATTTAATTGTTATTATAACCTTAAGTCTGGACTCTGCTTTATGCTCCTTGGAGCTAATGAATATTATTAGTCAATAAAAGTAAACACTTCCAAATTTAAGATATATACCATATCATCAAACAGTGTTACTATGAACATCCCATTTGTATTCACCTAGAATATGACAAGAATTGGAATCAAATATCAACTCTCAAAAATCATCTAAAAAAATCTAATTTATATTTCCACCATATTGTTTCATATTTCTTACCTTTTGATAATACATGCTATTATAAGACTTTTTCTTTTTTAATATATTTTAATTGATTTCAGAGAGGAAGGGAGGGAGAGAGAGAGAGAAATAGAAACATCAGTGATGAGAGAGACTCATTGATTTTCTGCCTCCTGCACACCCCCAGCCATGTGCGCTAATAGGGAAGCAAGTCATGACCTTCTGGTCCATAGGTCAATGCTCAACTACTGAGCCTCACCACCTGGGCTCACACTTTTTTTTTTTTTTCATTAATATGACATTCAAAAAACATCTTTTGCATTTTACTGATTACAAGTGAATTAAACATGTTTAATATTAATCAATAAGGTATGTTCAATTTCTGAAAAATTTTTTTTCAGATTCTTTAACTTCTTAAGTATTTTTTGTATTTTTCTTATCATTAGTAGGACTTACTTATATTATTTGAATGTCAGTTGCTTTATTTATTCCATATATTCCAAATATTTTACCTAGTCTACTATTTGTATGCTATTTTTATTTAGATATAGTCATATGTGTATATATGTTTCTTCATGGCTTTTGTGTATACAAAAGACCTACCATTCCAAGCTCTCCATATTATTTTCTAATATATATATATTTGAAAAGGTCTTTATTCTATGCATTCTTTATTAAAGGTCTTAATTTGTACATTTTTCAATGTGGGTGAACAACTTTCCTATTACCATTTATCATATAGTCTATTCCTTTACCTACTAATTAATAGGCCATCATTATAAAATACTAAATTTACCTCTGTATATAGGTTAGTTTTTTAATACATTCCCATAGAAATTATCATCTAATTAATTTTTCAATATAACTTATGTACACCTAAGTTTCACTAATCACTTTGTTCATTAATATTATGTACATCACTGTTGTACCCACTATAATTATATTTAATTTGTTGGAGCATTTTCTGAGAAATCTATGGAGGTAAGCTTTCTGAGTCTGTATGCCTAAATGTATTTATTTCAATCTCATTGAATAGTCAGATGGCTAGGTTTGAAACTCTAGTTAAAATTCCCTACATAGGAGCACCTAAATATATAAAGCAATTCTTAATGGAAATAAAAGACATAAAAAGAGAGATTGACAGTAATACAGTACTAGTAGGGGATTTTGACATGAATGGATGGATCTTCCAGACTGGAAATCAAAATGAAAACATTGGCCTTCAATGGCATACTATACCAGATAAATTTAATTGATATTTTTAGAGCATTTTACCCCTAGGCAGCAGAATATACATTATTTTCAAGTGTACTTGGAGCATTTTCTAGGATGAACCACATGTTAGGACACAAAAAAGTCTCAATAAATTTAGAGAGATTGAAACCATAGTAAGTATCTTCTGTGATCACAATGGAATAAAACTAGAAATCAATTAAGATAAAACTATAAAGAAAAACATGGAGGTTAAATAACATGTTATTAAAACATGAATGGGTTAACAATGAGAACAAAAAATAAATTGAAAGATTTCTTGCCAAGCAGAGCTGAAGCATTAGAGGGACAGGAAGGGCTTAAAATTGCAAACATTAAAGACAAAGAAAGAATCAATATATTTTTATTGATTTCAGAGAGGAAGGGAGAAGGAGAGAGAGATAGAAATATCAATGATGAAGGAGAATCATTGATCCACTGCCTCCTGCATGGGGATCAAGCCCGCAACATGGGTATGTGCCCTGACTAGGAATTGAACTGTGACCTCCTGGTTCATAGGTCAACACTCAAACTAGTGTTGAAAAAGTTCAAGAGGAAGAAAAACTTCCAAGCTCTTTTTACGAAGCCAGCATTATCCTAATACCAAAACCAGATAAAGAAAGAAAATTCAAGGCCAATATGCCTGATGAACCCAGATGCTAAAACACTTAACAAAATATTATCAAATCAGGTCCATCAATATATTAAAAAGATGATACACCATGATTCATATATATAAAGATCCAGGGTCCGTAAGGACCAAGACTCAACTGAACACCAGAACTCAGTGCTGGGTTGCCATGGTGACCCATCACTGAATGCAGCGGATGCTGGAGCAGCAACCCAGCACTGACTGCCTAGGGGGCTGTGGATCAAGCCCAGAAAGAGGCCTGCAAAGAGAGAGGCAGGGTCTGATCCCCAGCCTTCATGGCAACTGTTGATCAGCCGTTGCCTCTCTCTTTCTCTCCCGTCTTCACCAGCAGCTGCAGCTCTGTTTCTCTCCGATCCTCCTCGGGGGCTGCTGATCAGCTCCAACTCTTTGATCAGTACCAGAGATAGGCCCAGAGATGCTCACTGGCATAGAAACAGACCAATCAGAACCAAATCTGGGTGAAGTGCGAGGAGCCAATGGCTGCCTAGGAGGCGGAGCTTTTGACACTGACTGGCATAGAAACTGACCAATCAGAACCTAATCTGGGTGAACTGCGAAGGCAGAACCTAAGGTGGGGGCTGAGGAGGGGTTTTAAGGGCAACAGCTGTTTGGTGTAAGGTGTAAGAAAGTGGTTCAATTTTTTCATGACCGGTTTGGTAGTATAGTGCATATGGCTGGATATCAGTCCAGATATAGGGATTATGTGTTTTTGTCTGCCAAGAGCAGCTCCTCCTGCTAAAAAAGGCTTCCCCCCCACCATTTAAGCAATCCTATCCTATATAATCTACCTATACTACTAAAAGGGTAATATGCTAATTAGACCGGGTCGACCGGCCATTTCCCAGATGTCTGACTTCCTTCCAGACAAAGCCATGGTGGTGGGGGCCAAGGCAGAGGCAGTTAGGGGCAACCATGCCAGCAGGAGAGAACAGTTGGGGATGAGATCAGGCCGGCAGAAGAGGGCAGTTAGGGGCAAGATCAGGATGGCAGGGAAGGGCAGTTAGGGGTGATGAGGCAGGCAGAGTCAGTTAGGGGCGATCAGGCCAGCAGGGGAGGGCAGTTAGGGGCGACATCAGGCCAGCAGGGGATGGCAGTTGGGGGCAAGATGAGGCTGGCAGGGGAGGGTAGTTAGGGGTGATCAGGCAGGCAGAGGCAGTTGGAGGTGAGATCAGGCTGGCAGGGGAGGGCAGTTAGGGGTGATCAGGCAGGCAGGCAGGTGCGTGGTTAGAAGCCAGCAGTCCCAGATTGCAAGAGGGATGTCTGACTGCCGGTTTAGGCCCGATCCCAAGGGGTCCCCAATTGGAGAGGGTGCAGGCTGGGTTGAGAGAACCCCCATGTGCATGAATTTTGTGCACCAGGCCCCTAGTCTATACTAATAAAAGGGTAATATGCTAATTAGACCAGATAGACTGGATGTCTTCCAGACGTCATTCTGGACATCCTTCCTGACAAAGTTGGGGGCGTGGCTAGCCTGCAAACTGACCAAGGCTTCTCATCCAGGTTGGCCCAGCCCACCAGCAGGGACCCCACCCCCACCCCAATCAGGGCGTGGCTGGCCTGCATACCCCTGGTGGCTCCTCAACCCAGCTAGCCCTGCCCCCCAGTGGGGATACCCCACCCTGATCTGGGACCCCCTTCAGGGCAAGCCAGCTGGCCCCCACCAGTGCACCAGGGATCTATCCTATATAATAAAAGGGTAATATGCAAATTGACCCTAATGGCAGAATGACCAGAATGACCACTGGACCAGTCACTATGAGACGCACTGACCACCTCTTGGTCCCTTTCCCCAGCCGGCAGACTCTGATCGCCTGATGGCCCCTTGTGGGAGGGGCAGAGCCGGCGAGCAGGAGGGAATAGCCTACCTCTCAGTCCCTTCCCCTGGCCATCAAGCACCAATCACCCAATGGCAAACAGGGAACCGGGGGTGGGTGGTGGGGGGGGGGGGCGAGGCCATCTGCGGGCAGCTGGGGAAGATGGCCCTGATTGCAGGCCAGGCCCGGGGACCGTACTTGTGCACGAATTTGTGTGCCTGGCCTCTAGTGAATAAATAAGACATACCACATGTAGTAAGATAGTAAAGTTGAAAGGCTAATATGACAAACAACAAAGAAAAACTAGTCTATACCTATTCAAATGTAAAAGTCTGACATTTCTAACCACTGGTAAGATTTGGGAAAATTTAAATTTGAAGCTTGCTGCCAGGACGGGAAGATGACACTACCACTTTGGAAAGCAGTTTACTACTGATAGGTAGCAAAGCTGATTATAAAAACAGGCTGGTTCCCATCATTTCTTCATCTTGGAATAAGTTCAGAAAAACTCTTGCATGCTTATACCACAAAGCACACTTAAGTATACTAGAGGTCTGATGCACGGAAATTCATGCAAGTGTAGGCCTTCCTTCCCCCACCTGCCGGCACCGGCTTCCCTCCAGTACCCGGGACCAGGGCTTCCATCCTCTGGCCGCCCATAGGCACCCGGGACCTGGCTGGCTTCCCTCTGGCCCGGCTTCATCAGGAAGGACATCCAGAATTACGTCCAGAAGACATTTGGTCTAATCCCTTTTATTATTATAGATATTCTGAATTATAAGCAGTATACAGGAAAAATTGGAACCATCCCTAATCATTGCTACTCCAAGTGCCTAATACTGCCTAGAACTGCTAACAGTTTGTTATCATCCTACTGCAAGGGGCTTGCTAACGAAGGCAAATCATTACACATACTCTGATTCAGCTAAATTACCTCACTTACACATATTTTTGGTTTCATATTATGATTTTCTGGGTGAAAAAAATATTACATTGATGTACATTGTGGTGCAAGTTTCTTATCTCATCATTTTTGTGTTGATTTTTGTAAATTCATTTTATATTTTGGATATTAACAACATATCAGATTTGTCACTGGCAAATATTTTCTCCCATTCAGTGGGTTGTCCTTCCATTTTGTTGATGGTTAACTTTGCTTGCAAAAACTTTTTAGTTTGATGAAGTCTCATCTGTTTATTTTTTTCTTTTGTTTTCATTGCCCAAGGAGACATATCAGAAAAAAAGTATTGCTAAAACGAATGCCTGAGATTTTATTGCCTATATTTTCTTCTGGGATTTTTATGGTTTCAAGTCTAACATTTAAGCCTTTAATCCATTTTTAGTTTATTCTTACGTGTGTGGTATAAGAAAGTGGCCTTGTTTCATTTTTTTTTTTGTACTTATCTGTCCAATTTTCCCAACATTTATTGAATAGGTTATCTTTAACCTATTGTATGTTTTTGCCTCCTTTGTCAAATATTAATTGACTATAAAGATGTGGGCTTATTTCTTGGCTATCTATTCTGTTCCACTGATCTATATGTATGGTTTTTGGGTTGTTTTTTATGCTGATACCATGCTTTTTTTTGTTATTAGTATGGCCTTGTACTATAGTTTGATATCATGTGGTGCCATTCCTCCAACTTTGTTCTTCTTTCTTAAGATTGCTGTTGTTTTTGGGGTCTTTGGGAGTTTCATATAAATTTTTGGAATATTTGTTCTAGTTCTGGGAAATATGACATTGGTATGTTCATAGGATTTGCACTGAATCTATAGATTGCTTTGGGTAGTGTGGACATTTTCATGATGTTAATACCTCCTATCCATGAACATGGTATATGCTTCCACTTATATGTATCTTCTTCAATTTCTGACATCAGTGTCTTATAATTTTCCAAGTGCAGGTATTTTATACCCTTGTTTAAATTCATTACTATGTATTTTCTTCTTTTTAAAACAATTGTAAATTGGATTTTTTTGTTTGTTTTAGTTTCCCTGATAGTTCATTATTGGTGTATAAAAATGCAACAGATTTTTAGATGTTTATTTTGTATACTGCTACGTTACTGAATTCATTTATCAGTTCTAGTTGATTTTTTTTGGTGGAATCTTTATGATTCTCTGTATGAAGTATCATGTCGTCTGTAAATAATGACAATTTTACTTCAAGTTGAATGCCTTTTATTTCTCCTTTATGTCTGATTGCTGTGGCTAGGACTTTCAGTTCACATTAAATAAGAGTGCTGAAAGTAGACATTCCTGTCTTATTCTAATCTTAAGGAGAACACTTGTAGTTTTTTGCACATTGTTGCCTTTAGGTTTGTCATATATAGCCTTTACTACATTGAGGTATGTTTCCTCTATTTTCACTTTTCTGAGAGCTTTTATCATAATTCTGAACTGGATTTTGTCATATGCTTTTTCTACATCTATTAATATGATAATTTTTAATATGTTTTTATTGATTTTAAAGAGAGAGAAAGGTTGAGGGAGAAAGATGATAGAGATAGAGATAGATAGATAGATAGATAGATAGATAGATAGATAGAGTAAGGGAGAGAGAGAAACATTGACCTGAGAGAGAGACATGAATCAGCTGCTTCCTGCATGCATACTTGGGATGGAGCCAGCAATCCAGCAATCCTGACTGGAAGTCAAAACGCTGACCTTTTGGTGCATGAGATGACACTCAGTGAACTGAGCCATAGGGTCAGGGATGTTCATGTTATTTTTATTATTTATTTTGTTTATGTGATTTTCAAGTTTATGGTTTTGTGGATATTACACCAACTTTGTATTACCAGAATATATCCACTTGATCATTGTGTATAATCTTTTTAATGTATTGCTGTATTTGGTTTGCTAGTTATTTTTTTAAGAATTTTAGCATCTATGTTCACCAGGGATATCAACCTATAATTGTATTTCTTTGTCATGTCTTTATCTGGTTTGGAATTTGGATAATGCCAAACTTGCAAAATAAACTTGGGATTCTTTCCTCCTCTTGAATTTTTGGAATAGTTTGAGAAGGATAGATGTTAGTTCTTTGAATGTTTGGTCAAATTCACCTATAAAGCCATCTGGTCCAAGGCTTTTGTTTTTTGTGAGTTTTCTTCTTACTGCTTTAATTTCACTAGTTATAATCCACCTATTCAGCTTATCTGATTCTCCTTGATTTAGTTTTGGGTGGTTGGATGTTTCTAGGAATTTATCCATTCCATCCAGATTGTCTGATTTATTTTCATATAGTTGTTCATAATATGTTCTTACAATCCTCTGTAATTCTTTGGTGCCAGTTGTTACTTTTCCTTCTTCATTTCTGATTTTATTTATTTGGTTCCTTTTTTTTTTTAATGAGTCTGGTTAAAGGTTTGTCAGTCTTATTAATCTTTTCAAAGAAGCAAGTCTTGGTTTCTTTTATCTTTTGTATTGTTTTTTAGACTCTATTTCATTTATTTCTGCTCTGAACTTTATTATTTCCTTACTTCTACTCACCTTGGCTTTGTTGATGTTTTTTATTTAAGTTCCTTTAAGTTACATTGTTTACTTGAGCCTTTTCTTGTTTCTTAATATAGCCCCTTCATGCAATTAATTTCCCTTGTAGGATTGCTTTCTCTGTGCCCCGCAGACTTGGGGTTGTTGTGTTCTCATTTCCATTTGTTTCAATGTATCTTTTGAGTTTTTCCTTGATCTCATTGTTAACCCAGTCATTGCTTAGTAACATATTATTTAGCCTCCCTGTCTTTGTGCATTTTTCAGTTTTCTTCTTGTGATTGACTTTGAGTTTCATTTAATTATGGTCAGAGAAGATGCTTGATATGATTTCAATCTTTTTTTTTTTAATTTGTGGATGTAAAATTTATTATTTTTAATAATTCTGTGAACATAATTTACTACATCAATAAAGTAAGGGAGAGAGCACATAGGAGCATATCAACAGATGCCCCCAAAAAAACACTTTATGCAAATCAGTAGCCATTCCTAATAAAATCCTGCAAAATAGGAATGTAAATAGAAGATATGAACATAATAATGCCTATTTGGCAAAAACTAATGACACAGATATTAATTACTGAAGTATTCAAATTAGAAACTAGAAAAAAAGTCCACTATTACAAGGGTAACCTTTTCTCCACATCCTCACCAACACTTGCTATTTCTTTTTTTTTTTTTAATTTCTTTATTGATTAAGGTGTCACATATTTGTCCTCATCCCCCCATTCCCATCCCACACCCCTCCCCACGGATGCCCCAACCCCCTGTTGAACTTAACCATTGGTTAGGCTCATATGCATGCACACAAGTCCTTTGGTTGATCTCTCCCCCCTCCCCCAACCCTCCCCTATCCTCCCTCTGAGGCCCGACAGTCCATCGATGCCTCCTTGTTTCTGGGTCTGTTCTTGTTCATCAGTCTATGTTGTTCATCATTTCCCCTAGATGAGTGAGATCATGTATTACTAGAAATATACTTATAAGAACTGAATGTGAGACGAGCAATAATAGTTATGCTGACAGGCAAATGAATCAGTCTGTAGTGAGTTTCTTTCTGGACCAACAGTTCTTTTGAGACCCAACATCAATGTCCACCAGTTCCTTATGTGTACATGTCGGCACTGACCCCTCAGCTCTGGATGGTGGACAAATGGTGGTAATGCAGGTCCGACTCCCTCTGGTTCGGTCTCGGCCAGACCCAGGGGCACGGCTTCACCCGGACTCAGGGGCACGTGGCCTCACCTGGACCCAGGTGCGTGTGACCTCACCCAGACCCAGGTGCGCGCGGTCTCACCTGGACCCGGGACCCAGCCTCACCCGGATCCAGGGGCGCGTGACCTCACCCAGACCCAGGGGCACGTGGCCTCTCCCAGACCCAGGGGCGTGTGGCCTCACCTGGACCCAGGGACGATATGATTTCAATCTTAAATTTATTGAGAATTGTATCGTGTCCTGACATGTGGTCTATCCTAGAAAACTTTGCATTGGCACTTAAAAATAATGTATATTCTGCTTCTTTGGGGAAAAATGCTCTGAAAATATCAGTTAAATCTATTTGATCTTGTGTATAATTTAAGGCCAACTTCTCCCTATTGATTTTTGGTGTTAAAAAACCCTACTATAACTATATACTTTACAACCAAGGCTTATAGAAAGAGACAAAGAAGTGCCCTTCTTTGTCTCTTTCTATAAGCCTTGGTTTTAAAGTCTATTTTTTCAGATGTAAGTATTGCTACCCCAGCTTTTTTTCCAATTCCACCCACATAAAATATCTTTTTCTATCCCTTTACTGTTAGTCTGTATGTATCTTTAATTCTGAGGTGGGTCTCTTGAGGACCAGTCTTGTTTTCATAGCCATTCTTATGTCTTTTGATTGGAGTATTTAAGACTTTTACATTTAAAGTGATTATGGGTAAGGACATATTTCTTTCCATTCACATTTACTTCTAAACTCAGTGCCTGTTTAACCCTTTTTATTTTATGATCCATATTTCTACACTTGTGCATGTATTTTATAAAAATTACTATTGGATATAAAAAAGGAAGGAAACACAATTCATGGCATCTGAACTCTGCCATGATTATTATTATACTTTCTTCACTTCTGTAGGGTATCTAGCAACTAATAGATAATTATCACTTTTATACAATGGTATTATTTTACTATGAATTCATATAGTTATACTATATGAACTTTTATCAACATCTGTAAACAAAAATTAATTAGTAAAAGCATGTTTAATCTCATTAGGCATTTTAGATGAATATTTTTAAACCATTACAAACTTATGTCTAGAATAATCTTTTTAATATATAAAAATGTAAAGGCATTGCTTTGAATGTAAAAAAAAGTTAGTATTTTAAAAGTTATAGTAAGATGTTATTTTAGTGCTAGAAGGTAAAAAAACAGCAAAACAAAAACACAATAATATTTTTCAATGTTTCCTTTTATAATATAGATAAACATTATAAAACCTGTGGTCACCCTGAAGAAATGGTCAAGAAAGACATTATCCTTTAACAACAGAAATATATATGAACTATTTAATAATTTCCATTATTATTTTATTTAAATCACATTCAATTTCATAACAGATGGCAACTAGAGCTTTGTGTTTTAATTAAATGATATTAAGTTCCCATATAATGAAGCAGGCAGATGTTTTCTGTATAGGGGAGAGTGATAAGGCATTAAAGAAACAAAGAAAGGCAATGAGGATTCAAACATACTATGAGGTATAAAAGCATCAAAAGAAATCTATTTTTGATCCATTGCTTTTCTAATACTGCACTTACAAAACTCGGTCCTGACATTAAGCAGTCGACTACTAAAATGTATAGTGTAATTTCTGTTATATGGAATGCAGTATGGTGGTGATTTTTAATGAAAGAAACTTTCTTAAAATTCTGGAAATAACATAATGCTATCTTTAAAAAAATACTTCAATTTTCTGATTTTTAAAAATCCTTAGGGTGCTGTTTTTCAACTATGTCAGTTTTTTTGTGTTATATTCCATTAGATAACAAGGACCTATTCTCAAATGCAGGTAAAATAAAATAGAACACTATCATATTTTAGTAATGCAGTTTAGATTTAAATTTACTGCAGAGATGCTGCCTACATTATTTTGAGAATGTAATATTACAATTTACCTGTGTAGTATTATCAGGATATTGTTACTACTAAAATGTTGAGAAGAGTTTTAATTTGTTCTTTTCAGTGCTTAAAAAACAAAACAAAAAATGCCTGCTGTGATGATACATTTTCTAAAAAATTCTGCCATCATTATAATTTTCTGAAAGTACCTAAATGCATGGCCACATATGAAGTACCATTACCACAATCTATTTGTCTATAAAGAGAAATATAAATAGTGCCAACCTCTGGAAAATTATGGAGCCAGTCAAGTTAATTTTTGTCACCTTCAGCTATTTCCTTTCCATATTTTAAGTGTCAACGAACTAAAAGCCATTCTCAATGAAAAATAAACATTTCCTTGGCTCCATCCTTCCACGTAGGATGGAGCCAAGTACAAGGAAACAATCTCTTCCATCCCTCCTCTATTCCTGCACCACTCAATGCTCACACCACTCGGAAGCAGTGAGGATGCGATTTGACTCTTTGTTACCTACACTTAGAAAATATATTTCAACAGGAGAATATTAGTGATGAAAGACTTAAAATGTAAATTCCCAGGACATTCTATAAAAATGAGTTTCGGTCAAAATGCTATTAACAAGCTGGTAGTCATTCTCTGCTGCCTTAAGCAACCAGGGAAATTAACATAGGTAAAGGGGATTCACTAAAGGAACCTTCGGGGGACTGGGAAACCATGGGAATAACAAAATGAAAGATCATGAATGGAGCAGAATCATAAAAATAATAATCATCGTAATAATAATAGCTAACACATAATGCTTCATTTGTGTTGGGTATTGTTTTAAGTGCTTTGTATAGTTATTTATTCCTCACACCATTCTTCTGAGTCATGATGTATGATGATTCCCATTGTACAGCAGGCATAAGTACCTTGCCAAAAGTTATAGCTTATATGACTATTTCTTGTACAGACTAAAGACCTCAGTTATTGGAAATAAAATTTAAATAAAACAACCTTCTACTTTTTAGTTTCTATTGTGTTTATGGGTAATAAGGCTGATTACTAATTAATATATGACTTCAAAGAAGAGTAGAGTAATAATAAAAACTAACATTTGTTGAAAACAGACTCTATGACAGAATCTGTTTTAAGTGCTTTTTGTGAATTATCTAGTTCAAACCCCATGACTACTTAAAAATAGTATTATTATCCCATTTTTATAGATGAGACTACAGAAGATGGAGATTAATTACTTTGCTCAAGGTTACACACTTAGGCCCAAAGCTGTGTCTCTGTGCCACTATGCTGTGAAGTATATAAACTAGACAAGAAAAGAGAAAAACCAAATGTTTTTAATTGCATGAAAGCAATAGCAATTATTAACATTTATATGAGCTGGTTATTATGTCGCATTAATTACTAGAGAGAATAATGACAATTATGTGATTAGTTCATCAATTTTGCCATAATATTTATTTGATTACATCATAAAACTCTATTCGTGAAAAATTCAACCTTTATAGTTTTCACCTGTTTCATCATGTCTACCTGTTTACAACACAATTTCTAGAATTGGGGACATTGCTTCAATAATAATGGCGTTTCCAGATATTTGATAGGCAACTTGACTAGATCCTATTAATCTGCAATCCCTGTCTACATGGGCCCTCCTAAAGCAAGAAACAATTACTGAGTAACCCAAGTATACATTTCTCCTTAAAGCAATTCCTCATCACCCATCCCATATTGTTATTCTAAAACTTGAAGTCATAGAGCACTTTTGATAGTTATTTACCATCTATAAGTTGCTCATTCGATTTCATTATAAATTCTTTAAGGATGAAATAATGCCTCATATGTCAGTATTT